>NW_017729019.1:16665126-16666666 GCF_001723915.1 Gavialis gangeticus | reverse complement strand
CGCGCTGAGTCTGGGCCGGGTGGAGGGTGCAGACAGGGCCGTAGGGGAGAGGGAGGCCCCCCCTCCCGCCAGCCTGGGCCGCCCTGAGGGAAGGGGCTGAGCCCCCCCCCCACTCCGCGTGCCCGGGGTGCCCCAGAAATCAGGTCCGGATCACGCCTTTTGGGCTGGCGAGATCCCCCCCCAGTTTACTCTGCACGCCTCCCAGTTCGCTGCGCACATCGTCTGGGACGGGGACAAGAGGTGCCCGGCGGCGCCAAGTTTTCCCGACTTCCGCCGACTTCGCGGGCACCGTGATGATAATGTGGTCGGGAGCGAGGGGGCCGGCTGGACAATGCTTTGTCAGCTGCGTGGCCGGGGGCTCGTTTGAAATGTGGACGCTTCGCCCCCCTCTCCCTACGAGTAGGAGGGCTAGAGAAACCAAATGATTCGCTCCCACGTTCGCCAAAAGCCCGAGCGTGCACGTGCTCGGGAAAGCATCCCGTATTGTCGGGACGCCGGGCGAGGTGACCTGCTGGAGGACTGGTCCCGCAGGAGTAGCGCTGGCGTGTCCCGTGGAGATGGCCGCGCCGCCGGGATGGAGCCCGCTGTCTCGACCGCGTCTAGCTGCTGTGATTTTTATCCTCTGCTGAGAGGAGAGGGGGGCCAGAAATCTCTTTTGTTCACTTCTCTTGAAGTTTCCAGCTGTTTGGTTTTGTGTAGGAGGAGCGAGGGATGGCAAAGCGGGGAGCAAAGAAATTGAGGGTGGAGGGATGAGTGTTGGCTGATAGGATTTTAACAAAGAAAAAAATGCATACTGTTTTATATAGCCCACCTCGCTGCAAAGTGTGTGGAGGGTATGGTTTGAGTCACACACAGGGAAACTGAACTTACCCAGGCTCCTTCCATGCTGCTGCTATCTCCAGCTAGTTCTTTTGATTGTTACCATCCTCTCAAGAAACTGAAGAGACCCCCTTTTAAAATTGGCATTTTAAACATAATTGCAACCTGGAAAAATGGCAGGAGTGTGAATGTCTTGCATCTCCTCCTCCCACAGACTCAGTCTCCCCCCACCCTGTTTACAAAGAAAAGTGAACTCTAATTCATTTATGCTCAGGTTCTGGGGTACTTTCAGAGGACTCTCAGAATGGATAATTATTAGGAGCGAGAGCTTGGGTTTTTGGATGAATGGGAAGCTTACCAGCCCAGTTTCTGAAAGTTTGTATTTTGCAAATGTAGCATTTTAGGTTATTTATTTATCTTCTAGTTGATTTTTCTAAAACCTTCCAGTTCACCTTTCATTCCCAAGGGACAGAAGTGAAAATATTTAGAACTTGCCTGCCTTGCAGGAAACAACACATTGTCTCATAAAAGCTATATTTGTAAATATACAGCACTACAAATACAGTGTGTGTGTGTATACATATATGTATACATGGCACTGCAACTACAGTGTGTGTGTGTGTGTGTGTGTGTGTACACCCACACACGGCATTGCAAATACAGTGTGTGTGTGTGTGTGTGTGTGTGTGTGTGTGTGTGTGTGTGTGTGTGTGTGTGTGTG
>NW_017729019.1:16661258-16664976 GCF_001723915.1 Gavialis gangeticus | reverse complement strand
GTGTGTGAGATTTGCTGCACCATTGCATTAGTAATACAATCATGCCATGATTTGTGTTTGAAATAAATAAATCATTCCCAATCTGTGGGAATTGTTTAAAAGAACATGAAGATGTCTCATTAAGGGTTGTCTGCTGTAGATTAACTTTCTTTAAAAAACACTTCTCAGAGCTGAATTTTGTAGTATTCATCAGAGCTGGACCCTGCGAACCTTCACAGTCTGTGGGATGGCTTGTGTGATTAAGATTTTGCATGAACCAACCCTTTTATATGGTGCTGCTTCACAGAATCCAGAGAAGATGCTTGCTGTGGCTGGAGAGCTTTTAGTGGAGAGGTTTGATGTGTACCACTTTCTCTTTACTTTGACAAAACTGTCTTTGACTTCAGCAGGCACTTTTCTTAAAGTAATACTGATCTTTTCCATGGAAACACGAGGCAAAGATGGGGAACCCAGATTAGTTTAAAGAATGGTAAAGATGGGAGTGAAATTAAGGCTGCAAGGATTTCGGGAAGAAACAAGATTCAAGGGATTTGGAGGAGAAGAGAGCTGTTGGTGGATGAGATCTGAGACTGTTCAAGAGAAGGGAGCAGCATGAATAAGATGAGAGAATGAGGGTAGGAAAAAGAATTGAAAAGAGTGGTGAGGATTGGGAGGGGGGAGTGAAGGGGGAAAAAGCAGATGAACCAGTGAATGGATGAGATCATGAATATAAAAAGCCTCTGGATTCTGTGAATGCTGTGGCTGAAATTCACCTTTGGCGTCAGTGGATATAACTGCAGCAAAGTCTATAGATTCACCCTCGTGATGCATTTTGCCCTCATGTTTGTACTGAATCTTTGCTGGTTTGTGTTCAAAATAACTTGCTGTACATGGAGTTTGTTGTTAGTGACTTAACAGTAGTTTGATCTTGAGCACGTTCTGATTTTTCTTTCTGTTTCAATGTCTAACATTTATAGTGTCATAAGTTGAGGAAGGTAGACATTTTTTTTGAACTGGTGTTTAATGTGGAGAAGGACCTTTATAGCATCTGGTAGATCCATACTCTTTATTTAAACAGGTCTTTTGCCTCGCACAATTAACTTTAAAACTTAGATATGGAAGTTGAGAGCCAAAGATGTGGAATCAGTAGGCTGGTAATGATCTATGAGTTTTATTCCCATTGGGCTTCCTGCTCTTGCATTCTGAGACGGCAGGTTTCACAAGGACCATGCTTTTCCTGTCATGTGCTTGAGTCCAACTAACTTTTGATAGATCCCGTGACCCAGTTAAATATGAAATGTCCCATTCTTAACAGTTTACTCAGTTTTCTGTGTCTCTGCATGCAAATACTGCTCAAACCATAACAGTGCAGCCAGCTGAAATGGCATATCTAACCCAAGCTCCTGTTTTCATTTGCTTATCTTTTTTTCAGAATGCAGTTGGTACTGAAAATTTGTATTCTTCGTCTCCGCCTGAAAAAGTTGTTGTTTTGGTTAAAACTTTAAATTAATTCAGGCATGTTATGTTCCAAGTAGACACGAATAGGCAGGGAAAGGATGAATTTTTAAAAAAAAATGCAACTGATTAAACAAAAACCTAGTGGTACTATGTTAACAAATGGTTTGCTTTTATGTAAAGCAGCTTTAAATGAGAAATGCAAGTATTTGCATTTTTCAAGACATTTGTTTTGAAAACAGCAACGGTGGGAAGGTTTGACAATCTTGTGCTGACCTAACATAATATATTACTTGTTGAGTGAAACACATGCACTGAAGTGTGGTCTTCCAAAATATAGATTCTTATTATTTTTCCTATTGTTCTTGCAAAAGATTTTAGCTACCTTTACAAATAGAAATGGAATGATTTGAAGTGATATGTCATTCAGAGCTCTAAAGAGATTTCTTGATCTCTGGCGAATTTTATTCTTTATACAGAGCTTGACCCTTTTACTTGGGGTGAGCATGGTCCAACAATAGTCCTTTTAATGTTTCAACTTCTCACATACACAATGGCTTATAAAATGGGAAAGCTAATAGTTTAACAAATGCACATTTACTTAGCTGGTATACACCAGAGGACTGATTATTATTAAGGAATGTGACAGTGGTTTCTGGGAGGATTTGAACTATGTGCTGTAGAATTTAGAGTTTGACAAGATGCTTGCTGGCTGCATTTAAGAACTGATAAGGTATAAATAACCCTCATCTGATCTGGTGTGCAACATGAAGCAGGCTTGATGTGGTTTAGTACTTGGACTGGGGACCTCAAAGGGAGAGAACGTCTTTGAGATATTATGTGCGTCATGTTGTTAATGTAGGACTGCGACTGGCGGAAAGAGCAGTGTCTCCTTCAGTTCAATATGTAGTCCTTCTGCTGCTGGGTGCGTAAGTCTCCACTTCCATTTCTTGCTGCAATGGATTCCTCACAAATAAAGATAATCCTTCATTTGATGCTTGCTGACTTGGAATCCTTTCAGTATTCCTCTGTCTACATCAGGCTCTGCAACTCTTTCTCCTCCCCCATCCCTTTCCAGATGCACTTTAATTATTAGCAGTTTTCATAGTTATGGTTGAAGCGTAAGTTAAGAAATGAATTTTGTATGGGCAAATACGGCATACTTCTAATACCGCTTCTCTAACTTGTGTGATTCTAGGGACTTCTTCTGAGTGGCCTTTGGCTTTCCTTGATAGATACCTTTTGAACTGAAAATTCTTATGATTATTCTTGGGACCTCAAAATAAAATTAATTCCCTCTGCAACACTTGGATGACACTGTTCAGTCTTTCTTAAGCACCAGTCACTTTTAATAAATGTGAATGCATCTTTCAGCAAATACTGAAATGCATTCTAAAAGTACAAATTTAAAGCAGAAAATGAATAAAGATAAAAGCCACAGAATATGTTAATGCAATAGCCAGGGTGAGGCTTTAGTGACAAAAGTCAGGACATTCAGATATAAGATTGCTGTGAGAATGTGAACTCTGGACCTTTGTGCATATGCCTTACCGTGAGGACTTTCCTGACAAGATCATTCAACACAGAACAATGTGAATATTCAGCAAGTGCTGATAATAGCACAGGTTTACTGGAATAACAGTAATTCCTTATAACTGTGTTGAAATTGAGCTATCTACGGGACCAATGCTATAGTATATCTGTGCATCACATTACTTGTTACCCATACTACGCAATATTACTCCAGCTTAATTGACAAGCTTTGTTGCTTGATAAATTTATCTATGCCAGCATTTAAGAATGCATTGGCTCTTACTGCAATTCAGATGCATTTGTCTTTATAACTTTTGATACAACTGTGTAGCGGTTAGTATTGCGCATATATATATATATATATATATATATATATATATTTCTGTGAGAATATCATGGGAGTAAATTATAGCTCCTGTTCCTTCAGGCATGGAAAGCTCTTAATGCAGCAGAATCAGTCAGTGTAGTGCTGCTGCTTTAGGAGGGAGAGGTAGGATTGTGGGAACCTGTGCAGAGCTGAAGACCGTATCTCTTTTTACTTAGTGCAGGAGGGGAGATGTAGTGTGCAGTAACGGGGCTGATGGAGTGAACATATATGGATTTATTGCTGCCTCTCCAACACATGCATGTTATGAATAAGGGGAGGCCCAGCAGCCTGGGAGCTACTGCAGCCTGAGCCCTGCTCTCTTATGATGGTCCTGGGGAGAGAATTTCATCCTTCTTGACTGTCGTGGATTTTTTTTTTTTTTTT
>NW_017729019.1:16652376-16661178 GCF_001723915.1 Gavialis gangeticus | reverse complement strand
TTTTGCCATGTAACTCAGGCTGTGGGATTTGTCACTTAGTGTATAAAAGGTACAGGGTTAAGGGTATTGTGGAAGACTATAACTGAATTTCTAAACTTGCTTCTTTGACATGTCATAGTTTCATAGCATATTTTTCCTTTGTGTTCGGCTGATAGGTTTGTAATAACTTTGAAATGAAGTTCTGCAGAATTCTGCTCCCCTGTCATCAAGTATACTTGCATTCCCTAGAAACAGTCCTTCATTTTTGGGGAGCTGTACAATACAGCATGTAAACGCTGTTGACTTCTAGTATTAGCCAAAGGAACATTAACAACATTAAGAGTGTGTCTGGGTTTGCTACAAAATTAAATGAAAGGCGTTATGGTAAGTTGAATTGTTTGAAAAGTTAGACCACATTTAGAAACGGGAACTGTATTATCTTGTAAGATGTTTCCTTTGAATGTATTGTGTGGTCTTCATACACTGCAAGATCTTTGACTTGATATTTTAATATCGAAAATGAAATTTTTATAACTGTTCCATGCTAAGCAGATGACGACAGGTGCTCTAATTTTGCCAACCTGCTTTATCAGCTCTTGTGGTTTCAGCTTGAATATTTTATCAAGTGTTTCTTGTGGGAGGAAGGAGGGAGTGCAGCAAGGCAAACCCTCATGGAGATTTTTGTCTGAACTGCCCTATTGTTGACACACAGGATAATTAACAGTTCATCCTCCAAAACACTTAGCCAAGAGGAACAGCCTGTTAACTTGTTTCTGTGTGCTGTATAGAGAAGGTTTACTTCCTGCCTTCACTGAATTGAGGATTCCCTTTATTAATATTAAAAAGGAAAAAAACTTTGGAGGGGGGACCAACAGCACTGCACCACTTCAACAACTTTAGTAAATAAAACTAGTACATTTTTTTTTAAATTCTAATTTAAGGAATGAAATGTTTTGATTATTTATTTTTGTGTATGTATGTATGTGTGGTTGTCTAATCTATAGTCAGGGTGAGGCTATACAATCAATATCCATACATTATACAGCTATATCATAACTGTGACAGAGTGGCGGTTTGTGTATATTTGGGGTGTTGGTTTTTTACCTAACTTGGAAAAATGAGGATACTTCAGGTTCTCCTAGGAAGATCTGGAACAACCTGGCTGTGCAAAAGGCATCTGGTCAGGACTGAGTGGAGAAAAGTGAAGCAGACAGCTTGAGAGGGCATAGAGAGAGATGTGGGTAGAGAGCTGGGTGCTAGCCTGCCTTAGATAGAAGCTTGTATTTTATTCAGAAAAGGGGAAATGTGGGCTCTAAAGTCAGCAAAAAAATTCAAGAAGGTAAGAAAGACACAGTTCTTTGGGTAGATGCAATATCTTTTATTAAACCAACTAAATAGTTGAAAAAATTGTTCTTTGCAAGCTTTTGGGCACAAATGCCCTTCTTCAGGCATAGGGAGAGTTTATTGGTATTTGTGTGCTCCCCTGGTAAGAAATGTATTCGAAGCAGCAGCCAGCTGCTGGAAGCTAATCTTTGTCCTCCTCCTAAAAAGTAAGGGCAGTTATAATATGAAGGGTGGAACTTGAATCCATTTCCAGTGTAAGTGAATAAAAATCCTCTTCTGTAACTGGGATCTTTTTGGATAACTAGTAATTTTACACTTTTATTCACTGGCTATAATAGATACCACGTCTATAATAGATGCCACACCTTTCCAGCATACCTGGTGCTCCGTGTATGCTGGAAAGGCAGCAGAAAGGTGAGGCAGATCCAACTTATTTGGTTTTGAACAACATTGCATGCTTGCTTGATAAGAGCCAGAGCCAGCCAGGATGACATGTTTGTGCTGCAATGTTTCCACCCCTTTCCTCCATGTGTAATGTAGCTCCATGACCCTGCCCAAGTGGAATGAATTAAATACTTATCACCAGTCATCTTTCTGCATAATGACTGAATGCTATAACATAACAGCACATCCTTGTTTTTGTTAATGACTCTATTCCTCCTAACTTCTGCTCTCTCTTCCCTAACATAGGTTATAGTGCATCATGTCTTGTTCCATTGCTCTTTTCTTCCTTTCCTTCCGTATCTCCTTGTTTGTTATCCCATGCACACATTGTATTTTGTTTTTCCTTATCTATATAATTTCTCTTAATTCTTCACAACCAAAAGAAACCTTCAGGTTTTCAGTTACCTTTAGTACTGTATTGTGATTGTTTCTTTTTTTTCTCCCATCCAGGCAGGCCAGTGTTTGGAAATATTAACGTGAATCCCTTAGTCTGGGGACTAAACAGCAACAGCTGAAGCAGAGATGAAGGTCAAAAGTGACATGGCCTGCTCTCTAAAGGCAATGCCAAAATAACCCTCACTTGCAAGGGATAGTGCTAGGATTTGTGCTGGGTTGCTTCAAAGATTTGTGCTGGGTTGTGCTGTCAACCATGTGTCTGATAGGGTTGGGAAAGGATCCCCAAATTTCTCTCTTCTGGAAGGAAGGATGAAAATTCAATGTCTCTGGCCAGATTTATTTGCACCAGTGATTTTTAGGAAGTATAGCTGCATAGCTAAGGATGTGAAAAAATGCACTGTAGTGGACACAGCTCTGCCGAAAAGCCCTCTAGTGGAGATGCTGCACATGCCATCAGCAGGCCTTTTACAGGTGTAGCTTATGCTGTCTGGCAAGGTGGTCTCCGATCTATTTAATCAAGCACCCAGAATAATATAAATTATACTCAGAAAGGGCTCTTTTTGCTGGCATAAGACTACTAGGAAGTTTTGCTAGGATAGCTATAGCCATCTAATATACCAGCCATGAATTTGTAGTGTAAATATGTTCCTCTGCCCCCTGTTCCAGGACTTCCTTGCTGTTATGAGCAGCGTGTTTCTTACTTTTATTGTTAATCCTTCACAAAGGTTCAGTGAATAGTGCTGACACTTGCTTTGGCTGTGGTTTTACAGCTTTCTCAAGCTGCACCAGACTGAAATACGTGGGAATCTTGTCAGGTTTATTGTTGCCCGTTGTGCTCTGAACATCAGCACTGAAAATAGACAAAATTGTACTGCAGCTTGCTGAAGTGGGTTGTTTCTGTCCCAAGTGTTTAAAAAGTGAGCCTGGCTGAGAAGTCGTGAGACTCATTAATGTTTTTTAAAAAAACCACAGCATTTATGTCTTATATCTCTTACATCTTTTGTGCTTTGCAGTACACTTTTCAGCTTTTCTCCTCAACCATGAGGGTTAGAAACTTAAACCTGAGATTTCTCACTGAATCCCATCTTCCAGGAGATGAGACTAAAAACACACCAAGTGTTACTTGTGACTTACCATTGTGGCTGGCCACTTGTGACAACAGAGGCACCAGTATTGACTATGGACTTTTGGAAACTGCTGCTGAATCACTTCACAACCTGGTCATATTCAGAACGTTATCCGGTCAGTAATAAGGGCCAGAAATGCATATTGTTCTGCCCACCATAAAAACGGTTTCAGAAGTTGATGGCAGTTTTCCAGGAAAGCATCTAAACAAGCAGAACCATCAAACCCTAGATGACCCTAGAGCAGCAGTTCCCAATTTGATACGAGTACTACCAGTGGTACCCAGGTAACTTGTCAGTGGTACGTGTTAACAGATTTATTATAATTACTTTGTGACAAAAAATTGCTGGTGGTACTTAAGGTTGTATCGTTTTAAATTGGTGGTGCACGCTTTGTCAGTTTGGGAACCACTGCCCTAGAGGACTAAATTACCTCCTCAGGTCCTTTCCAGTCTTAATTTTCTACCCTACAAAAGATTTTTTCTCATGGGATCTCCGTGATTAAAGTAATTCTGCTTTTTATTTTAAAACTAATTTTTACAAGTGCCTTGTGCCTAGTACAGTGCACATTCCTATTTGAACTACAGTGCTAGAAACTGAGGTACTGCTGTTTAGGTGAATGATCCTCTGATTATGCTCCTCTGTGCTTTCTTCCCCCAACTGTGAAACACCTAATATTAGCATAACAGGACAAAAGTGGTGTCATCACAGATGCATTAGGAGTGCTTTCTGTATCACAGATGGCATCGGGAGGAGATTTGGGAGCATATTTGTTAGTGAAGAGCATCCTTAAAGAATATGATTCTTTATAATTGCTTGGTGTATAGATATTGAAACAAAGCTGGGCATGAAGGAGAAGGGAGGAAGGATTTCTAGGTGAAGTAGTGAAGTTAGGACTCTCTGCTGTTGCCTGGACCATTATATTATCATGGTGATAAAGCTAGCTAATTTTTTGGATGCGTCATCATGGCTGTCCGTGGGATTAAAAAAAAGTCCCAATGTGGGTGAGAGAATATCTTGAACTGTTCTATTGTACAGAGATGGATAATGTATCATGGCAGAGGGGACAAATTATTTTGGGCTCCCCCCACCCCTTTTTTTTTTCTTTCTTTACCTGATCTGATCTGGAGCGGGAGAAAGTTTGCTGGCAGTTACAAAACTAGAGTTGCAACATGGACAAAAGTCTTTGATTTTGCTAGTTGGCTGAACAAGTTTTAGTAAAAGCAGGACTCTTCATTCCTTGCAGTGACTGACATGTGCTGCCTTGCAGTACGCGTATACAAAAGACTACAAGCCATATGTATGTAGTTTGTAGGAAAGATGCTTTTCTGCAAATAAACAGTTGTATTTACTCGCTTTGTTTATATGAGCTGGCAGTACTGAAATGCACAAAACCGGGAAAGGCCAGATGTCGAAATCTTAGAAGTGATGCGACTAATGAATACTGCAGAAACTGAAACGAAAATGGCAGGGTCATTTTAAGTGTCTTACCTTTGACCTCTTCAAATTGTCCATTGTTAGCTCTTTGTGCTGCTGTATTATTCAGGATCATCATACAGTATATGTCAGAAAGCAAAGTAAAATCCATTTTGCTGCATTGAACCTGTTGTTTCTTTTGAGAGAACTACATTTTGGCAGCGGTGGCAGTAGGTTATTGGGACCCTCACTTTGTTTTACTGCTTTGCGTGCGCTAAACGAGATTGCGTTGTGATAAGTGTTATTAATCAGTTTTTGTTCACAGCGTAGTAATGAGTATACATTAACCGTAACACCTACGGTGTAACAGCAGCCAAAGATCAGAGTGTGAAATCTCTGAGAAAATGGAAAACTTGTGAGGGGCTCATCTCAAGCAGTCAAAATGTTTTAAAGAAAACCTACTGAATGGGTTTCTTTAATTAGATAATTATAACAAGATTCAGAGAAGGATCTGTCAATTTTAGCCCTGCACCGAGAAACAGACAAAGAAATGGCAGGAGCCTTTTTCAATTCCCTTTTCCTCTCCCTCCCTCCCCAGAAGCTTCTGTTTCTCACTATCTTGGTAGTAACATTCGGCTGTATTTCCAGTACAGAGACAGAAAATTGAAATACGTAGTTGCTGGTGTCTGGGGTCAGTGCGACTTGCTCACTTGAAATTTATCTTGTCACATACTAGTCGTGACAAACACTGCCTTTTGAGTGAAGCCCCTTTTTCATTTCACTGAGAAGCTATTGTCAGAGCATCCAAAAATCATTTTTTGGTCTGGAATTTAAAAAATTTACATCTACACCATTGCCCTGAGAAGCAGGAGGAGAAAAGATTGGTTTTGTTCAAAATAATTTTTTTGCGCTCAGCCCTTTGAATATTTGTTCTAATGAAAACAGTACAACTGATATTACACAAGACATTTAAGAAACCAAAAATCCCAGTAAAGTCATTTTTATTGCTGCTTTACGGCGTACATAGTTTACACTGAGCACTTAACCATGTGTGACTGAGAAGGAAATAAAGCATTTTCATGGTGGATCCTGTGAATATTTTGAAGGAACCGATTAAAGGGAGAAATGTCTTTCAAGTGCACTTGTGTTCTTTCAGTCTTCTCTGCGGAAACGTGGAAGAATTATGAGCCATGCTTGTGTTTTCCCTTTTTGAACTTCCTGTGGGATATCAGCTGAGCTTATTAAGAAATGGTGACCACAGCCGCTTTCCCTTATTCGTTCTGAAAGGCAGATCCATGCAGTTGATTGAGAAGTACTACCTTGCAGGCATACACGCCCATTTGGTTTCAGTGGGTGACATTAGATCTGATGAAGAAAGACTGACATACAGTTGCTTTCTCTTTCTGTTGTGTGCTAGGAAATGGATAGCCTCAGAAGATGATTCAAGTTTATGGGTTTTTCAATAATAAGGGTGGGGAGAACACTTTTTTAGCCTCTCAAGGTAGGTGTGTGTATGAACTGGCAAATGCCATTTGGTCAAAAATATTGAAAAAATGGCTCAGAAGAGCTGCAAGTGCTGGATTGTATTTCTGTCCCGTTTTTGCTTTGTTCCCCAAACTCCTATGAAGGCTCAGTGGCTATGACCTTATATATTTCTCCCTATCGGCTCCCTTTTAATTAACAGAAAAAAAAGTTTGTAATGCATTAAACTTCCATTCTTGCCCTAAACGTGATAGAACAGGTTGGTCTCTTGACGCTGGTTCTGACGCCAAGTTTACTTAATACAAATGTAATTTTGAAGTAATTTAGAATTACACATCATGCTGCTGTACGCTAAACATACACCAATTGCATTATAACGAGTGCACTGAGTGTTAAGGAAATGATGGGGTTTGTGGCTGACTTCTAACTCAAGCAATATCTGACTGTCTGAATATTTAGCTGGGACTATAAGAGCAGATTATTTTTTCATATGGTACTCTTTGGCAAATCAAAGCTTCATATTAATATATGCCATTGGATGGGCTTAAGACCAAATTAATTCCCTCTTCTGATGTATACTTACTTTGTTACACCTTTTCCCCTTAAACATAAATCTGGCTCCGTAAATAAGATTCTTGGCCTTCTTTCCTCCTGTAATTTATAGTCCCAGCTCTTTTGGCAGGGCACTTCAATTTATTTCGTCTGCAGTTATGTCATAGTTTTAAATGCAACCTGTGTTGCAGTGTTTCAGGTTTCTTTACATGGTTTTTTTGGCGGTTGGTGGCTGGGATAAATCTCAGATCTTCTGAATGTGTGCGCCATTTTTTTGCTTTCAGGAGATGGAAGTTGATGTTTCACACGATTTTTTTTCTTTCTGAAGGTCCTCTAAAAGTCTTTGAAATGCAGCTTCCCCTGATTATTGCACTTCTATTTAGTGTATCAGGTCACAAATCTCTCACATTTTGTCTGTAATTTCAAACAGAGAGAGAGCAGACGCTGGAAAATATCCTTCCACGTATTAGTGCGTGTGTTCGCTTGTTGGGTACGTTCCATTTCAACGTAAAGAGATGGTTGTAATTTTGACCTTTAACGCTGTTGGTGGGTGTGGAGTTTGTGTTCTGTTGTTTGAAGCTGTGTACAGTTTAAATGCTTGTGTAGTGTTTTGTTGTGTTTTTTTCAGTACGATTCTGTTCAGCTAAACTGTATTGGCTCAAAGCCCTTTGGGTTTGTTTTTTTTTTATTAAATTGTTTCCTTTAAATAGTGGTGTCTCTGTTAACCTTTTTCCTAAATCGGTACTCTAGAAACTGAAAGGTAGATTCTGCAGCCCATCCTCAGTAACCTGCAGTCACCAAGATAGCCCCAATTACCCTGATAGCTTTGGGATTAAGTGTTTAAGGAGTAATGAAGATGGCTTGAAAGACTGTTAACTTTCTCTGCTGCGTTATGCGCATAGCACCAAGGATGATCCCAAGTCTGAATGTCTTTCTTTCTGTGCAGATGACAGGTTTTGCTTGCTTTATTTTAAGTGCTACATAGTGCTGTCTCCATCACTGATGGCTTTCATTGTTTCTCTCTCTTGCTGTTTGTTTTATTGTGGTTAAGAAGGCAGGCGGACGCTAAGCCATTGACATATACTGGGATTAAATTTAATTTGAGCTGTTGTCCGAGTGAGAAGTATAGATTTCTAGAGATTTCATAGACGTTAGGGCTGGAAGGGACCTTGCAAGATCATCAGGTCCAGCCCTGTGCCCAAGGGGCAGGAAGTCAGCTGGGGTCAGATCACCCCAGCAAGATAAGCATAGGATTGTAGCCACTGTTTCATTAAAAAAAAACAAAACAAAACAAATTGGTAGAAAATAAAATTAACAGAGAATCTAGAGGCTTCTCGAGTCCATCACAATTCTGTGCGTTTGCTCTGGTTGTGGTGTCCGCTTCAGATACAGGTTTTGGCAACATTTTCATCTTGGAAAAATACGAGTCTGCAGGGAAGACCCCAGCATGTCTTTTGCTTGGAGATTAGTGAATGTTGCTGCTCTGGGTCTGACTGCAAAACAGTGAGACCCTTTGACTTGTATTGATGCTCAGAGAGGCTGAGTGCGTTGATGGGACAAGTCCCTGCAAATCAGTTCTTCTAGCACACCGTTCTTCATGCAGATGGACATAAGTAGCACTTTAAAATTTGGCCATGCATGAATGATATTAGAGCAGGTGGAATCTATTCAGCCCTCTGAAATGGAAGCGGCAAAAGTGTCTCTGTGACTGGCCAACCTAAACTGCTTGGAAGGATTTGGGGTTTTGTTTATCGATTCATGAACAGCGAGAACTGAAATATTCTGTTTTGAAAAGTGTAGCTGTCTTAGCTTGAGCCTCAGAAATAAATTAATGACCAAATGAATGTTTTAGATTCATAGATTCATAGATTAAGGGTCGGAAGGGACCTAGTAGATCTTCTAGCCCGACCCCCCGCCAGGGCGGGAGAACAACAAAAAACCCCAAAAAGAGAAATGGGACTCAAACGAGTCCAGCCAGGTAGGCATCCAGCCTCTTCTTAAAGACCCCCAGGGTAGGGGCCAGCACCACTTCCCTTGGAAGTTGGTTCCAGCTCCTAGCCGCCCT
>NW_017729019.1:16644551-16651335 GCF_001723915.1 Gavialis gangeticus | reverse complement strand
GGGGGGGGGGGGACAGACATGCTTCCAACATGGCATCTGGCTCGTTTAGGTTAAAAAAAGAGTGGTACCCAGCTTTGCCGTGGGCTACCATTGATTAACAGATATTGGGGCCTTCCTTTAATTTCATTTTAGAGGGAAACTTTGTCCACTCTCCACTTCCACTAACATGGAAGTGGAGAAGAAAGGTAAAGAATTAATTGGGAAGCTTTATTTGGATGACTTTGACCATTGGTCTTATTAGTTGAGAGAGGCAGGTAGTTAAAAGAAATATAGATATAATTCTGTCCCCCAGAATAAGAAATTTGCTGCAGCTCTATCATTTCTGGTAAAATCTGGAGGAATAAAGAACTCCCCTTTTGTTTCTCTTTGCTTTCATATCCCTTGGGCTTTTTATTCTTCCACCTTTTTTTTTTGTCCCTCTGCAGCTAATGGTAGTTGTCTCTGCCTAGCTCCTCTTTTGATTCCTTTCTTCCTTTGGGGCTCAGACCTGAGGAGGAAGGTGCTTTTGCTGTTGTTCTTCAGACTGCCAGTAGCAGGCTGCACTAATTCATGAACTGTGTTACCTGCTCAGCAGGTAGTTTTGTTCCCCTTGCGTTGTTGCAGGTTCAGCGGGAAGGAGGAGCTATAACGCCTGCCCACCCCATGTTCATGCAGCAAACGGCCAGTGTGACCTGTTGCTCCTGTACACGGACTGCAGCTGTCTGCCTGGTGGGTTTGGATTCTCCTGTTCCGGGAGAAAAAAAATGATGAAGCTGTTTAAAAAGCTGTACAATGTCTCTAGTCATGCAGCAGATTAAAAAAAAAAGAGTTAATTTGGAATCTGAAGGATTCTGATGGAAACATTGCTTTTGTAATACTGTAAAACTGATGGAAATATAGCTTTTGTACTCAGTCATTGCATTTGGTTGCCCATTACATTCTTCATCACTTGCATCATTAACTTTAGAGATGATGCAACAGATTAGCTTTTTTGGCATTGCCTGACTGACTTGATACTTCCAGATAAGTATGGTCACCTCTGAGGCCTTACCTCGGTGCCTCCCTTGACAGCTCCTAGCTTTATACGGGAGTCTCTGAAATACCTTACCTCCCAGCTGCTACTATACCTCTTGAATTCAAAATTGACTGCCTAGAAAGGCTGGACACGGCCTGCACTCCTCTTTAAAATCCAAATTTCATTGGCTGCTTTTGCAAACTCAGGCTGATCTTGGCTTGTTATACTTTAGCCTGCCCTTGCAAAAGGTGATATACAAGTAAAAGTTGGGTTCTGTAGTAACTGCATAGCTGTAAAATCAAATTACTGGTTGACAAACTGCAAATGTAACATTATTCAACATAACTACCAGACTGCATGAATTCTGCATGAAACATACCTCCTCGCTGGTACTCGGATCTGATGAAACACGTTTTTTCTGACACTGCTGGCTTGGCATGCATCGTGCCATTCACAATTCCTTTCTATTAGACAGAGTTGGACTGGACTTTTCCAGCTGTTGTCTGGGTGTCTGGGGGGAAAAAATGAGAATGAAGCCATCCGTTTGACCTTGAGTCTGCATGGCAAAGACTTCATTTTGTTATAAGCAGTGTGTAAGTTGGTTTTTAGGTTTTTTTGCTTTGGGAGCATTTGGCAACCTGTACAAACTTTGCAAAGCTTTGCCTTGCAAAGTGGAAAATTTGACGTTTAATCTAATAGGCAACAAGCGGTAACAAAATAAATAAAAATAAAGGGATATCTATTTCCACATCTGTGTAATCTTTGGCTACTTGGAGACTTCCTTGCCGCCACTTGTGGCGGACCCCGGAGTGAAAACCTACCGACCAATGATGACATTACATTATTATTTTTCTTTTGGTTTTGAATGTTTAATAATGTTATTTCTATTAAAATGGGGATAATAGAGGGGATAATAAAGGCACATGGAGTAAGAAGGAGTAGGTTGTGCTAGCTCATCACTTGCCTTTAGGAAGAGAGAGGAACTAGGTAGTGATGGTAGGTATTTATGTATAGAAAAACCTGTTCCAAATATTATTAAGGGCTTTGAAATTACCGTTTCCTTTTAGGGGTAAAACGTTCTGAGCTTAAAAATGCTCTGAAGCGTAAAAGGGAAAGTTTTTGGGGGTAACATTCTGATGTGCCTTTCCTTTTCTGAAATGGAAAGATGACTTCAGCAAGCTATCGATTTTACTTGAGCTTTGCAGCGGTTGATATTTTTGAAGTCATTAAAGATGGCAGTGCAATCATTTCCTTTTCAGTACAAAGAACAGGAAATTCAAGAAACTGTTCAGCTAAGCTTTAAAGGGCTGAGAATCGTGCAGCAGAAGTGATTTAGTCCAGGAGGTAAATTGGTAATCCTGCCAGTCGCAGGTTAATCTGTCCTCAGACCAAGACCACAGTGAGGTCTGTTCATTCTTATTCACTGCGAATAACTAGCACAACTAAAAGTGGGACAACACCAAGCTCTTTCTCAGAACTACATTTTTGTTTTGAGAACAGTGTGATATTCATGATGAAAATGGCCCCTTTTTAGGGGCCGGGTGAAAAAACAGAACTGAAGAATTTTGCTTTTCGCATGCCTAGACTGGTTTGTGTTATCTTTCTCCCTAGTAGTTGGCAGTAGGAAACCTAATCTCTGAATTTGGAGTAGTGGAAGAAAGAGTGAGCAACATCTTGCGAGTGAGCCAATGACCTTTTTGAGGATGATGATAAATGTTTAGCGACGTCTCTTCCCCATGATGTTGCCTTATGAACACCGTGTTGAGTATTGGGGCCAGGACACTAAAATGAAATGTCTTCTTTACCTTCTTCCTCTTTCCTTGGTTTATTTATCAACTGGTGACAGATTGAGTCAACGAGCTCTAAAACTCTTAATGGAATTATCTGTTAAAGTGAGAGAGTCAAATCACAAGTTGACTCATCTTAAATTCTTAGAAGACCAAATTGGGCAGGCAGAGCTCCGATCCCCACCCCCCCGTGTCTATATAATCACGTCTAAGTAGCTAGGTGTTTTCCTGGCCGGGAACAAGAGGGGTGCTTTTCCTCTGAGACATCTGATACAAGGATTGCAGCAAGACTAGGATGATTTAGCAGGCAAATGGGTAGTAATTCCATTGTCAGCCCAAAACCACTGCACGTGCACACACAGTCTGAAAGTAAAATTGCCGAAAGTCGCGTGTACCAGCGACGATACCAATACAGGCTCAGAACTTCTGTGCTCATTGACTGACCCGCTTGCCAGACGTGCACCGCAGCGGGGAATGAAAATTGGCTGTCTGCCTGCTTCCTTGTCCACGCTGCTGAACGGCAGTTGCATTTCGTTTTACACTTCAGGGAGAGTGCAAGTTAGCCTCATATATATTGTCCTCTCCGTGCAAAGCAACTGGCTGAGGAGAGGAGGAATTTAGTTAAGTGCCAAGCAAATCTCTCCTTCGACAATTTGTTGTTAACAAGAAAACCGAGGTGGCTTTGGGACAGGCACAGCAGTCAGAATTCACCCGGGATTTTTAAGTGCAGGTCAGGTCAGCTCAAGGGCTTTTTTCTTTTTGTGGAGCGAGGTGATCTATGAATTCATGGAACACAGAGATAGGCTTTTTGTTTGCTTGTTTCTTTCTCGTTTTGGTCGGTTTGCTTGTTTTGTCGGCGTTAAGCAAATAATAAATGGTGGCTACTATATTTTCTTAGCCGACAAAACGTCCTCGAGCAAGTTTTCTTAGTTGCCCCCATTGTTTTGGGTTTATTCATTTATCAATTAACAGCAGCATGCATCTCTTAAAAGTTTTAATGAAAAAAGATGTTGTCCCTTTTTTCCATCCTCTTTGGATTTGTAAAAAGAAGTACAGTTGTTAATTTGGCAAATGAGGGAAAAGGAAAATAATGGCAGAAGGGAGGGTTTTCTGTGCTTCTACTTGAATTTTTAACATCTCCCAAACATATGTGAAAAAGCTTTTGAAGCCCACCTCAGCTTAAGGTGTAGCCAAATGAGACTTAGCAGTGCTATATCTTGTCTGATACTGCCTGCCTATTATTCATTATTGCTATGAAGATAATGAAGCCACAACCTACTGCGCTGTGCATGTGGTTTTTGTTCTTTACAGCATCATTTGATTGTCTTGGCGCGCTGATTTGGGTTATTAACTGACTGACTGTTTTATATGTCGTGTCAGCTGTGATGTTATTTTAAATTAGTTAATAGGCTTTCTTACGTTTTGCCACGATGAATATGAATTAAAATGAGGGAGGAAAAGCAGCAGAGAACTGCCCATCACTTACCAAATCCTCCCTGTCTGCTATAATCCATCTTTGTGTCTATCGCGAGGAGATTCTGAAGAAAATGTTAGGCTGCTTGTATATAGGAGAGCTGTTAAATTGATCTGTACCACAGGTACCAGTTGTGTACGTGTGATCCACAGTGAGACAATTCTCTGGTCCAGCTATAAAAATACATCTGAGATTGAGCTGTTTTTACTGCGCTTACATACATTTTAATACAGCACTTGGAAATAATGATATCTGATGGTAATTTCCTAGGGGATGAAGCAAGGTGTCTTGTGGGAATAGATCAGAATGTGTGTAGTTCAAATTTTTTTTTAAAGGTTTCAAATGCTGGAGAAGTTAATCATCGTGCCAATTCGATTGATATTATTGAAAAATTCTCACAAAACTTCCATTGTTTTTCCTTAAATTATGACTGTAAGGTTTTGAAGCATTTTTAACATACTGAACCATTCGGGTTAACTTGAACTTGATGTTAACTTGAGCTAATGTGCACTTTTCACAGGAGATAGAATATGATATAGCTTGATTTTTTACATCTTAAACTGGCAGTCAAATGAAGCATTGCTTTCTGCATTCTTAAAACAGCTGTAGGTTTCTGTCGAAACGTGGCAGGCCAGGACCAAAACGTACAGGAGGAAGGAAAACCCAAACACTGCAAAAATGTGATTTAGTTCCCTTCTTTGTTAGTGCTGAAATATCATGTAGTTGGTTTTGCTTAATTTCTGTAGCATTGTTGTCATTAAGCTGCCTTGCTTTTAGTTCCCAAAAACGTAGATTCTGACTTGCAGATGCTTAAGCACATGCTTAACTTGTATGTATTTGCATAGTCTCATTGGACTCAAATGAAGGGAAGAAATGGTCACCAGTTTTAGTATACACCAGGATAGCTTGGGGGATCTATGGAAAGAAAAAGAACCGTGGCCCAGACCCGTCACTGGTGTCATTTGCCATAGTCCCCGTGCTATCCCTGCAGTAATGACAGTTGGTATAAAGTAGCACCATCTTCCCTGGTGATATTTTTTTATTTCGGTAGGGGGAGGAAGGGCTGATCTTCCAGAGGAATGGGTACCAGTTAAAATATGGTGAAGTATTTCTGCTTCAGGGTTTTTAGGGAAACCGCACAATCAATGTCCCTGATGTTTGTACAGTAATGGAAGCACAACCCATCGTGAATGAGTAGGTCTACAAAGCTGGTTGCTGTTGTTTTAGGAGAAGCAATTACTACTTTTTTAGTGTAACGCTAGACTTCTTTTTTAATGGTTTAATTTGAAATGCTTTTCCATGCTTGATTTTGTTTGTCTTGAAGTATGTCTCTGACAGTCATTCCAGGTTTACAGCGATGTAGTTGACTGGAATTTCGGCCTTGTCTTTTCTCCTTTTAATCCTAATGATGGAGTTTTGAAGGGAATATGGTAAAAGGTTTGTAGTCATGCTTATTGAGCACATCGGTATGTACGTGTAGACTGCTTCAGCATACTGCTTTGCAAAAGCTGGGTTTTTTGTTTGTTTTTTAATTTCTTTTTCTTTAAGACCTCCAAACATGTTAAAAGAATTGGGGGGGAAAGGTCTCTGTTTATCTACATAAATAAGTTTTAAATTCTAAAGAGGCATAAATTGAATTGCACAGCATTTCAGTAAAGCCATTACATTCATCCTGAATATAGATGATGTCTGTATTTTCAAGGAACTTTGAAATGTCAGTTTATTCCTGCTCTCACTACCCTCCCACACATCCGTGTTTCTTACCTTCTTGGTAACCCCCAATAAAAGACAGAAGTACTAGTTGAAATTGTGATTCCTCAGCATTCGGGTAGCCCACTTCATCAGAAGCCATTCTTAAAATTAAGTTGGAAATTCAATAATCCGGTACATATAAATCTAATAAATAAAAACAGCTATGGCGGGGGCGGACATATCTCAAGCCTGTGACTGCGGTTGTTTTAACTTGTCTCGTACCAAACAAAAGGGAGTGAGAGTGAATAAAGACCTCCGGATATGAAGGACAGTGTAGCGTGAGCTTGTATGTGTGAGACCTCTTGAGCCAGTTGACCTTTATTGAGTCCCTTTCTAAATCAACATAAGGTTGCTTTCAGGGGTTGCATAATTTCAGACTCTCTTATATTGGAGAAATATTTCCTAGCTAATTAGTTTGAGTCAGAATAATTACTGGAAGGTTTAACTAGCGTGCCCATCAGAATCTTGCTTAGCAGCCCGAGTTCTACTTCATGGCTCGCTGCTTTCGTAGAGTGCTTGCTCATTTTTTTTTTTTATTTTGAATTTAATACAGCAAGGTTGTGATATGAAGAGCTAATACCTGTCCCCCTCTCCCCTCCTCTCCCAGGGTTCTGTTTGCAAGGTCGGTATATTTGTGACTTGCATAAACATTATAACTTTTTAGGTTGATGCTGTCCAAAATGGGGGGGGGGTCCCCTTCATAAGAATGGGTTGAGTGATAAACATATACTTCAAAAACTTGAAATATTTTCTCGTTAGACCGTATTGTGCTTCTGT
>NW_017729019.1:16639215-16639551 GCF_001723915.1 Gavialis gangeticus | reverse complement strand
GGGGGGGGGGGTCCCCTTCATAAGAATGGGTTGAGTGATAAACATATACTTCAAAAACTTGAAATATTTTCTCGTTAGACCGTATTGTGCTTCTGTGCAACTGAACTCTTTTATGCCTATCTCTTGTCATGCAGAAAGCATTCTCCCTTGTGGAAGGAAGATGTCTTATCCCTCCTCTCCCCCACTCCTCCAAGCCTATTCCAGCAGGGAAGTATTTCCACTAACAGTAGCAGCCTCAGGGGAGGGCAAACCAGGCGACCGCCCAGGGCCCCACACTTTATAAAAATAAAAATTAATTACACTGAATATTTGTATTATCAATATTGTATTAAGATA
>NW_017729019.1:16635812-16639019 GCF_001723915.1 Gavialis gangeticus | reverse complement strand
CATTGAGGGCTGCATGACAGGCAGCCTAGGGCAGATAAATGTTCATTTTCTAAATTTTTTAGGGGCCCCGCGGACCAGATAGAATGGCCTGGCAGGCTGCATCCAGCCCCCGGGCCGCATTTTGCCCACCCCTGCTCTAAGGGGTCCCAAATGACTCTCTCTTGCCCAGGGCCTCAACAACCCTAAGGCCACCACGGCCACTACCGTACTGTCCATACACTACTAGGAGGATTTTTGCCTTTCACCATTAGGTTGTGACAGCACTTTTTATTGGAAATACATTTAAGGAAGGGACTGTGTTCGAGAACAACCATTTAATCGGGTGCACAGCTCAACCTCTGTAGGGTAATGGGTAAATATCATACTAGTATTCTTGGGGAAACTTTCAGTGGGCACTTAGGGACATCTACCAGGAGGATGGGGAGAAACCAAAATGAACACCCACTGGTATGGGGAGACTTGATGGTAAACTTTCTGTCTTAAGATATTAAAGCAGATTTGTTATTACATTGATTTTTCTTTGACTGTCTTCCATCCTTTCTGTTAAGCACATACATTCAACCCTAAAAGCAGAATGCTGTATTTCCCTATCAGTTCTTGATAAGATGTGTAATATAGGCACAGGTGGTGGAAAGACAAGATTTGCATTTCATGAAATCCGTGGGATCTGCAATCATTCTGACAGATGACAGAGTGGGGTCCCAGAGTAGTAGAGCAGTTGGGCCTTGTGCATCTCTGAAGCTTTCCCTAGACAACCAGTTAGTGAGGAATTTTTGTTGCAGTAGGTTATAATCTTGGTCACAGAGAGATGCGTTCCCTGAGGTCTAAATGATTAGATTTTGTTTGCTGTGGAAAGAAGGTAGATGGAAAATGTGCACTGTGGTCTTTAGCTTCTACACCAAATTCAGCTATGGTGTCAGCAGTAAATGGACGTTGCGCCCATGGTTATAAGGACTGAATTTGGCGCTGTCTGTCTTCTGCAGCAAAAAGCAGCAGAGAGAATTGAGCCATGTATATATAAAAAAAAAAAAATAATAATAATAATAATAATTTACAGCCCCTTGTGTCACAAGGTAGTATCATGAGCAGTTTCTGCTTTTCCCTAAGGAAAATGACTTCAGTACTTTAGGCTTATCTTATTCTCGCTTTTCTCCACAGGAAGGTTTCTGTTGTCTTTATTGATCTGTTGCCTGACTGATCAGGCTTGGATCCCTTCAGTCTTCTCGGTGTTTTCCAGATTGTAAGGGGCAGCCAGGTTAGACTCAAGCTGCAAAGTGAGTTAGTCAAATATTTAATCACCTAAAAGAGCAGGTTCCTACTTATAAAAATGTTGCGTCTAAAACAGAAGAATAACCAAGAACTGATTCCAAGACTTCACCCATTTTTGGGGGGTCCTCTCTGTATTTCTCCACCTTCCCACACATTTCGTTTCCATATATGAAGTCATCTGGCTTTGATAATGATGACATAAGTGGTTGCACTGCAGTCAGTCCACTGGTATAATGTGAGATCGCTTTATGTTGAACTACGTAGCAGGAGCAGATCAATTCTTAAACATCCTCTTTTTAATGCAGATGTTCCTTTCAATGACAGAAAACGAAATGCACAGTTGTTTTGCTGAGACTCTTGGCTGTCATCGGGGCCTCAAGGAATCCTTACTGAAAAATGGGGGTATGGCTTCCGGAACCGTAATTGTTGGTATGCTGTGGGCCAGCACTGCCAACCGCTTTGCATTCGGCCTTTAGGAAGGCTATACTAAAATGGATTTGTGGATGAAGGAAACTCTGCCACCTTCTTTGTTTGCATTTGTGATTATTTCAGCTCTGTTTCTGATAGATACTAAATTGACCAATAGCAGTGACTGCAGCAGGAAGGGGATGCATTACAACTTGTGTACATTTAGAAGATAGGGTTCAAATGTCCATAATTATTGGCCTTTGTTTAAGGGTGTGAGCTCCTTGTTCTCTGAAGATACTTTTCTTGCACAAAAAGCCCTAAATTGATCAAAACAAAACACTTTTTTTTTTAGTCTGGCAACCCCCTCTAGTGGAGATGCAGTTTATGCCAACCAAGTGGTTCTTTTGCTCTTGTATTTAATTTGTGCAAGTTCTCTGAAGGGAGCAACTGTGTTTGTATTAAGGCTTTTTTTGTCGGATTGGCTAGGCTAGTTAGGAATGGGGAAAGAAAACCACGTACCCAAATGAGATGGTTATACCAGTAGAGCATTTAACTGTAGACTGCGCCTTTAAATTGTTCAGTATGTTCATTGCAGATAAAGCAATCTTGGAAACAGCGATCCTTTCTTTAAAGTACTCTCAGATCCAGAGATTTGGGAAAAGGGATGCTTTTTCATTTTTCTTCTGCATCTGAAGTAGACAGCTAAAAGCTCTCGGTGGCTTGCAAGCCTGTTGGTTTCAAAGGGCAGGCAGCTCAGAATTGTATTAATATGCGTAGGAAGCTATCAGGCTGAGATTTTTTTACTGAATGCAGCCCTGCTCTGAGTCTATGTAATTTCCTAGAATCATGACTTAAAATTTGTCTGAATTTGCAGTGTGTGCTAGATGTCGCCAGGTTGAAGTTACCCTAAGTATCACTTCACTTCCCGTCTCAGGAAGGAGAGCTGAGAGTGAAGAGAGGCTTGTGGGGAGGGTTTTTTTTTTTTCTACCGCTGTTTGTGTTCCCAAAAATCTGATGCATCTTTTTTTTGTTCAGGAAGATAATATGCAAAAATGAGGCAGTGCTGTCCATTTAGATTGTCTCGTCCTTGAAATTATTTACCTCTATAAACATGAGCAGACATTACCTTTGCATTGCCATTGATTCTTCTCAAAAGTAACAGAGGGAAGGGAAGGATCACCAATTCCTGCTCGATTACCAAACTTAGCTTGAGCTAAGGTTTTCACATTCCTGAAGCATAGACTTTAAGAGCAATGCCAAAAATCAGGAGAGTTAGCAATACTGTGAATGCTTGAAATAACTGGTTTTTAGCCTCCCATTCATACTGGTTTAGAATGGGATGGAAAGTGCCATATGTAACAGCATTACCCCCTTCCCCTCCCCCCACCGTCAATTTTACCTCTCTTTTTTGTTGTTTCACATGAACAGCTAAATCCTATAGAGCTCAGATTACAATACCTGAAATGGAACTTAAATTATATAGGATTTTTTTATATCCCTGTAGATTTCCCCCCCGCCTCCACCACCTCT
>NW_017729019.1:16621844-16635358 GCF_001723915.1 Gavialis gangeticus | reverse complement strand
ATGAACAGCTAAATCCTATAGAGCTCAGATTACAATACCTGAAATGGAACTTAAATTATATAGGATTTTTTTATATCCCTGTAGATTTCCCCCCCGCCCCCCCCTCATTTTGCAATGGCTACATTTCTTTGAAAATTAGTTTCTATCAGACATTAGATATGAGCCCAGAGCAAATTTTTACAGTGTGATATGAACTCCTGGAAAGTATCTAACATGGACATCAATTCTAATTAACTTGAAAGGAGTTAATAAAACAAAGCTTGCTGTGGAATTGACCTGGAAGTTGAGTTTTAGTCCCTCTCTCATTTCTGGGTCCAACCTTAACAGAGTGGTGAATGCAAAATGTTGTGCATTTAGGCTCCCCAATTTGCTAAAGGTTTTTGCCCAATCAAAGAGAAAAGTTAACTTATCTGTTTGATGGCAGCTTTTAATTCACAGGTTTGCTTGCCCTTCTCCTTCATATTCACAGTCAACTTGAAGCTTTTGCTAATATGTTTTTTCTTCTGGCAACTGTATTAATTTGTCTGTAGGTTGTCTACTTGATAACTTGTCATCTTGGGCAGAGGTAATCCAGCAAGCCTGGAACACAGAGTAGACAGCTCTTGAAAAAGCATGCCTCAGGTACAAACTAAAAAAGATGGTTGGGACTGTTTCTGCTTGCTACACAACAAGGTTTAGACGCTTAAGAACAAGACTTCCTAATTGCAGGGGAGCAGGATCCTGTGACAAGTGACTATTCCCTGGAGAAAAAGGAGAGTGCGGGAGAGAGAGACTTCGCTGAGTAGCTCTTCAGTATGGTCAGCAGGTGGTTCTGGTGGACAGTACAGGCTTTACAGGTAGTCTTGGAAAGACATCTTCCTATTTGCTGGGAGAAGAAAAGTGGTGGTAGCTCTAGCTTACACGTGCAGCGTTTCCTTCTGACTGCAATGTCAGGCTGACCCACTTTGAAATATTCTCAAGACAGTAGATTGGGACTAAGGTGTAAATTCTAGAAGGGCTGACTGCTTTGAGAGGCTTTTTATGTGGATGGGTGAGATCTTTTTGGAATAAGAGGTTGAATTCTATTTCTCATGTTCTGAGAAATAAGCCTGCATTTTTCCTGTTTTATAATGCAGGAAAGGAGTGCTCTGCTCATTATTCTGTCTCAACCAACGAACCACTCATCACATTTCTATTCTCAGTCCCACTTTACACTGCCAACCTACAAACAGTGCTGGTGGTTTTTGAGTTTTCCATTTCCTAGCTGTCTAGAAGGACCCATCAGAACAATGTGGATGGATGAGGCCTTTGAGATGGATGCAGAGATTGGCAGCGTGCAGCCCACAGGCTGGATCCAGCCCAGAAAAGGTCCTATTTGGCATGGGAGATGTGCTGTGCTGTTCTTCCCATCCTCCCTGCAGTGCTGCTCTCTGCTGTGGAGTCTGCTGCTCCTCTGCATTTGCACTTACCCTCACTGCAGGTTAGGGAGGAGATCAGTGCAAAGGGAAGGGACAGGCAGATGGCTGCTCTGGGGGGGGGCAGAAACTTGCCTGTGGTTGGGGCCAGGTTGGAAAATGTGGCCCCTGCTGGCAGAAGGTTATTGATCCCTGGGCAGTTAGAGGGATTGCAGAAATGACAGCATTTAATATGATAATGTTGGAGTGATGTTGTAGCTGCAGTGGTCCAGGAATCACGCAAGAGGCAAGGATTTCATAGGGTGATACCTTTTATTGAACCAACTGCATAGTTGAAAAAGGATGTCTTGCGTTTGAAAGCTTGTCTAACTCTATTTCAGCTATGCAGTTGGTCCAATAAAAGATACCACCCGAAGAAATCCTTGCCTACAGCACGTAAGTCATCCACCGGTATTTATCACTGTGCAGTTAAATGACGGTGTAAGGGGGATGGTCTAGTAAGCTTTAAGGTGGGAGAGGGGTAGAAAGGAAGCAGAAATTACAGTGCTCGTGCCATAAATAAAAAAATAAATGTAAAATATTGCAGTAGAAAACACTGGCTTGGTAGCTTACTACCAAGAAGGAAAACACACCTGCCCAAAGCAAAGTAACTCACTTAAGAAAGCAGCCGAGATCAGCTTCTCTGCTAAAGTGACTGACAAACTCCACCTGAGAGAGCGTGGTGCTTTCAAAAAACGTTCCTGCAGCATTTTTCTGTGAATGATGAAATAAAACAAAACAGTCCAGTCAGCAGAGTTGAAACAATAAGAATATATTGGCTTACTTTCCCCCAAGAAAAGAAGCATATGCTACCCTACTGCATTTTATAGTGCATAATCACAAAACTTATCTCTCCTGCTCTGTTTGCCATCCTCTGCAGCAGTGAACAGTCAGAAACAGGTGTGCGTCCCTGTGCCAGCTCATGCTGTATCAGACTTCTGATATTTTTGTCCCCAGTTGCGACTGCATGATATATATGATGCGTTTGCTATCAGGACTTCCAATTCATGCATAGGCAAAACTACTGTTTTGTATGCCTATTGCAAAAGGGTGAGTTAAAAAAATCTGTTGAGTGAGGCATGTGAACATGCACATGCAATTGTACATGTGTTGTGTTTTTTTCCCCGTACTAGCTTCTCCAGTTTATTACAAATTTTAAGTGCTTGCTGCAGAGAGAAAAGTCTGCCATAAACCTCAGAATGCACACTTGGAAAGTGTGCTTTTTATCAGACAGAAGAATTAACACTTGTGTCCAAATTTTAGAATTATTTGCTCTAAATTAGACTTCAGTTGCCCCTCATTTTTCTGCTGTTGATAAGAATTACAGGAATTTGAAGGTATTTTCCTCCCAGTATGAAAAACCCAAGTTAGTGTTGTTCCCAGAGAAGGGAGTACATCACAGAAGCTCCTACCACCGGTCTCCCCTTTGCCAGTGCCTGTAGAGAGAAGAATGAATGAAAGGACTATTAAATCTGAACTTCCCTCCCATTACTAGCAGTGACCTTCAGGCTGAAGTTCAGTGTTCAGGAATCTTGCTGCCTGTGTTATGCTTGTCCTGTGGATACACAGCGGACTGAGGGCTATCAATCCAGACTTTCCAACAATACTTTTATCTCCTTTCCCCTCTTGCACAATTATTTTAAAAACAAAAAAGCAGCTGAAGTTGTCAAATTTCAACAGATCTCTTCAGTCTGGTTCTGAATATGGAACATGAAGAGGAAAGGTGTGGCATAGAGAAGACAGTTGTATCCATGTGAATGCTTCGTGCATCTGATTACCAAAAGTAATTCTCAGTCAGGAAACTGATAAGAGAAACGTAGTTGAAAGGTGTCACGTTCGCTTTGCTTTTCTGTTCAGTGCATTTCTAGCTGGCTCTTAATGCAGTTTAACACTTCCTCTGCTACCATAATTGCAGCTGTATCTCCAGTCATGGGGAGTAAAGGGGAAAAAAAAATGGAAGCAGTCATGAATGGAAGAGGGAGCATCTATAAGACAAGCAGTGCTAATAAGGAGATCCTCATCTTGGGAAAAGGTTGGGAATCTCTATTCTAATTGCAGAGTGCCATAAAACTAAGCGTAAGTTCAGTCACAATCAACTTTAGCCTTTTGTTGCTAAAGCCTTAAGAAAACGTGCTAAACATTAGTTCCCTGCTAGTGAACACGCTTGTTGCTCACAGTTGATCCTAGACCACCTCCTCAACCTTCTGAATTCATGAGCATTGTCGTGACACTTGAAATAGTTTCAATTCTCTACAGCCTTTGCAGAGCAATTAATTTTTTTCCCCTTTAAACTATTTGCAAGTTCAGATTTTTCCTCTTTCTGTTCCATAACTATTTTCCCCCGTTTCTTTTGTGAGTATTTACTTCATCCTCTCCTCTGAAATAGGTAATAGCCGGCAGTTGTTGTTTGCACAGGTGCGTGACAGAGAAAGCAGGAGCTTAATTCCGTCTTTTAACTGTGCACGCACCTTTTACTAAATATCAGTGTGTGCCTGAGGTGTAGTTAGACCCACAGGTATTCTGGATACTTTCTTGACGTGTGTTGTACAATGCTGAAAGAAGCATAATGTTAAGAACTCAGACTTTCGATCCAGGGCAACGTGCATCAAGAGCTCTTGGCTTGAGACAAACAAGGGATTGTTACATTTTTAAGATATTTTGAAAAAAGGCTTCTACTCTATCTGGTAAGTCGACATGGTTGGGGTTTGTTAGAGGGATGGGGGCATTAATCGGGGTGCACAGATCAAACAGCTCAGCTCATCTGGGTATGCAGAATGGGTTGGGGGGGTTGGGGGAGTTTTTTGCTTCTGTTTTGACAAGAAAACCAGTTGGTGGAAAGGAAGACTTTCATTTCAGAACAGTCTTAGGAGAAGAAAGCCGAATTGATTAAATAAAACCTGCTCCTGTGCGGTGTCACTTCTTGAACAGCCTAATGAACTTGGTTCATGTTCGTAGGCCTACGCCTGCAAGAAAATACGCAGTATCCGTAGCTCCCTAAGGAGAAAAAGGTGGGAACATTGCGTGCAAAATCAAGGATGCTTGTTTGCTGGGAATAACAAAATCTAGCTCTCCAAGTCCCACTTTGCTAAGTGACCAGGGTTTTAAAAGGGCAAAATTCTTCGAACAGCAGGAAATCCTACTAGCCCACACAACAAAAACAAAGGGAACTGACACAGGGCTTGTAATTCAAATACTGACAGCCTGTTTTTATTGCTAACTACTGTACTCTGAAGCTCTCTGCCTGTGTGGCTCTGATTTCCTTATAGCCTGTTACCCAGTTGAAACGAACAACCTATTGTTACGGGTTGGTTGCTTAGAAATTTAGGATAATTTTTATGCTTCTTAATACTGGCTGCATGAAAGCCTGCGAAGCTTGGTCACTGCATTTTGCTTCTGTTTGATGAAAAGAAATCCCAGAGACCGCTTGAAGCTAATTTTTTCTATAGTAGGGACAATTCTGGGTACATTAGCGAGGCGTAAGGGTTAAATCCCCAACACTGTCGCATATGGCAGTGAGCAGAATCGCAGATGTTGATGATACAACGTAATTAGTATTCTTTTATGTAAATGAAGGCTGTCAATGTTACCATAGTGTCTACTCTTTCAAGCTGGAATCTATTGCACTTGGACTCACCAAGACTAGACAGGATTATTTCACAATTTTGAGTCAAGAATTGAGCGGAAACAGATAAATAGAGAATACAGAAAGGGGTAGGGATGGGGTTGGAGTGGGGGAGAGTTTAAACTTGCTACCACTAGGCCTTGTTCATGCTTTTATTTCTGACCGTGCCTTCCCAGATCCTGTTGTGTTGTAAATGAGCAAGCATCCCCTAACTGCAAGGTACAGTCCATTTCCGAACTATGCTTTAGACAGACAAGGTTAGTCTGATATTGAAGCGATGCAGAGAGAGAACATTTCTAAACAGACTACTTTTATTCTTCCCTGTTTGAGAACAAACAATAGAAAGAATGCAGAGGTTTCATTTGCCTTAAAATCTGCCTTCTTTAATAGCTGCATTAGCAATAAGGAGCTTGGTAGTAAATTTTTAAATTACGCTTGCATAACCAATGTCAGAGAACCTATGGCGTCTATTCATTGACTTGTCAAATGTGCCTTCTGCACATTTGCAGTTGGTGGCTCCAATGTCCATCTTAAGACTCTCGGAAAGCATGAGATTTCCATAGTAACATTACAACTATATTCTCCATTAAAGTGGCATTCTGATCTTTAAGCTTTCTGTATGCCAGATCTGAAACTCTGTCTTGAATGGTGTGATGAATGTCTGTAACCACTTTGTGCATATTGCTGTTATTACAGATATTACAACTTTACGCTATATTGAAATACTTCGGTTCTGGGGTGTTTTATATGAGGGTGGATGCATGTGTGTGTCTGTATGTATGCATGTCGTATGTTATGGGAGTTACCTTTTATTATTGAAAACAAAATGCTCTTTCAAGCCTCCTTGTTGTTCCTCTACCTTGGACAGAAGATGCAGTACTTGACAGTCTCTTCTAGCTTCTCATCCTTAAATGTTGTTCTATTTTAAGATGCTTATATTTGACATTCTCCATTTCTGCATTTTTTTTGTTGCTATAAAAATCATGTAGTAAATGGAATTTCATTCAGAACAGACTCCACGCCCCCTCCACCCTGAAAATATCTCCTATGAAGTCAAATTCAAAGTGATCACAGGAGGTGCACATTTTTGCTCAGTTTTCCTGTTCAGATTTTACTTTGCCATATGGCAGGTCATCCACTATGAAAGACCTATAATGAAGAGGCTATGCGTGATCAGCAGATTTATAGATTATCAGAAAATGAAATCAGAAAAATGAAATTCCAGTCTGCCCTTTTCCATTTGACATTTCTTCACAGCCATGTATTTGGGTTGTTAGGTGCATTAATGTCATGGCTTCCAGCTAATTCTGTTCCCTATTATGAATATGTTCTCTGCAGTCGCTCTTACTTTGAGGGGATTAATTGTGTTGTAAAGCAGCTCTGCTAGCTTTTTTTACTTTGTTTACATGTATCACAGGAATATTTTTTTTTTCTCTCTCTAGGGCTTTGAAGCTGTGCTGCCTTTATGTGATGAAGATCTAAGTAGTAATTAATTTCTCGAAGAACTGCCAAGGCTCCTTTGGCTAAAATGGGGATGTTCCATGCTTTGGTCACTGAGTTGCGAAAAAAAGAATGTTTAAACATGACTCAGTGAGTACTGAATCACATACGTATGCATGTTTGCATCTGGCTGATGCATCTTCATCCTGTGGTTTGTTTGGTTTTTTTAATTTTTATTTAATTTTTTTCCACTGTCTGATCTTTGCATGAAGTGTATAAAGGAACAGTTTTACTAGTATTAAGACCTCTGTAGCTGTGTGTGATTAGAATATAACTGAATAGTATACATAAAATATATAGATGTGGAACACATAAGGAAACACTTGGTTGTCTAGAACTACTTTTCATTTTCTTCATCCAGGATTTGAAAACTGAGTAAATTTGTTGTCTCCTCTTTTGTGTGCATTATGACAGAATGCTTTTTTTTTTTTTTTAACCGGGGTTTTAAAATTGGGTAAATTTTGTTGTCCCCTTTTTGGTTTTATTTAGGAAAAAATCTTTTTTTTTTTTTTTAACCGGGGTTTTAAAATTGGGTAAATTTTGTTGTCCCCTTTTTGGTTTTATTTAGGAAAAAATCTTTTTTTTTTTTTTTAACCGGGGTTTTAAAATTGGGTAAATTTTGTTGTCCCCTTTTTGGTTTTATTTAGGAAAAAATCTTTTTTTTTTTTTTTAACCGGGGTTTTAAAATTGGGTAAATTTTGTTGTCCCCTTTTTGGTTTTATTTAGGAAAAAATCTTTTTTTTTTTTTTTTTTACCTAAAATGCGTGTGCTGGTTTGGTTGTAACATGCACATTTTAAAATGTTGACCTTGGTTGAGGAAATAGAGGCAGACTCTTACCTGGCATATATTGATGTAGCCCTATTAAAATCAATAGATCTGTGACCATTTCCACCAGCTGATGATTTTTCCTGTGGCTTTCATAAGCTGAGCTGCCAGTTTGTGACCCAGCTTGCTTGTAAATCTTCCTTATAGGGATTTGCTGTGGAGTACTCTGTGAAAAAGCTGAAAGCCAAAACCAAATCTGACTTGACATCAATGATGTGCAGGTTGTGTAGTACAACTGCGCAAATTACCTGAGACCTGCTATAAATGCAGTGACTGCATTTCATTTGTAAATGCTCATTTTATCAAACCTTTGTCTGGTGGGGAAAATGTGTAATGTAGGAAAATGAATGAAGAATTCAAGAGATTGACAGTGGGATGCAGACTCTTTACCAATCCAGCACAGCACAGGTTGGTCACGGCAGTTAGCTAGCATCTGTGTGGTTTCTCTGCAAGAATTTCCACAATCTGGGTCCAGTTGCTAGCAAACAGAAGTTACAGTTACAAAACCACCATCAAAATTAGCCTTAAGCTTAACAAATCCAAGAGCATAGCTAAAGATCACATAGGTACATGGGCTGAATTCCTCTCTTCCCTCTTGGAAGTGATTCCACCCAGGGCAGGTAAAACACGTTGGCATGTTCCACTGTCCCTGTCTGAACTGTCTTTAGTAGGCAGGCAGAGAGCTTCGTTCTTTGGAGCTTGTCAAGTCTGTATCTGGTACTAAAAACTGCTTTTAAAAGTGCTCAGTAATAAAGTCTATGAAAGGAAGTAATGTAATTGGACTTGACAAGACATGACATGCCTGTATCTCTTTAGGCCTTCTTTGTGTCTTGGACAAAAGAGATGGATTTAAATATGTACAGTGGTTCTAAGGTCCTTTTTTTTTCTCCTTTACCCTTCAAGGTTAAAGCAGTGGAGACTTCTGTAAGACATGGATAGATGCAAACATGTTGGGCGGCTACGACTCGCCCAAGACCATTCTATCCTGAACCCCCAGAAGTGGCACTGCATGGACTGCAAGACAACAGAGTCGATATGGGCATGTCTGAAATGCTCCCATGTGGCCTGTGGAAGGTACATTGAGGAACATGCACTTAAACACTTTGAAGAAACCAGACACCCGCTGGCAATGGAAGTTAACGATCTCTATGTGTTTTGTTACCTTTGTGAAGACTATGTCTTGAATGATAATCCCGAGGGTGATTTGAAATTGCTAAGAAGCTCTCTGTCAGCAATTAGAAGTCAAAAGCATGATCCATCAACAAGAAGTGGTAGGACATTGCGATCAATGGCTTTGGGGGAGGATGTATGCAGCCATCAAAGGACCCCTCAGGGACAGCCTCAGATGCTCACTGCTCTCTGGCACAGGCGGCAGTCCTTGCTAGCAAAAGCGCTGCGGACCTGGTTTGATAAGAGTTCGAGAGGCCAGTTGAAACTAGAACAAAAGAAACGAATGGAGGAACTGGAGAAAAAGAAGGAAGCAGCCAGGCAGCGACGACAAGAGATGAAACGGCGGCTTTTGGAGGAGCTGGCAAACACTCCTCCCAGAAAGAGCGCACGGCTGTTGTCTCATGTTCACAGAGAGAACTTGATTCCAAGGAAATTCAGAGAGATGGCAACAGCTTCCCCTACCTCAAGGAGAGTGCAGAGCAGCAAATTCAAACAGTTTTATTCCATCCGGCGCAAGCCCCTTATGACTCCAGGTGTGACTGGTTTAAGGAACCTTGGAAATACATGCTACATGAACTCTATTCTGCAAGTGCTAAGCCACCTCCAGAAATTTAGAGAATGTTTTTTGACACTTGACCTCTGTGAAACTGAAGAACTCTTAGCCAAAACCGTGAACGGGAAGTCTAGAATGTCTGGCAAGTTGGCAAACGGATCTGCTGCTAATGAGTCGGGGAAGAGTGACAAAATGGGGTCATGTGGCAGGCAAAGCTTGCCAGTTGGCTTAAATGGTGGGTCCTCAATTAGCAGGAGTTTGGAACTAATACAGCCCAAGGAACCAAGTTCAAAGCACATCTCTCTTTGTCACGAACTGCACACCCTCTTCAGAGTAATGTGGTCTGGGAAGTGGGCATTAGTGTCTCCATTTGCCATGCTGCACTCTGTGTGGAGTTTGATTCCAGCATTTCGAGGTTACGATCAGCAGGACGCTCAGGAATTTCTTTGTGAGCTGTTGGACAAAGTGCAGCAGGAGCTGGAGTCTGAAGGGACGAAGCGCAGGATCCTCATCCCTTTCTCACAAAGGAAGCTCACCAAGCAGGTCCTGAAAGTGGTGAACACCATTTTTCATGGGCAGCTGCTCAGTCAGGTATGCACATAGGTCAGCACTGAAACCAACCACTGCTCTCACAGTGCCAGGGAGCAGAGGTTTTATTTTCTGTCGAACCGCCGGATATTCAACAGGACTTAGGTAGGTGTACGTAATGAGGGCAGAACTTGTTATGGCACCATGCAGTAGTCCTGTTGGCATTTTCGGCACACATCCCTCATCGAATGCGATGATAATTTAGAGGTCCTTTATCACTTCAAGTTGACATTTGAACGCAGTGTACAAGTTCTCAACCCTGGTGTAAGTTACTTTTTGTTCTTATAACATATCTTTTTAATTAGTTTAGCCTTTCCTTTGTTTGCTTTCTCTGCTCAAAAATTGTGGCATGAGGGACAGAGAATCCAGTCGTCTTGTCTCGTAAAGAACAGAGCTTATTAAAAATTATTTGCAGGCATTGCGATTGAGCCCGCAGTGTGCTGACTACCCACAATTCTGTGGTTTCTGTGGGAGTCGCAAGAGCTCAGCATCTCGCAACGTTTGGTCCCTTGGGTATATATTTTTCCCCTTGAGTAAACCATGTTACTCCTCAAGGGTTTGACTCTGAGAGTTGCTGAGTGCCTCTGCAGGCCCTCAATTACCATTGACTTCAAAGGTCATTAAAAGTGCTCACACCTTGCAAGAGACACTTGACACTCTGCAGGATTGGACAGTAATAATGTTGTGTGCAGTCTTACTTGTGTAGTGCTTTTTCCAGTGCTAGGTACCCTGAATTTGTTAACGGGCATATAGGCGCATACTGAAGAAGAGCACTTTCAGTTCGTTATTTAAAGAGGATTTTTTTGGATGACCACAGTTAATTTAAAATTGCAGTTTAATTTTGAAGACGTCTGCCCATGTACACGTCATACGCTTTTTGACTAAAGGTTCTTTGTTGAGACGCATCATTCTAGCTCTTCGCTGGTGGCATATCCTGTCCGAACTCCTAGTTAAGGCATCTGTTACCTGCTCTCTGGGGTGCTAAATGTCAGTGCACCTTATTCGGAACCTTCTGTGCTGTTTTCCACTAGTCTGGTATGCTCATTCTGCCAAGATGCTTGTTCTAATCGGAGGCCTGTATAGCTTTTGTTCACACATAACAGATCTCATCCAAGACCTCCCATCCCTCTGCTGCACCCTCCCCCCAGCCCAAATGCTTTACAAACAGTAGTAGGTTAAATGTTACATATGAAGTAGGGATTATGCCTTGTGTAGACTGGTGAACTTAAGGTGCAGTGTCTTTCCTGAAGTCAAGGCAGCAAGCTCTGCTTCGTATCTCTTAGCAGAGATGAGATCAGCACCATCTCGCAGGACAGGAGAAACCCTGTGCATTTGAGTTACTCCTTTTCACCCTCATCATCCCGGGAGCATAAGTAAATTGCAGGGTTGGCATGTGATGCAGGAACTGAAATGGGCAGAACAATGAAGGTGACTGTACACAGGGTTTGCTACTTAAGCAGACAAACTGAAGAAATGGTGGGAAAAGTATTGGACCCCAAGTGCTAGTATGAAGTCGCTATACTAGAATATAGTTCAAAAGTATTTTGGAGAGATGTAGTAGTTTCACAGTTACGTGACAGTTTTCGTCAGAGGAGCTCATGGAGAGGCAAGTATCCTGCATGGGGGAAATGGGGACAGAAAAGTTTTGATTTTTTTTTATTTTTTTTTTTTGCCTGGGGTCACATAATTAGCTGTCAGACCCCATTTCTCTTGGCAGCTGGACTGTATCCACCAGAGTGCACTGCCTCTTGAGCATTAGCTGTCCTGTTCTTTGGGTCCTCTGAATGTGAATGCCTCTCTTGTAGAGATGTATACGTACCCTTATTTGTGTGTATAAACCTTTCCTTTCCAGGTCACCTGTATAACATGCAACTATAAATCCAACACCGTTGAGCCCTTCTGGGATCTTTCCCTGGAATTTCCTGAACGTTATCACTCTATTGAGAAAGGGGTTGTCCCTGTAAACCAGACAGAGTGCATGCTGACAGAAATGTTGGCCAAGTTCACAGAAACTGAAGCTCTGGAAGGGAGGATATATGCATGCGACCAGTGCAACAGTAAGTGAAGTGCTGATGCTTTTCTTTGCAGCTTAGAAACACTGTCCGCTGTTCGGGTAAGAAACGTGCTGGTGCTTAGAGTGGGAGGACGCATGGTGTGTGCATAACATGAAAACCGCACCCTTCCTCGCCACTGCTGAGTTAGTGTTCTTCCTGTTCGTGGTTTCTGCACTGTTTGTGCACCTCTCCCAAACTGATGGGTTGCTCCTTTTCCATTCTTTACCCTCACAATTTATACATTTCACTAAGGACTCATTTTGTCCCCTGCTGTTTCCTGCTGTGATTTTCTTTATTCAGTTGCTTCCTCTGCTGCACTAAATAGCTTGTGAGGATTTTTGTTGCAGAATATACGTTCTTTTTTTCTCTTCTTTTGCCTCTCCCACCAGAAGGCTGAGATGGAATAAGCCAATCTTGTTCCTCTGGTGTTGTTCATCCAGTCAGGGCCAGACCATTCACTACGTTTAAGATCAGGAAGGACTTTTACTCCACAGTCAGATCGCCCTGAACTGTGGTGGGTTATGACTTTTTCTCTGCAGAGAGGGGCAGGGTCCTCTTCCTTGGATCTCTCGAGTGTGTTTTAACAGACCTGTTCTTGCAGTGGCAGGACATTGACAGTGCCTCATCCCTCTCCTTTACCTGTGGCAAGTAGTGTTCTTGATGTTTTGGGGTATTGTGCCTGGTAGTTGCACAAGAAGGATGCACAAGGCAGTCACGCAGCTTTAAGAATAGGATATGCCAATGATTCTCAAGCAGGGTGCCGCAAGGTGCTTCTCAGTATGAGTTACTGTTAGGTGTGCAAATACCTACATATAATTCACCAGATAAACTCTGAGCTAGCAAAGAAGAATCCATAGTATCAGAAACATCCTGACCTGGCGTGATCTTGAGTTTTTTGCAACAGAAGACTCATTCTGTTGTTTTTCTATGGTCGAAACATAAGTAAAAGCTAAGAGGTGTACCTCAAGTCCAACAAGGGGCGCTTCGAATCTGAGGTTGAGGCCAACTGGGGTAGGTGAACACTCCTTTAGAATGGTTTGGTTCGAGATGATCCTGTCTTGGACTAGATGACCTGCTGAAGTCCCTTCCAGCCCTACTTTTCCCTGATTCTGTCCCAGCTAGGGGATAATCGTAATGTCCTGCAAGATGGAAAGGCTTGGGAGTCTGCTCAGAGTCTGTTTTATGTAGTCATAGCGAGTTGTAGTGTAATCTTTTTACCATGCCTCCTTCCGGTATTCTAAGCGTGAATGTTTTTGTCTCCACAGCTGTAACTTTCCTTTATCAAATGCTTTCAAATAGCAAGTTTGAGAAATCGCCATCTGCTTGTGGATATTCTGTAAGCAAAAAAGGACCTAATTTTATCGGAGAAAAAAATTGGCTGGGATCCTTCACAAAAAAATGATCGCTATATATTTAATTTGGCTTTCATCTTTGCCCTGTATTCTGCTGTTCTTGTTTGTGCAGACCTAAAGTTTGCCAATAATGCAGTTTCCAGGTAATTTGGATGAGGAAGCATTAACTGAAGAAAGGAAGTCACAGTGGGAGGCAGCAGTCCTTCCTCTAGATGCCAAAAATTATTGATGGCACTGTCTGTCAGAAGTGATAAAGGGGAGCGGCAATCCATCTGTTCTGAACTGGTGCAGTGGAATCTGGTTATCGGGTACATTTCTTACAGAGAGCCCTGGCTGCCACCTGTCCACTTTCTGCTCTGTAGCTGTGTTCTGCATTCGCTGGAGAGGTTGGTGGTCTTGAGTAGGTATAGGAGACC
>NW_017729019.1:16620342-16621545 GCF_001723915.1 Gavialis gangeticus | reverse complement strand
CCCCCCCCGCCCTTTATTGTCCTATTCATAATTTGAAAATAAAGTTTGTGCCCTGGAATTACCTTTTTTCATGCAGCCACACCTTCATTCTGCCCTACCAGGCTGGAAGCTCTCATCTCAACTTTTATTACACCAGTTTTTTTAAGCTACTGAATCACAAGGTTGCTCATTTTATCCATGTAGTCTGGTGAATGGGTCCAAAGCAGCAAGTTGGTAGAATATAGTGCCAGGATATCAATATTTTGCAAGCTGATATGCTGATGGAGGTAAAAATAAAAATGTAAAAGCAGGAATGGATTTTGCAGGGTGTTGCATGGTCCCTAAATGACTGACAGTCTTTCCCTGTTGAAGCCTAGGGTTCATAAGGTCTGTTGAGCAGTATCTGTGTTCCCTATGTACGAGGGCATTTCAGATGGTTGCATGTCTGTAACAGTGGAATATTACACCTGATGGCAGCATTGTCAAACTTGCCCATCACCTACAGTTACATAGAGAAGTGATGTGGTCCACTAAATGAGTATTGCACACAGAATGCTTGTATTTAAAAATTGCCATTAGTTTCTAAAATGCCCACAAAAAAAGCCGAAGCATTTATTTTAGGACCCTTGCTTTCTCTGGAGGGCATGCATGTTTTTTGATGGATCCTTTTATTCTTCAGAGTAGCCATTCTCTTCCTCTGCCGTGCAGTGAAACTATAGGTGCCTCAGTTTGCCAGCAACTTGCTTAAATAGGAAGATAATGCGCCAACAGGAAAGGCGTTTACTTTGGTTTTTTTGCTCTTTATAGTAAGCATGAGATGTAGCTTTCTAGAAGGATTAATGAATAGCACGCAAGGAGAGATGATAAATCTTGCATAATTTAGCATTACTCGGTTAGATCCAAAGTCTTGCATCCTTGTTTTCATAAGGCCCCGCTGTAGTGAAGGCATCAGAAGTTTTGCCTTAATGAACGAGTAAAAGTGAACAGGAAATCATCAAGAGTTGACCCTCCATTGTAGTTCATAGTTTCATAGTTTCTAGGGTCGGAAGGGACTTGAGCAGATCATCTAGTCCGACCCCCTGCCATGGCAGGAAGAGCACTGGGGTCAAATGACCCCAGTAAGGTGGTCATCCAACCTCCTCTTAAAAACCCCCAGGGTGGGAGCCTGCACCACCTCACTTGGAAGCTGGTTCCAGACTCTAGCCGCCCTGACCGTGAAGTAGC
>NW_017729019.1:16613677-16619964 GCF_001723915.1 Gavialis gangeticus | reverse complement strand
TCTGGCGTGACAACCAGATTCCCCGTCTTGTCCTGCAAGGGCCCCACGTTTCCTGGGGCCTTCTTTCTTCTCCCTATGTACTTAAAAAAGGACTTCTTGTTGTCCTTAATCCAGGAAGCCAGCCCCTGTTCCATCTCTGCCTTGGCCTTCCTAACCATCCCCCTACATCCCCGAGCAACTGCTGAATAGTCCTCCTTAGTGATGACCCCTTCACAGGTTCAGTTCAAACCTGTTTATGGTGAAGTGCAAAGAATAGTTACTGATTGGAGCGTGTTAAGATTTCGTTCTCCCCTGACTAAGTAAACAACTTCTGTGTGATTTAATGGGATTGTTGTAGGTATATTTTTAAATAAAAACCCACGATAGTTGGTGGAATGTAAATAGAGGCATAGAATTCTTTTGAGTGTTTTACTGTTCATTCCTAAAATGCTTTAATTACTCTCAAAGCACTGATTGTGACACCTTCATTGTATTGTAATCTGGACTCTGCAGTGGCGCTATAACAAATTACTCCAACTCGAAAAAATGTTTTATTGTATTACTCTTTCATGGCAGAAATAACAGTACAGCAAAGTGAGGTTTCAGTAGTTTGCTGGCACCAGAAGGAAGGCTTTGTGAGGAGTCATCTCTTAATTTTTGCAGTCCCAACAGGGAGTAAAATGTTATTTAATTAGCAAATAAAAATGTAGTTGTTGGCAATGGGTGGTCTTCTTGGAGGTGAGAACTGAAGGGCTTTCACTTTCCATTGCTCTGCCAAACCTTTACATTTTTGCTACCCTTTTCTCTTATTTTCCCACTCTTCTCTCCACTATTTCTTTGTGGACCCCTACACTTCAGACACCAGCACTGATCTATCAGCATGCCTTCACCTTCTTTCTGCGACTCATTTTAAGCCACCATTCCATTCTACAGTTAGTTTCCCTCTCTAACAAATGGAAAAAAATTCAAGATAAGCACACTGCTACAACCCAAATAACTACATGATCTTACTGTGATAATTCTTATCTTTTTCCTCCCAATATTTGGTGAAATTTCTTGTTGAGTCCTATCATAACTCATCCTAGCAGCACAGGAATGCTCTTTATCTGTCTGTAAGGCTCCGAATACAATCATGGCACTGCGTAAATGTGCCCCCCTTTTCTGTAATTTTTTCAGCATTATTCAGCATTGAAATTAGGTCTCCTAGCTTCTGTAATCCATCATCTCTTCTCAGCAGTGCAGTACTCTCCAGTACAAAATGTTAGCAGAAATGGCTTGAAACTGTAAAATAAGCAGCGTAAAATGCAAAGTTGTGAGTATTTTAAAACTTGTGGTTTCCCGTTGCACCAAATCCACATATATATATATGTGTGTGTGTGTGTGTGTATAATTTTTTTTTAAACAGCCTCTTTGAAAGTTGCATACATAGGTTGTACACAACATTTCCCCTACTGTGTCTCCCTCCATTTTGTATGTATTTCACTTGTAAAGCTTCATTGCTGTGAGCTGAACTCTTGACACTAGGAAGTCTGTGATATGTCGCTTCCCCTTTCGAAGACAGCTTTCAGCTCAATTAACATTTTGTGCCTTACTTAAACTTTTCATAGGCAAACGGCGGAAGTCTTCTCCTAAACCTCTTGTTCTGAGCGAAGCTAAAAAGCAGTTAATGATCTACAGACTACCTCAGGTCCTCCGGCTGCACCTTAAACGATTCAGGTGAGGCATCTTACTTGGAATCACAGTGGTAGGTTTTTAGATGAGGAACTTATCAGAGTCCAGATCTTGCCACAATACCACTTCTGGATCACATTGCCGACTATGTATGTACCGTTGTATTGTTTTTGCGTTGGCTTCCCGTAACGGCAGATGCTAGGAAAGTGCCTCCAGATTAATGCGTCTCTGTGTAATTGTTATAGGGAAGATGCAGAATAACGTGCTTCCTGTTTTGGGAAGGGTTTTTTAGCGACTGGGTTTTGCAAGTAGTGCTCGCACACATAGTGGTGAGTGCCTTGTGAATGGCTGTTCCAAATCCCAGAAATGCTTTAACTGTAGTGCGCATCTTCCCTTTAGTATTGGGAGCAGCACCTCTTTCACGTGAAATAAACTATAAAGAGGATAAGACTTCAGAGTGAGAGCGAGAGCCCCTGCATATCCAGTAGAGATTTGTGTTGATTGCAAGGATTTGTGTTGCAGGTGGTCTGGACGTAATCACCGTGAGAAGATTGGGGTCCATGTCCTCTTTGACCAGGTATTAAACATGGAACCTTACTGCTGCAGGGACTCTCTCTCCTCTCTTGACAAAGAGACCTTTGTCTATGACCTCTCCGCTGTGGTGATGCATCATGGGAAAGGGTTTGGCTCAGGACACTACACAGCATATTGCTACAACACAGAGGGAGGTGCGTGTGCCTTATTACTGGGGAAACAGATCTTAAGTCTGTCAATATTTTGTTCCATAGACCTAGTACATTGTAAAGATAAGATTTACAGTCAGAGTTGTTCTGAATCAAGTTTCCTGCCATTTCATAGCTTGATTCCCAGAGCTTATTTCTAAAAGCATGTTGTCGTCTTTTGTGTGTGTTTGTTTGAAGACCAAAGACTGCTTTTCCTTTCCCTCCCTTGTAGCCTGTCAGAATGTCTTTATTGCTTGCTTTTAACATGGTGTATGTTTCATTTTCCTGGGCTCTGTAATTTTATGCTGCTGCTCGTGCTGGACATCTGTGTGATTACTCTTGGGGTGATAAGATGTACAGAGAATGTTTTGAAATGGGGAAAGGGACTATCTGTGAGTCGCATCCACAGGGCTTTTCACAGCTATGTCATCGCCCTCCAGTTTACTGTGGAATGAGGAAGAATTCTCTCTTTCCTCTTGAAAGTTGTGTTGAGGAGGTTTTATGATGTACTATTAAAATCAAATCACAGCACAACTATGTAATGTGAACTGGGTTAATACCATAGAAATGCTACAAGCATCTGATTACCTGGAGGTTCTTCCTAAAGTGCCTGTAAATTTAAGAAAGTGCTCCTCTATCCTCCATTTCCTTTTCTTGTGGATGTCGCTTATGAACAGTCCTTCAAAGCAAGCAACATAATTGAGGGCCAGTTACTAATATTCTCTTTCTCCCTTTGGTTCATAGGTTTTTGGGTCCACTGCAATGACTCCAAACTGAATGTATGTAGTGTGGAGGAGGTGTGCAAAACCCAGGCCTACATTCTTTTTTACACTCAAAGAACAGTGCAGGGCAAAGCAGGAATCTCAGAAACACAACTCCAAGCTCAGGTGCCGTCCAAAAACAGCGATAAGGACAGAAGACTGACATTCCCGTGATGGGAAGCATCAGTAACTCAATCGACAGTCTCAGTTATTTTAAACCATTGGTGTTCACATCTTTCCTCTTTGTAGGAATGAAGGCTTACTGCAGGAACAGATCAGAGCATCGTTGGCCACCCAAGGTCTGGGAAAGTGTGCGTCTGGCTGTGTAATTCTGTCACGTAAGATTGTAAACAGAATCTTCATCATTAAAAGGTATCGGTAAACCATGCTCTCCTCGGAACAAGAGAAACCACTTCAGGTGCCTAGTATCATGAATCTTATATTGCAAAAAAATTAAATAAGGTGCATGAAAGTAATGGCAGCCCATTGTGTTCAACAAGGATACAAAATCATCAAACCAGCCCCTAATTACACTGCATTCCTAGTGGGGAATGCTGATGAACCTCCAAAAGAAATGCACAGGTATGGTAGAACCTCTTTAACCTTGTTGTGAATTATGGCTCAAAGTGTGACTTGCTTATCCAACTGCTCCTAAGGTATCTACAGTAGACAGGGCCCTACTGTGGTAAAAGCCACTCTTGCTGAAGAGTCGCTGAGGCCCATTGACAGCAACAGGTCATTTTCTGGGTACTGGTGGGGCCCAAGCGTAGCATCTGAATACATCTTGACAGTTTTGTGTAGGCTGAATTGACTTGCCAATTTACTTTTTCCGGTTTGCAACGTGCAGTATAACAAAAGTGGTTCTGCTCTAGAAAGGGATTGTATAAAAATGGAACATTTTGTTTGACCAGATCTGCCCCTGCACGTGCAGAATTGTATCTGCTGACAGCTTTAAAAACAAAATAAAGATGTGATGTTTACACTAAATTAAAATAAGGCCATGTCTGTGCTACACAATTCTGCCAGCCCACCCCTGTATCAGTCGGGGGGTATCAAGAAGTGTGATCCCTGACCAGCACAGCTGAAGCCAGCAAACGCTGTGAGCATGGGTGCAGCTTATTGGCAAAATACCAGTATTACAAATATAGCTTATTTTGCTCAGGGCATGGGGTTATAGCTGCAGAATAAGTTATACCAGGAAAAGCACAGTTTTGAGCATATAAGCTGTATCCATGCTAAGAGCACTTTACCAGTACAGTGTACTCGACTTTTATGCACGTTGGATCATTGCATAATTCATTTAAAGGCATATTAAAAGCCCTATGTTTTTCTTCCTATTGCTTGCATTATAGCAAATATCCAGTATTTGCATCTTGGTTACGTGTTGAAATTACTTGAGCACAGACAGTATTTCAGATCCCTTTCTAATTCGTAAAATCATTTTACTCTGGTTAATTGCATATTAATTGGTTCCAGAAATGGCGATGGGGAAGTGCCTTTCAAAAGGCTGCTGCTAGAAGCCTTGAAAAGGATGGGAGCTAGTTAGTTTTGGGGTTGTTAATATTGCAACACTGACAAAGCTGTGTACTCTGAGCAATGCATGTGTTACCTTCGGATAAATGCATCTCCGTCAAGCAAGTACAAAGTGTTTTTCTAGCCCCAGTGCCGTGCATTTAAACAGAGTACGCTGTATTGCTGTACAATAAGCAGCTGTGAATGTAGGCCTGGCCTGTGTGAGCTGATTATACCACTGCATGGGCCATTTCAGCTATAAGAAAATGAGCTGGATTCTTTTTGTGTATAAACAGGGCTTTAGTCAGCAGCTCTCTGTCGTTACTTCTGCAAACTCAAGGAAGGCAGTGAGGTTGTACCAGTGTGACTGAGTATAATTTGGGCCAGGCCATCTTGTATTTGTACCAATGTTCTTTCCTTCCTGCACACAGCTTGACTTTCGGGTCCCACAGTGCCTTTGCAGGGCTGCAAAATGTGTAAGAGGAAACAAACCACGTGTGCATACAGTCTGAGCTTGACATGGTGCCTTTCCAATGACTTCCAAACACAGGGGTCTCCCTGCGCTGTTTGTAGCCGCTTTCTGGAGCAGAACCACATTTCAAACATCGGATGGTTTGAGGCTTTTGCTGTCTGCGCTCCGATTTTGGGATGACAGAAATGTTTGCGAGCGGTTCAGTTGTTCCTCTGCAGTCCATCTAGATTGTTCGGAAATGGTGAGGGTGCCATTCAATAACCCAGAGTGCTTTCAACTTCAGCTTAGCATCCAGGTAAAGAAGCCCTGAAACCATTATTCCTTCCCCTCCCTTGTATTTTTGTCAGCATTTGCCCATTAGACATGTACCACCTGGCAGAGCTGACCCTTGTTGTTCTGGAGAGTGGTGGGGTAAGTTTCCTTCTGTTGCCACTGCCATGATCACAGCACTTAACCTCTTGCCCCAACAGGCAAAATAGGCTCTCGTCTCAGGTTGCTGTTAATCACTCTCGACAGCCAGAAGGGAGGGAGCCACTCATGCAGCAGGACAGGCAATTAACTCCTTTCCTTTCACTAGAGCAGAGATTCAGGCATTTTTCTCAATGACCTGCTGAGTCTCCCCTGTCCTTGGGAATTCAAGTTGTTCAGGAATCCCTTTCATGCATTTTTGAGCAACCTGCTGCTTCTGAGCCGACAACAAAATGCCTGTTTTCTTGCTGTTAAATGTCATTTCCGAATTGTACCCTTTGCCTCCAGTGAGTAACAGCAATTGGAGGCTATCACGTAGGTGCTGATAAAAATGAAATGTATTTTTTTTTAAAAGCCTTATCTGTAACTAGAGTTGGGAGGATATGACTTTTTATTTATTCATCTTGACAGTTATCTGTGCATTTATTTCCTAGGTTTTGGATTGGGTTTTTTTGTGTTTCTCTCTTTTTTTTGCCCTACCAGGAAATGAAAACAGATATTTGTCATTCAAAATATAATGGGACAGATTAAGAGGCCCTGTCAAAAGGTGCACCTCCATTGAATTCAGTGGAAGCTGAATTTGGTCCAGTGAATGTAAGTTGAGCTTCATTTAAAAAAAAAAAAAAAAAAAAAAAAAAAGAAAAAAAAAAAAAATAGTGTGGGATGATGGGAGGAGGTCAAAAAAATAATGAATTTTTTTCT
>NW_017729019.1:16598691-16613544 GCF_001723915.1 Gavialis gangeticus | reverse complement strand
AAAAAAAAAAAAAAAAAAAAAAAAGGAAAGAAAGAAAACATTCAGTGGGTTGATGAGATGTATGCTTAAGCATTATGGAATTTTTTGCTAGAGCAAGATGTAGGTGCTTAATACCTTTAAAAAGGATCTAAAAAGAAAATTAGAGATAAGGAAGGTAAAATGTTGCTTAACTATGCCTTTTGAATCCTCTTGAGGTGGAGGGGGAAGTTGATATTTTCTAAATTTACTGATTTATCCTTCTAAGTCTGTCCAACTTCTAAGATGAAATTGGATCGGCTTTTCAGTGCGGGGAGGGGAGAGAGATTACATTTTTCTCTTGAACAGGAGATCCATGGTTCACTATGACTGACCCTGGTGACGAATTCTGAATACCTTTGCTGATGTAGCCCTGTTTATATAAAAAATGTCTGACATAAAGGCAAACACAATGCAGCGTTACAGTTGTGACTGCAGTGAGCCTAGACTTATCACTATGAATGCTCATCTTTTGACTGAGTGTGTTGCATTAATATTTGAATTCAGGTAGTAATAAAGTTGTCACTTGAATCGTGTAGGTAGCAGAGAGGGAAGGGAGGCTGGAAGGAAGGTGTACCGTTAGCTCTCAGTGCATCAGATTTCCCAAGCAGATTAGTAGCATTTGCTGCTGACATCTTTTGAGATTAGTGGCCTCTCCATGTGACATGAGCCCAGTAGTGCTGAGATGTGGAGAAATTGCAGTCAGAAAAAATGACCTACCCTGGTAGGGAAGGAAGTAATTATACTTTGAAGTAAACTTGCTTTTTCCAACACTGTGAGGTTTCTGTAATATTTAGCTTTTATTTGGAAGCGATAGCGTATAGCATTTTTTATGCTGTTTGGTTTATATTTGTCTACTGCAGGCTTCTTTATATAAGCATTGCCCAATGCTCCCACTGTGGTGTACACTGTTTTATAGTGTCCGGGTTGCCAGAAATTCTTATTGGAAGTTACCTTGAGGTCAATAAGATGAACGTAGATCTTGCTTGCAATTACAGCAAAGCCCACTTAAGTGAATCTTGACAAACTTTGTCCCTCCTTAATCCTGACAGTCCAATTCTGCCCATTCACAGCTGATGTCAGTTGACTTATTCTGCATTTAATTCCCAATCCTGCAAACTTTTAGGTACCTGGTGCATCTTAAATCATGCAAGTAGCCTCCGTTGGCTTTAATGAGACCGCAGATATGTGAGTAAATGTAAGCCCCTGGGAAGTGCCAGCAGGGTCACAGCCTTAATTGGTGTAAATGGGAGCAGAATTTGGCCCTGTGCATATACCTAATATTTTTCAGTGACAAAAGTCTGTTGGAGCAGACTAATTAAACCTTTCTTTTAAATGACTGGCTGAATGACATTAAACAAGTTGTCCTTGTGTTAATTTACCAGCTAGATAAAAGCCCCTTTGCAAGAGGTCCCTGCTTGCATGTAGAAGGATGTCTGTGACTGTGACTGAATTTGGAGGCTTTGGAGCAGCAGCAGGTGCTAGGCCAAAATGTTAGAGCACTGCGGTAGATTAAAAAGCAGTCATCACTGTTCAGTCTCTCCTGTGGCTCTCTAGGAACCCAGCCTGCAGAGCGAGTCCCATGAAATGTATGCAGAGCAACACCTGAAGGTGACTAGGGTTGGTACCTTGTGAAACAGGGCCCCAAAAGCATAGAAAGCTGCTGTAATTAATCAGTGACTTACGGTGATCTAGATATGCAGTTTTACAGAGAGAGTTGCTACCAGCACCTCCTTAATGTTTTAAGTCTTATGCAAATTGGCTTTATTTCATTTCTTATGTGAAATTCAAGAGACTTAATTCACAACGTTATGGCCAGATTAAACACAAGGTCTGCTGCAGATTTGTTTTAGGCTAACTTGACCCCACCAGCAAGTTTTTAATTACAGCAGCTTCCTGGAAAGTTATTGTTAACCTGCATTGCCGGGTTTGAACTATGCACTGGGCAAAGAGGAGTTTCACTGCAAAGTACTGAAGAACAGCAAAGATTTTGTTTTGTTCACTACTGACAAGAACACCGTCTTGGTTTGGTGACTTTAAAAGTGGTCATAAATATGGCAGTAAACTGAATAATGTGTATTCAGCTAACTTGCACCAAACCTTCATCATCTTAGAATCATCCTTTTCCAGGTGATGGTAACACCTCCAGATAGATAAGAACTTCCAGACATGTTTTTAGAGTGTAGAAATAAAATTGGGAATGGTGAAAGCATTAATTGTGTCCTATGGACTCACACTCAGAGGTTATTTTTCTTTAAAGCAAAGCTTCTAGCACAAATGTTGTTTCTGTTATGTAGAAGCTCTGCTTTTTGATTGTAAAGTCCCCTGCTCTGCATATGCAGTTATTTATCAATTGAAAGACAACAGGCAAGTGGGTTTTGGCTGCCCCCAAACTGCCCCGGCACGGACTACAGGAGAGGTCAACAATATAACAGTATTGCAGATTGAAAATTGTGTGTGTGTGTGTGTGTGCGCGCACGTGTGTGTATGCGCGCGGGGGGGGAGTTGGAGAGTGGGATGGGGATGAGTTTTGCCTACTGAAAAAGCTTTGTGAACTAATTTTATATGATTCATTAAATTTGGTGCCTTGTATCCAATTACACTTTTGCATGGGACAGAAAACTTGGGAAATGATTTTAAAATTCCCCTCTCGTTATTCAAGTGGCAGACAAATCTGTGTGTTTTTTACAAGTACTTTTCGGTATCATTGACATTTGTACATTTCATATCTATGTGAAAGAAAAAAAAGGTTTACCAGCAAGTTCAGAAGTTAGTATTTTAGTGTGTTTGTCTGAGATTCCTGTATTTGTAATAACTCAAATGACTACTTGTTCAAAGGCAGTTCATCATGTTTTGGCTTTTTAATTTTTCTTATGTCACTCAGGCCACTTCCAGTCAGGTCAAAGGAAGTACCTTATTTACAACGAGCTTGCATATTATGAATGATAAATTCTGTGGCGTTTCGGTGAATTAACAGCAGCTTGTATTTCAAACGTGATGACTGGCAACTGCTGACTTACAAAGGAAAGAAAAAATTCCCCTTGCCATGGTACTAATTGCACAGATTTCCAGTTAGCAATGTGTAGCAATCTGTCTCGTGAATGAGCAGCGTTTATGCAAGTGGTACAGTTGCTTAAGGTGGCTAAATATCTCTGCTTAAAGAGTAAATGGTAAAACATAAGCACCTGCTCAGAACACTGTCTTTGTTTCTCTCTCTAATCCCTGCACCCGGCTGGAGATCAGCCAGGGAGGAAGCAGTGGGTAGGAATTGTTGCCGGTGGGAATATAAAACCTCAATTGGGTGTGGGTTTTTTGCCTCTATTACATTAATACTGATGTCCATTTATTATGGATGGGAATGTGAAGCGTTTTAGCAAGCTTTGACATTTGGAAAACCACAGCACAGTTTGAATGATCAAAACCTGCATCTGTTAATTACCTGTCCCAACTCGTGATGATTTGTCCTGGTTCATTTTTAGGGCGTGCCTTTGGGCCAGCCCTTCCATCGTGCTTATTTCATTCGGTGTGTGTATGAGTTTGTGCTACGGATAACTTGTATGGTTGGCCGCAACACTTTCAAAGGAATTTTTGAACTGAAATTGGTCTTCATAAAAAATGAATTGTTTTTCAACTTACATTTCCAGAAGGGAAAAAAAAATGACCAGCCCAGTGGGCCCAAGACTGACTTTAACCACTAACTGTTAATTTATTGTGTAAAGCTTGTGCATGATTCAGAATGCATTGGAGCTAGAGCAAAATACTGTATACTTTAGGGCACTTTCTGAACTGCCCTCCTCTTACTGAATTCTGTTCAGGTTGGAGCTAGAGAAAGGGAAGAGTTTTAAAATAATAATGCCAAATTGACCACGACTAAAAGTTCAGGCCGATTTTATATGAGGGAAGGAACACCTAGCAAGACAGGGATGCAGTACATCAGGAATGCATTTTGTTGGGGAGTAGTGGCTAAAAGGTATAAAATCCAAGAATGGAATCCCCTTAACATCAAGATCCAAGCGTCAGGGCAAAAAGCTCCTCCTTGGCCAGTAACTTACCGCTTAGAGTGAACAGTGCATGCGTTTAACACAAAGAATGCACATGCAGAATTCTCTGGAGGTTAAAAGAAAAGCAAAGAAGATACTTTCTTAACCCCCACAATGGTCACATAACCCCCCCATTGCTCAAGCTACTTGGAGGCAAGAAAAGAATGGACAGAGATAACCAGTGTTCACTTGAACATTGATTTGTGGTAGTAAAAATCTTGGTTATGCATTTCAGGGTAAAAAAAGATGGCAGTAGATACAGGAAGGAGGAGTTGGACTTTTTAATGAAGAGAACTTTCAGATGCTGCGTTTTAACTTGGAAAAACAAAAAACAAAAACCCCAAACAAAAAACCCCTCATAAGCACTGGGATGAGAGTCTATATCACTTCTAAATTAGTGTGCGTCTCAGCAGGCTGATCGACACTGATTTTTGTATCAGTGTAACTTCTTGTTATGGGTGTTACTTTTTTTAATTGTGCAGCTACAAGAGATCCTCTGGCTCCCATGTGGATGTACTTTTAAGCAAGAGAAGGGCTTTTGCAGCTACAGCTTACTCCCTCCATAAAGGTGTGAGCGCACAGGTTTCTCATCAGGTAAGTAAGTGCTGGAACTTCAGAGTGTCAGTTGGGCTGTGTTAGCTACCTACACGCTCACATACACCACAGCAAATGAAAGCTAACCCCACAATTAACTATGGCCAGTCTGCTGTCATTTGCTCTGGGCTAGAAGGTTGCACATAGGTGGCTAATGCAGAGCAGATGTCACTCGGTCCTTGCGCTTATCTCACAGTAACTTCTTTATCCATCCCTAAATTCCATCTGCACTGGGGATGGGGATCACTTCAGCTGTGTCAGTGTCGTTAACGCAGTATTTCTTTGCACAGACAAGGTCTAAGAATGTACCTTATTAGAGAGAAGCCTCTGCCGTAGGTGAATGACTTGCAGATTTTGGCTGCACTCTAGACTAGAATCTGTCCTTTACCTCAAACTTTTTTCCAGAGAAGTTCACAGGCACCTTCCTGACAGCACGAGAAAGGCAGCTTTTGGTCTACATAACCCACAATACTGCTGCTACCACCATTATGCCAAAGGAACCATCATGTACACCTTCCTGCCTAGTCTTATTAGAAAGCCTTTATAAATAGGAACTTTGTTTGCTGGACTGAAGAGTGCTGTTTCCTGCTACCCTAAATGACCCGTATAATTGTATGTGTGACAGCTGAGAGTTCATGTTTTAGAGACTTATACTAGCTGCAGTCTTTAAGTGACTGTGCCATTTTCACTACGAGACCACTGAAACAACCAAGTCTGTTGCTTAACTTTGGATTTTGCTAAACACTTACAGCCATTAAAGGGACCGTTCATATGAGAGAAAGCAGCGGACCTTTTACAGTTTTACCCCAACTGAAAATCAGGTCCAGCCTATTTCACAAGTCTCCCTCTTCTTTAAACGTCCGACCATGTTCAGTGCATCCCTTTAGCTAGTTTACCTTTTACGTGAACAATTGTTTTCAATTCTAGCAATGGATTTCCAAATTCTTGCTTGGTAAGATAACCAGCTAAGTGCTGTGATGCATTAGTGACTGAGGCTAGGACTCTGGAAAAGCTATCAGCATTGGATCTAATCTTGCTCATAAAAGTCAAAGGAAGCTTTACCATTGATTTCTGAAGGAGCAGAGTCAAGCTAATGGTGAGCCTGTTTGAAAAGCCCATATTGACACATTTCTGAAGTCTCGGCCCTGGTAACTGCTGGGAGGGTATTACCTTCTATTAGCAAAGGCTGGACAAGTCATGTGCAGTTTTCCTTTTCTCACTAAAAATCCTCTTGCAATCTTGATGAGATTCCCAGGCTAAACTTAAAATCTTGACACAAGTTACTGGCTTGTCACAGTGATTTTTGTCAGGGCTTTTAAGTCAAATGCCTTGTAGTTGTGTTTCAGGCTTCTACTAAAATCATGAATTTCTTAAGCTGATGCTGTGCTGTGCTGTGCTGTACAGGGGAGCAAGACTACTTCGTTCCAAGGACTTTTGGAGGTGGTAGTAGCAGTAGACAATCCCAAACCAACTATTACTGGCCATTTCTGTCTCATGCCTGCTATGTGCAAACCAAGCTAAAGTGGTACCTGCTTGTAATATTTAAGTGAAAGGTTTGTCAAGACAGTATCCGATAAATCAAACTTTTTAGACTTGGAGCTGCACAAATAGGCCCCAATCTACACTGAGATCCTAAGAGAACCAAGATTTGCCTAAATGGTGCTAATGGTCTGTTTTGACCGTTCTTTTCCCCTTCAGAGGCTAGAACTGCCTGGACAAAAACTTAGGTTCCACTGACCCAGAGACGGTTCGTAACGAGCACCTGTTGTAGGCTACTGCCAAACTTGTTTTGAAAAAAAACTGAGGCAGCCATTCTTTTCAATTAATTTTCTACTTGATAAAGGTTAAAGGTGACTTATTGCCTCATCTACTCTTAAAGGGGCTCATCTCCCCCACCCAGTAAAACCCCCGGAGCTAGTGCCGTATAAAGTGTGTCTTAACATTCACTAATACATGAACTTGTGCATAAATATCCAAAGAATCTGAAGCCATGCTGCAGTGGTACTGCCATAATAATGCTCAGGGCCAGAAAGTGTTCTACTGTTTGTGTAGCATCTTCTTGTAGGAACTGTAGCAGGCTAGCGCACCTGGCCGAGGATAGGAAGTAGCACTGCTCCGGGGCCTGTCTCCCCAATCTTTGCTTTCACCTCCCCTGTAGTAATGCCACCACTGCCATCTAAATTCCTGTAACAACTTGACAGTGGTGACTTGTAGAAATAGTCCAAGGCACTAAAATGCTATGCAACACCAAATAGCTTCTTCCCTGCCAAGAACAACATACAATCATCATTCTTCTGAGACAAGAAAAATGCACCAGCTTTATCCTGTCTGAATGTTATCCATGTAAATTTCTGGTGGTTAGAGTTACCTAGGCCTTTTTAAAATTTTACTCTCCCTTTGAATAAAATGGTTAACAAGTCCTGCTTACAACTCAGGACTGGGATTTATTCTTTTCTCTTTTGGGTGTGAAATATGAATCATGTTTTTATGATTTTTTTGTAAATCTTTACTCTTTTTACACCTTGTTTTTGTAAGCTGAAATTTCTTATTAAAAGAATAAAATTCCAGCACAGTAGCCTGTCGTCATTCCACATACACTCAAGGATCATTTAATCAACCGTTAACCTCAGTACAGAAGGAAACTCCACGTGCAAGTTTCATAAGGCTTGAAAACGTAATAGACCACTGTAAAGGTGGTCATGCCCGGCAGGCTCAACTGAAGCCAAGTCTCTCAGACTTACAGGTCTTCTAGTCACTTGTGGAATGGCAATACATGCGCATCGGAGCTGCTGCTGAAAGTTGTTACCCAAAACAAAAGCAACATGGAGTACTGACACAAGCAGGTCAAGACTTGTGGTGGCTTTAACACAAAGCTCCCGTGGTCATTGGGGTCATCCTGCCGTGCTGGGAGCAGCAGCGCTTCAGCCTTTGACACGGGCGAACGTCGATTCAAGGGGCTGCAATAAAATACAAAATAAAGGCTGAGTCAGCAGGTCGGTTTGCAGCCTAGCATACTAAAGCAATACACCAGAAGTTGCTCTTGAGTTTCCTAAAATGAAACTGCTGTGAACATCTGTCTGCATTGCAAACCCCTGGTAACGACAGGTCACGCACAAGCAGGTGGCTTATTTCTGCCAGTACAGCTCAACTCCCTGCCTCGGTGGTATTTGCTAAACCCCTAGATCCCTTTTCTACCAGCAGGGCTGTGTCCAAACAGGGGGGTTCAGGTGAACTGCACCAGCCATCTTTCCACACCACCAATGTCGACACTGCCGGCAACGTCTCAGGTTAGGAACCACGTGGCACTTCGCCTGCAGCAGTCCATGTCCGCTCCCAGGGGCTCACGGGCCTGCTGCTTTCCCCCAAGCCCTTGATCCTCCCACTGCACTTGTGCAAGGGGACGCTTTGTTTTCCCCAGCACCGGCCACTCACCCCTGCTGCTACGCCACGGGCGGTGGAGACATCAGGTCGATGTCCGTCAGGTTCCTGGCGACCCAGACGCCCGCAGCGAAAAGCCCCAGGTTCACAAGGAGGTTCCTGGAGGGCAGAAAAGAAAAGAGACGCCAAGTTTGGTGGCTGGCTGGGCTGGGCTGGTCCCACGGGCGAGGGGTCTCTCCTCCCCCCAGGAGAACCAAGCCCCACGCGCGGTCCCCGCCAGGAGAGAGGCGCGGTGACGCCCCCCGGCCCCACGTGGTGCTACTGGCGGGCTGACCGGCGGAAGTCGTTTCTGTCCGTGGCGAAGCGGTAGGCGCTGCGGATCCAGTCCCGCAGCCCCTCCGGGGCCGCCCCAGCGCCGCCGCCCGCCGCCTGCCCGCCCGGAGCCATGTCCGCCGCCGTTCCGCGTGCAGGAGTAGACACACAGGGAGCAGCGGCGCGGGATGAATGCGTCACTTTCCGCTTCCGGCGCGCCATTATAGCGTCACTTCCGCCTGGGGCGGCGATGACGCGCGGTTCCTTCCCCGCGAGTGAGGCTCTCCGCCTGCACCTCGACCTCGCTGCTCCCGGCTGCCCTCGAGCGCCTCCTGCGGGCCTGGAGCGGAGCAGGGCCTCCCTCTGTCCATTGTACAGCAACGCGTGCATCGCTTGCAGGCGGGTTGTGCCTGGCCCCCCCCAGCACTGCCCGCCTGTCCCCTGGGATCAGGCATAGATCTCCAGATCGCTGCCGGATCAACCGCAGGGCGTTGATTAAAATGAATGTCAGATGTTGAATCGATTCAGACAGGCGTCCAGTGGGTTTTTTACATTAAACGCAATGGAAATGTCGACGCACCATAATCCGAAACACGTGTGCTAGCGTCTTGTGTCGCTGGACACGTTGGCGTCTCTCATGGGCATGCTGACATCTCTCATGGGCATGTTGGCCTTGTGTGTTGTGAGCATGTTGGCCTTGTGTATCCTGGGCATGTTGATGTCTCTCATGGGTATGTTGGCCTTGTGTGTCATGGTCACATTGGCATCTCTCATGGGCATGTTGGTCTTGTGTGTCGTGAGCAAGTTGGTGCCTCCCACGGGCACGTTGGCCTTGTGCGTCATGGGCACGTTGGCGTTGTCAAAGGCAAGTTGGCGTGTATCGTGGGCATGTTTGCATTTTGTGTTGTGGGCAGGTTGGCGTCTCTCGCAGGTTCATTGGCCTTGTGTGTCACAGACACGGTGTGCGTCGGGCATATTTGCATCTCACAGGCATGATGGTGTTGTATGTCACAGGCTTGTTGGTGTTGTGTGTCATGGGCACATTTGCGTTGTATGTCACGGACACATTGATGCCTCTCACAGGTGCAATGGCGTGTCACGGGCACGTTGGCATTGTCTCTCACAGGCACGCTGGCATCCTTTTAGTCTACTAACTACACTACATTGCAATTATAGTTCTGTAAGGTACATACAATAACCGTTGATTGTAAGTTTACTGAATGAGTTTTTGCTGTATCTGTCATTTTATAATGGTATTAAAATGTTATTTAATTTTCTGTATTTTTAAATGAATGTACACATGCACGCAGACCCACAAACATTTAATTGTGTATTTACAACTAAAGTATCCCTAATCGGATCTCGCTTTTTAAAAATAAGATTCACATGACAACTTGGGATTTTGCAGTAGTGTTTACTTATGCAATATGCTTAAAATGGGAAATTATTATTCATAGCATCCTCCTTATTTCCACTGAAGGCAAGAAGTGAATGAGTTTTAGAGTACGGTACATCAGTCATTAATGTCATTACATCGTGTGATGAAATCTCCCAGAGTAGATTCAAACAGAGTTGGCAACACTATCTCCAGGGCTGGTTCCCGGCCAGAGGATGCAACTGAAGGCCAGGATTTATGGCAGAACCAATTACAGAAAATAGAAAGCAAAGGAATGCCATGAAAGCAAGGAGCTGATTGCACCACCTCCTGGGGGGTGGGGCATGTCAACTTCCAGAACCATTTGTGCAGGACTTGTAAAAGGGCAATTCCCTGGTTTAATTAGTGTCAAACAGTTAAGTGGTGTTGCCCTCAGAGTGTAACAATTTGGCAGTGTAGCAGGTCATGGGAACGCTTCTCCTCTGACATGTTCACCCTTCGGGATCAGCAACACTAAATCCCAGCAGCATGCTGTTTTATAGTTCCCTGTGCTTGCTGTTTTACAGTTTTGTTCAGTACCAGGCTCTTCACGGTATTTCTGTTACTGTCAGACTCTGGTGCTGCTGCCTCCAACAAATTGGCAACTCTCCACTAGGCAGGTCAATCAGATGGAGACAACGACAAGGCGTGCTGGGATCTGCCTCTGCTACCAATGTTTCATCAGGCATGAAACCATGGAGTGTGCTGCATGTGGCTTGTTGCTTTAAATCATAGAAAATGGGGGTTGAAGGGACTTCAGGAGGTCACATCTAGTCCAACCCCCTGCTCCAAGTAGGACTGTCCCCAACTAGATCATCCCAGCCAAGGCTTTGCTGAGCCAGGTCTTAAAAACCTCCAGGAATGGAGATGCCACCACCACTCTGGGTAACATGTTTCAGTGCTTTACTACCCTCCTGGTGAGAAAGTTCTTCCTAATATCTAACCTAAACTTTCTTTGCTGCAACATGAGACCATTGTTCCTTGTTCTGTCATCTTCCCCCACTGAGAACAGTCCAGCTCCAAACGAGACTGGTATGTATATGCAGTGTAAACCAGGTAAGCTCCCTGCTGTTCTTCCCTACCCTGTGACACTCAGTGTATCAATTTCCACCACTAAAGGGGATCCACAGTATGGACAGACACTTTCTCCTAATTATGAACTATTCCTGTATGGAAATGTTTCTTGCCAAGCCACAGCTCCAGATTTCTGCTTCACTTCTGTTGCATGTCGCATTCATTGCCCCAGTGAATCCATTCCCCATGGTGAAATCCTGCCCCAAAACAAGGCTGGGTAGACTGTGCAGTGGTCTGTGCAGCATAAGCTGTGGGTAGCAAGCAGCATTATAACTAGGGACCTACTTAAATCGTGGCAAGATGAAAGGTTTTTTTGCAGCCTGCTCATGGTGTGGAGAGCTGATTTTGCCAGAATTTCACAGTGCTGATCAATAGAGAGGCCTCACAGGGGAGGAGGGACGACGGGGCAGCGTGTTCCCCAGACACTATATCGCAACTGCATCTTAGAGTATTAAAAGTAATAATGTAACCAAATGTATTAATTGCTATTTTGCTATAATTAATGTATTTTTGCTAAAATGATGGAATGATTGTAAAGACATAGCAGCATTGATGGCTGTAAAGAAAAATCAGCTTTGTCAGGTCACAGTTAATGAAAAAGTAACAAACCCATGTCAAAGAGCAGGCCACAGTGGGACATAAGGACCCCTCCCTTCTCTCCCAAGGATACAGATTTGAGCTGGTTGAGAAGACTGTAAATTGGGGTACAGAACTGACAGACCAGGGTCAAGCAATTAATAAGCTGCAATCAAATGGCCCAGGGATAAAAAAAAAAGCTCTGGCTAAGTGACCCCTTGCTAGGTCCCTGTAACAGCTAGGGAGGACAAATAACTACGGGTCTTCTTCCAGGTGTGGAGACTATGACACAATCAGCTTTCTTTCATACACAAATGTACTGAACGTTAGCAGTTACAATTTACTCCTGTAGTTTAGACAAAGCAACGTGCTCACCACCCTGAGGCGTAATGAATGCGACGTCACTGGATGGCCAGTCCGTGAGGGCTTGTCGGGGGGCTCCCGACTTCTGCGTCAAAGTCCTGCACAGGGTAGATCCTAGATCAGTGACCAGATCTACAGGAGCAGGCTCCCAAGGGTGAGCACCTTTTCCTCCTCTTATATACCTGATAGCTGCCATATTTCTTAACGCATAATTAGCGTAAGCCTTCCTCCTAGCGCATCATTAAATAAGCCTGCTTTTGTTTGCCATACAGTATGGACTTGTTCTGTTTAGCTGTAATTTTCCATTCCTAGGTGGGAATAGATCTTGCTCTGACCGTTCCTCTTTCCCCAGGCTATATTTATTCTATTTAGTTACCCAACTTCCCAATTTATTTTAAGTCAAGGGACAGTATTTTCCATACTTCCTCTTGCTGCTAGGTGCAAGTCATGTACACAACTCAAGCCAAACATGCAGGCCCAGGCATTGACAGCTTTCTTGGGCCTACAAGGCTGTGCAGACTGTGGAGAGGTCTGCATTTGTTGGAGTGTGGCATTCGTCCCAGCGAATCCATTTTCCATGGTGAGGCCCTGCTCCAAAACAAGGCTGCATAGACTGTGCAGCATTTTAACTAGGGACCTATTTAGATCATGGCAAGCGCGTGGAAAGCCGATTTTTGCCCGCATTTCACAGTGGTCCCGCCCTTTGGCGCTGATTGGCAGAAAGACCACATCCCCTTGGCCCTGATTGGCAGAGAGGGTGCAGGGGGGAGGAGGGATGCTTGGGCAGCCTGCCCCCACACACTGTACATCACAACTGCATCTTAGAGTATTAAAAGTAATAATGTAACCAAACGTATTAATTGCTATTTTGCTATAATTACCATGTTTTTGCTAAAATGTTGGAATGACTGTAAAGACAAGGCAGCATTGATGGCTGTAAGGAAAAAGCAGCTTTGTCAGGTCACAGTTAATGAAAAAGTAACAAACCCATGTCAAAGAACGGGCCACAGTGGGACATAAGGAATCGTCCCTTCTGCTGTCCCGAGGATACAGATTTGAGCTGGTTGAGAAGACTGTAAATTGGGATACAGAATTGACAGGCCAGGGTTGAGCAATTGATAAGCCAGGGTCAAACAGTCCAGGGATAAAAAATATCTCTGACTAAGTGACCCCTTGGCCCCTTCTAGTACCACAAGAAATCTGGTTTTATCCAGGCCCAAAAGTTTCGGTAAAACAAACAAAAAATAATCATAAAACCAGTCAGGGATCATTTGTTGGAATATCTGAATCAATCATTTATAAATCTTGCTGGGATCCTTTGACCCCAGCTGACTTCCTGCCCCTGGGGCAGGGGGCTGGACTCACTGATCTCACGAGGTCCCTTCCAGCCCTAATGGCTACAAAATCTATGAAATCTATGAAATATTGGGCATAGGTTAAAGAAAATTGTGGACTTTTCCCAAAGCTCAGCAGAAGGAACAGATTCAGCAAAGTCCCCAAGGGAACCGAGACACCTGGCTAGCAGACCTGTCCTCCCTGAATCCAAAGCTGAGTAAGCGTTGTCTTTATTGGTACAGATAAATCTCTGCTATTGCGTATCCTAATAAAGCTTTCGAGCTGTGGCTGGAATAGTCTCGTTGATCAATTGATCTCACTCCTAACCAGCTAGTAATACTCTATGAGGAACAGTTAAGAATTAAAATAGCTGTTTTTAACATCCATACCGATCCACTGACTTTAAGCATGCAACGCTCCTACGTGGAAAGGGCACTTTGAATATTCAGATTAGCAATTACATGCACAAGGCAGGAGAGACGCACATGTATTGATGACTTTCTGCTGTTTGTCTTCCAGGCGGGGGCAGAAGTTCCTGATTTATGAGTAGGATTAACTTTGCTTGTATTGATGCTTTCTCACTTTGCTAAAACAAAGTCAGTCTCATCGGGATGCTTTGAAATCATGTGTGCATTATGTTTGTGTGTTAAACAATAAGGATTTTTTTTTTAATGTATGGGCCTTTTGCCAGGTAAAGCAATTAAGCTTAGTGGAAAAGCTAAGTTTATTACCCGTTTAGAGCTAATACAAATATAAAGCAATACGGGTCCCTTCTAGTGCAATATGATAAGATTAACGTATAGGCTCCCTACCCTAAGAGAGGACCACCGTAACATCAGCAGTCGATCGGTTGGTGAAGTCTTGTCCTGGGGCTTTCAACGCCTGTGTCTAAGTTTTGCACCCTTGGTCCGAGGATTAATGTCGAGGGTCTTCAGAGCAGGCTCCCCCCAAACCAAGGCTACCGCTCAATTTTATACCCGTCCTGTTTACACAACCCCATTTTTTAATCTAAACACCCACATTTGTCCACCGTCGTTTCATTTTCATTTTCTATAGCAACTTTATGTTTTACGTAACGGCGATTTCTCGTATGGCCCTAGAGGGCCTTTATCTGCCCAAGGCTGTACGTGGCTTTTCTGTTCTTAACGTAGTCTTAATTCACCCGGATTTAGCCAGAACTGCATTTTGCATGCACAGCTCCTGTTGCTGGATGAGTCTAGCTGCTTATGGCAAGAGGCCCTTATTTTAAGCTAAGAGCACTGATCAGAGGGGTTGCCCCGTTGCTATGAATCAAGCCGGCAGGGGAGACCAGCTAGCTAAGGCCACAGATATACGCTCCCACCCTCTGTTTATACTCAGTTGCCCACGTACAGGATTTATGTCTTGTCGGGGTTTGGCCAGCTCTGTACCAGGGCATGGCTAGTACAGAAATCTCCGCGCCTGCCTGACATCTGGAACGGCATGTACAGCCGCGAGATAAGATAACGGTGGAGAAGGCCTCTGGGCCCAGGGGAATTTGTGAAATCTTTTCCCGTGCTGTAAACGAGGGGGGAAGCCGGCGAGAAGGGAGCAAAGCGCCGCAGCCGGGTGTCGTGAACGTGTGAACGGGCAAACCCGGGTAGCTCGCAACAGATTCGCCTTGGCCATTTCAGGGCAGGTGCCGGGCCTGAGGGGGGTCTCGGTGGGCACAAGGAAGAGCCCCGGGCGCGGCGGACCCGGCAGGTGGCACTGCGGTCGCCCCGACTCGTGAGG
>NW_017729019.1:16597869-16598423 GCF_001723915.1 Gavialis gangeticus | reverse complement strand
GCACGTCGCCGCCGCCGGGGCAGCGAGTGAGAGCCCGGCCCGGCCCGGCCCGGCCCGCCGGCCACTGTGAGTGCGAGTGGCTGAGGGGAGTGCGTGTGTCTGTGCGGGTGTGCATGTGGCTGGGGGGAGTGTGCCGGTGTGTGTGTGGCTGGGGGGGGAGAGCGTGCTGGTGTGTAGGTGTGACTGGTGGGGGGTGTGTGCATGGGGGTTTGAGCGGGCTGGCGTGGGTGTGTGGTTGGTGTGAGTTCATGTGTGTGACTGGTGGCTGGTGTGAGTTTGTGAGTGTGCATGTGTTTGGTGTGAGTTTGTGTGGGTGTGTGCTGTTGTGTGTGTTTGTGGCTGGAGGTGTGAGTGTACACGTGTGGGTGGTGAGTGTATGCACGTGGCTGGGGCGGGTGGGTGGATGTGCTGGGTAGGGGTGTGCGTTTGTGGCTGGGGGGTCTGGGTGATGAGTGCGTGGGTGGTGGGTGTGTGCGCGCCTGGCTGGTGCATGCAGTGAGCGTGCAAAGGGGAAGCCCCAGCTGGGCGCTGGCTCTGATGCGCCCCTACCTGTG
>NW_017729019.1:16597384-16597689 GCF_001723915.1 Gavialis gangeticus | reverse complement strand
GGTGGCACTGCGGTCGCCCCGACTCGTGAGGCGGCAGGGACTTGCGGAGCAGCCTGAAGTTTGCGAAGCGGGAGGGACCGCTCCTCACAGCTGGAAACGTGAGGGGAAGGGGGGGTGCTGAGGGCTTGTTCCCGCTTCCCTCCCGAGGGGGCCTCGTGGGGGCGAGCGGGTCTGCGCCGCGCACCGGGGCAAGGGCGGCGCAGAGCAGCGCGCGCGCGCGCGTGTGTGTGTGTGTGTGTGTGTGTGTGCGCGCGTGCCCCCGCCCCGGCCCTTCCTGCCCGCCCCGCGCACGTCGCCGCCGCCGG
>NW_017729019.1:16590995-16592384 GCF_001723915.1 Gavialis gangeticus | reverse complement strand
CTCAAAGTTTGCATTTATGATTTTATGGGTAACTTTACATCCCATCCAATAATTTAGTATTATGATCCCGTGAGTTGGTCCTTTGTAGCCAACAGCTTCACAACCTCCTCCCACCATTGGTTAGCTGTACCCATTTCCTTCCAACCCTGGTCCTGGTTTCTGCCTTTTTTCTGATCTCTTCTTCCTTTTGTCTGTCAAGCCTTTGTTCAACCTCCTTTTCAATGGTTCTGTCATCTGGTATACTTTAATTCACTTACTCACTTGCTCTGTAGTCACCTGGTCTAGTAGCTCCCTGTCTATTCTCTGCCTCTTCCTTTACCCTCTGACTCGGTCTGACCCTTCTCCGCGGTTTTCTTTGCCTGCTTTGTCCCCACAGGTCTATCCTACCTAATCACTTGAACTTGGAGTCCCCTGGTTCTTCACTTCCCACCTTGACTCTTGTACATCTGTCCTGTCATTCCAGCACGTCCCTTCTTTGTTCACTTGTGACAGACTTACTGGCGGTGACCCTGAAAGCTGAACGAACCTTACCCTTCCCCCTTTTTGTTTTCCCTACCCCTACCTGGGCCAGGGCAAAGAACTAGACCTGGTTGTAGACCCCAACCCCTGCTTGAGTCCATTTGAAAGCTTGGGGTGGGGGCCTCCAGAGGATAAAAGGGCAGCACACCTGGCTTCAGGGACAAAAAGACCAGTCCAACGTGGGATGGAGAAAGGATGTAAGAAGACCTGGTAGAGCTGACAAGTTGGGGCAGAGCAGTTGCCCCAGAAGAGTCCTGAAGTGGCAGGGTGTTGGTCCCGACATGCAAAGTGGCACACACAGATCCTGGCTGGAGCTGCAGAGGCAGCTTCCCTGTGCATGGATTGGTGGGGTGTATGGCTGATGCTGGGAAGGCTCCCCGAAGTACAAAAGCCTGAGCTGCAGCTGGTAACCCAGGCTTTGATGGCTTAGGGGTGGAATCCCTCCTGCCACACAGAAGACATGGGTTCAGTTCCTAGGTAAGGCAATTGAGAGGTGAGTTGATTGAAAAGGGAATTCCCCACCTGGGAAAGGAGTTCTGGGTCAAGACCACTCAGGAGTGCCTGGCTGGGGGGGGAGAGCGTGCTGGTGTGTAGGTGTGACTGGTGGGGGGTGTGTGCATGGGGGTTTGAGCGGGCTGGCGTGGGTGTGTGGTTGGTGTGAGTTCATGTGTGTGACTGGTGGCTGGTGTGAGTTTGTGAGTGTGCATGTGTTTGGTGTGAGTTTGTGTGGGTGTGTGCTGTTGTGTGTGTTTGTGGCTGGAGGTGTGAGTGTACACGTGTGGGTGGTGAGTGTATGCACGTGGCTGGGGCGGGTGGGTGGATGTGCTGGGACTGAGTAGCCAGGCCAGAGCCAATGCACCAAGGCTTAGG
>NW_017729019.1:16585793-16585995 GCF_001723915.1 Gavialis gangeticus | reverse complement strand
GCTGGGTAGGGGTGTGCGTTTGTGGCTGGGGGGTCTGGGTGATGAGTGCGTGGGTGGTGGGTGTGTGCGCGCCTGGCTGGTGCATGCAGTGAGCGTGCAAAGGGGAAGCCCCAGCTGGGCGCTGGCTCTGATGCGCCCCTACCTGTGCGGGGTGCTGGGCGAGGGCTGCGCCGCCTTGGCGCAGAGCTGGAGATAACACAGC
>NW_017729019.1:16568017-16585744 GCF_001723915.1 Gavialis gangeticus | reverse complement strand
CCTGGTGCATCCTCAGATCTGCTTGTAGCTGTAACGCACAGGCACATCTTTCGGCTCCCCCTGCCCGGGAGATGCGCTGGTGGCAGCCCCACAACAAGGCGCCAGGACCCATTCAGCAGCCGGGAAGGGGGCGATGGAGGTCGGTGTGCTGCAGAGCCCCGATAAGCAGGCAGATGTGGCTCGTCAGGCTGCAGGGGACGGAGCTGGGAGCAGTAAGGAAATTGCACAAGAAATCAGGCAGCGATGGGCTGGGGCCGGGGGCTTGTGCAAGACAAGGGGCTTGGATGGGACCCACAGGGGGACTGGGTCCTTGTGCTGCTTCTCCGTTTGGGGAACCGATCCTCTGCCCGCTAGACCCCTGCACCCTCAGCAGCTATTGAGCACAAGTAGGGCAGTGAGGGGCACGGCCTCCGAATCAAAGCTGCCTAGACCTTACGCCACAGCTGCAAGGGAGAGAGAGGAACCGAGGAAAAAGCCCTGGCCAGACCCAGGTCCCTCGCTTTCAGCAGCCGCTATCTGCCCTCGTGTGACACGGGAGACTGACGGGCTGACCCCGTAAAAAGCCACGAAGCCAAAGCGCTAGGGCCTTGTCTGCAAGCTGGAAGGGAGTGTACATAGGGGCTGCCTCCTTCCCCCAGGAGAGTTGATGGCAAGGGCAAGCTGGGGGAGGATGGACATGGAAAATGCAGGAGGAGTCGGGCGCAGGCTGGTAGCAGCAGGATCTGGTACGCGCAGGGGTCCAGGGGGAGAAAGAACTGGTCTGGCCTGCCTGCATGGGGCGACACTGGGCCTGCACACCCACCAGTTTAGGTGGCTCCCTTTTAAATTAAGGAAGCCTTCTACAAAGCTATCAGTGCCACCAGGTTTTCACTAGTGCATTTATCTCGTCCCTTCTGACCCCCCACCCCCCAGGGATCGTTCCCCAGCACCAGCCTGTCCTAGTCTCTGCAACCCAGGCACTCTGTACTTGTTTCTAGCTTTTCTATTTCAAACCTGAAGTTAAAGGCTTAGATACCACGCATAAAGAAACCGTGCAGCAGCAAGGCAGAGGTGTCTGGTTGTGCAGCACCTTAGCACCTGGGCAGGAAGCGAGTAGATGAGAAGCTTGGCTTTCATTGAAAGAAAAAACCCTGGTGTTTGATTTTGGGTGGGGGAGGCAAGCAGAAAGAACCCCCAAGGCATCATTTTTGGAGAGTTCGACTCATGGCTCTTGAGCATTTGAGGTGAGCAAAGCTGCCTTTTTGTCTTGTGAAAACAGCAATTAATCTGTGCTCTGGGAGCACTTTATAAAGGAGCATAAATTCTGGTGTCCCTGCGTTCCCGGGAGGAAACTGAGGCCCAGAGATGGGCGGTGACTCCCCCAAGATCACAGGTAGGCCAGTGGCTGAGCTGGCAGTGGAGCCCCTATGCTGGTCCTAGGTCCTTCAGACCGTGCTCGCTGCCTGGGGTTTGCTTCTGCATTCAGTCTCCTTTCCGTTGTGGCAGTTCTCATGAGTCACACACTTGATGTTAATTTTGCCCTTTCTTTTTAGTCAAGTTTCCTCTTCCAGGCCCTGGATGCTGCCCGGCTTGGGTTGCAAATCCCAAAGAGAATGCGGGGTGGTTGGAAAATCATTGCATTGTTCTCTTTGGTGCAGTCTCACATTTGCAGCTCACAGGCGGTGTACAAGTGACTGCGACCAGTAAAAGGGCCTGAGACAATAGTGGCCAATGTACTGAGCAGGAGCAATTCAAGTAACAGGGCTCCTGTCCAGGAATGGAGCCTGCCCAACTCCTATCTATCCCGGGAGAGGCTGAGAGCAAGCTGCATCCTGTAGACTGGGCTGGGAAGGTCAGCAAAACTGCCGTCCTTGAGGGGTTGTGAAGACTTGGCACAGTAGGCTTTGCTGTGGGAGTACAGGGAAGGCAACAGGCTGCTTGATACAGCTCCTGGGGTTTCACAGTTTTATAGTTTCATAGTTGTTAGGGGCTGGAAGGGACCTTACAGATCATTGGGTCCAGCCCCCCTGCACTTGGGCAGGAAAGACCGCTGGGGTCAGATGAGCCCAGCAAGATGGACATCAAGTCTGCCCCGTAGCAGACTGCAGTCAGTGGCCAGGTGAGCTTCGAATCAGGCTGGTGGTCGGAAGTCTCCAGCGCTTCTCATCAGTGGTTCGGCCCAGCCGAGCACTGGCCGTGTTATTCATAACTAGCTCTTGGCTCCGTTTCAGTTGCCGGCCGTTTCCCTGTGGCACCGGGGGCATCACGGCGTGCTTATTTTAGAAGGGCCCCTCCCACTGCCCCATGTTGACAGCTTTGGCTCTGGTTTGTGCTGCCAAAAGTGCTGCTTGGCGTGGGGGGTGCCGATTTCCTTATGCTGGTTCCTGCCGGCCCCGATAACGTTGACATGCTGGGTTTCCCGTCAGGAAGCGCAGACCTGCCCACCTCAGCCATTCAGTTCCTGAGGCTGGAGCCCTTTGTGGAATACGGAAATTTCCTCTGCTGGACTCGTGACCGTCCCTGTGGGGTGGTGACAAAATGCAGTGAGCAACCCTCGGAGAAGCAGTGAGTTGTGGGTGAGGGACAGCGGCCCTGCCTGTACAGCACCGGGCACCCTAGGGTGCCAGCTCAGGACTGGGACACTTGGGCATGTAAATTAGGAGGACAGCCTGTGCACTATAAATACCATTGCTGCCCTGAAGGAAGCAGCTTGTATAATGACTCCCTATCACCCCTGAGGGTCATTAGTGGCATCTGAACCCTGGGCCAGCAGCAGTTAGCAGATAAGTTTCTATCCCTCGAGCTAGAGGAGTGACCATGTGATGTGGCAGCAGTTGTAGGGTGTTCTCCTAGAAGCCATCGGGGTTTCTGTTGACAGTCAGAAGCTTTGTGTGATTGCAGTCAGATTTGTCTAACCTGGGTGAGAAGCCCCGTTCAGACACAGGCTAGCATGCTGGAAGAGAAGGGTTAGCTGGCCCAGCCGTAGCTTGGGCTCCAGCACACGTTCAGATGTGTGACCCATGTGCCTGCCTCGCAGCGCTTGGGTCCCTCCAAAACAAGGCAGAGAAGCAGCGTGTGAAACGAGAGGTAAGTAACAGTTGCTGCACGGATGTGGGGCAGGAGACCAAGTGAGACCTGTGCGAAAGGGGGAAGCGGAAACGCATTCTGATAAGGAGGGTTCAGTTAGGAAGTGGAAACCGCAGAGTGATCTCAGGCAGCTGCAACAAAAGTGGGGATCTGAGAGGTGGCAGCACTGGGCACGCGGGCTTCCGGGTGTCCCCTGGGGAAGGACCTGCTAGCCAGCCCGGGCCCTTTCTTCTGTTGTAAGTACTTCCTCAGCAGTTGTGGCGGTGACGTTGTCCAGGTGCACGTAACTCTCGGGACCGTTGTTGCGTGTTTTAGCAAAGGAGCCAGTTGGTCACGTGATCGACGGGCATCTTCAGCTGAATTACAGCTATAATCAGCACCAGGGGGGAGGTGTGATTTAAACTGGACCCTCTGTGAAAAGGGCCTGGCGATGTCCTGAGGAGGGAGGTCCTCAATGGGGCCCCAGAGCTGTGTCTGAAGCTGGACAGAGGGCTGCCAATAAGGGTGAACAGCCTTCCAGGTGCCAGACATTGCCCCTCGGAGTTGAGCTGATACGAGCATACCGGGAACTGCAAAGGGTCTTCAGTCCTCTTCCACTCGCTTGACTGAGCCTTGTTGCCCAGGACAGAGCCAGGAGAAGGATTTGCCATCTGCTCTGCAGCCCCTTGATGTGCTTGCGCGCTGTCCCTCACCTGCAGTCTCTGCTGCTGACCAATTGCATCCTCCTCCGTTCTCAGGACCTGAGCGATGAGGAAATCCTCACCTGACCGGAGGTTCCCTAGAAGAGGCCACCCAAGGAGGTCCTGCCCACCCCACAGGGAGGTAAGTGGCATCTGTGACTCGGAGAGTTGGAGCTAGCCTGGGACTTGGGATGTGGTCGAGGGGCCGTGGACAGAAGTGGAATCATTGTGTGACCAGCTGGGGCCCATTCCATGGACCCTGGGCATGTCTGGGACCACGGGGAGGGCAATGAAACCTCTAAAGACAAGATTCATCTTCTTTTCTCCCTGTACCTTGGGCATGGTGGTGCTCCAGCCAAGCCCTGGTCATGCTTCCCACCCTGCCCACATCCCAGCTTTGCTCCCTTGGGTGGGTGTCTTCCACCAAAATCCCCCCTGCGCTGGCATGGCTGGTGACACTGAACGCATGCCATTGTTAGGCTCCAGAGCCAACAACCACATTGAGATGGGTGTGAGGGCACATCATGGCCCTTGGGGCAAGGGGGCCATTGTCCACGTGGGCTCGAAGGCTAGGATGCTTTGGGAATGCGGAGAGCAAGGTTTGGCCCATTGAATAGGCCCCACCCTCCCATTGCTGATCAGTGGGGAAAGGAGCCCTCAGCCTCTGTGGTCAAAGCAAAGATCTCGAGTCCTCTGTCTCATTCTCACCCTCTGCCATGTATATATCATCTTTGCAGCCTCGCCCCCGTGATTTCAGACCCAATCCACACACCCCTGACTTCCCCAGGGGCGACGAGAGCCAGGGCTGGGCACCCCATGACCATCTGGAGCCAGCCAGATGGGATTATGAGCAGGGGGAGTGCGCAGATGAGTGGTGTTTGGTAAGTGGGTTCCTTGGTGCTCGCTGGGCCATGGATATGGGCAGCAGTCCTGCCAGGATTGGGCAGGAGCAGGGGTGGTGGGTGGAGGAAGGGGCCCCAGTGGGAAGTTGTGCTGCACTCTCAACTGACCTGAGTATCTTTGCTTAGCTGATGGGATTGGTCACAACACCCAGGGCAGTGGGAAGGAGTTGGGGACTAGCAGGGTGAGGAGGGGCAGTAGGTCTGGAGCAGAAGCCTCTCCAGAGCAGGGAATGGTAGGGCCAGAGCTGCTGTCCGCCAAGCCTCGTCCTGACCTGGCCCTGCCTCCCTGGGGTCTCACACTCCAGGAAGAGGCCCAAGCATGGCACCAGGGCAGTGTGGGGAGAGCCAGGCCCCCGGGGACTAGCGAGGATCAGGCAGCAGCATGGTGATGGGTTGTCACTGTAGATCTGGAGCTGTGTTCAGCTTTGCTAAAAGCTTCCCCAGTCACCCCAGCAGCTAATGGGTCCTGTTGATCAGTCCAAGCTGGGCGCATGTGAGGCCAGTCATTCCTAAGCAACCAGCAGGCTTTAATCACTAGCTCTGGGGGCCAGCCATCTGTGCTTGTACAGTCTCATACAGCTCCCTCCATGGTGTGGAGTAGTGGGCTCAGCAAGGCCCTAGGTGTCAAGGCCTCCTGGTTTTCCTTGATGACTCTGCTGCTGATTGGCTCTGGGACCTGCGTCCAATCACGTCACCTTCCCGTGCCTCGGTTTCCCCACCCAGGAAGTTCCACTTGCCTGCCTAGCACCCATTTTTATTTCTACCCTATGTAATCCCCGCCCTTCCCTCTTTGAGGCAGCAGTGAGGGAGCCTCCAGAAGGGGGTGAAGTTAGGGAGGGACATCTCGAGTGCCTGCTGCACCACCCATGCTGTGCCAAGAGCAAGAGGGGCAGCCAGTGGCCTGGGCAGGACCCCAGAAGCTCCTTACAGAGAGGCAGGTTGTATCCAGTGTCTGTAACGCCCCTAGGGTGATGAGTTCTACCAGCCATCTCCAGCGGGCAGGACCAAGGTAGGACGCAGGTGGGCAGGAAGACCTCACCCCCCAAGGACAGGAAAAAATCCTAGGGAAAGGCTATAAACGTTCATGCTTCAGGGCATGCACCAGCTGCTGTGTGAGAGCAGCAAGGCAGAAAATTCTCCCCTAGGCAAGTTATTCCCTGTTGTTTCATGTAATGGCTGGTGCTGGTCATGATTAGGGAGAGCACACGGGAGTGGAGGGACCGCTGGTCTGCTGCTCAACAGCAGTTCCTCTGATTGAGGGCATGTCATTCGTCTCTGCAGCCCTGTCCCCAGGACTTTGAATGCTTCCCCTGCCCCCCAAATGGCGAAGACTGGGGGTGGGAGCCTTATGACGACTGGCAGCCGCACGTTTGGGATTACCAGCACAGGAGACACGAAGACGAGTGGCACTCGGTAAATGGGGTCTGTGCTGGGCCCTGGTACTCGGGGGAAGGTCCTGCCTATGGGGAGACTGGGTGGTGGGTAGCAGGCAAGACTGGGGGGGGGGCAGGGCTGAGGTCAAGACCAGTGCAGTCTCCACAGGGCTGTTTCCCATGAGGGAACTCAAATGGGGCCTAGTCCAAACAGAGCAAACCCCTGCAAGGTCGGGGGAAATTCCCTGTGCTCTGACTTTGGCTACGTGCTAGAGCTCTCCATGCTCTCACGGGGCCAGTTGCTTCTGGAGAAGCAGCGTGATCTGGTGTACAGAGCCGGGCACTGGATTTCACTCCCAGGAGAGGAGCATTGCCTGGTGTTCACGGCAGACTGTCTCCAGACTCCTGGGTTCTATTCCCAGCTCCAGGAGGCAGAGGGGTCTAGGGGTCTTCCCTCCCTCTGTCCTGTTGAGCTGCAAAGAAACCTGCGGTCAGAGTGGTGCCTTGCCCTGAGCCTCTGTAACGCATGTGTCCTCTCTCAGAACATGACCCCCGATCAGCACTGCCTGAAGCCTGTCATGCACAATGCGTCCCTGCACCCGATGGAGGAGTATTGTCACATGGGCGCACCGCTGGGGTAGGTGACTGGGCCCAGGGAGGAGCTGGGTGCAGCCTGCTGGTGATGCTGAAATTGCCCTTTTGGGGTGTGGGGGGAGGGGGGTTCAGGCCTTTGCACTTCCAGGTTTGATTGCACAGGGGGGTTCTCTGAGGGGCTGGATTGCAGCTGAGAGTGAGGGATGTCCAGAAAGCCCCCATCCATCACCCCACAGTGCTGCAGTGCCCTCCTTTCTCCACCACAGTCAGATGGTCCCAGTTTATCCTAGGAAGACTCCTGGCTGGGCTCTTACTGCTGCTGTTGCCTTCCAGCTGTGGCTGTCCTTGCTTCCCAGGGCAATGAGGATCCCCTTGCCCAGGGTGGGGGGTTTGCACCCAGGGCCAGGGACAGGTGGGAAAAGACAAAGTCTCTGCCTGCGGTGAGGGGATGTCAGCCTGCCAGCTCTCGGGTCAGGGTGGATTCAGGGTACTGGCCTAGACACGTACTGCCAGAGCCGGTGAGTGGAGTCTCAGGATGCTTGTATGGCACAGGGGGGGACAGGTACTAGGCTGGGCAAGCACTGACTAGGAACAGGTTGGAGCCTGAGAGTTGCCCTTCCCCTAAAGCTGCTTGTGAGCTTGTCTGTTCCTTCCACAGAGACCAAGAGGCTGCCTGGTTTCCTCCAAGCTATCGGGGCCGTGGCTGGAAACCTCGCCGGGGCCGGGGCCGTGGCAGCCGAGGGAAATTCTCTTCTCAATACCACAGCTTTCCACCCCGCAAAGGTTTGTCTTTTGGGGCAGGGGGATCTGCTGCCATACTAGATGCAAGGTCCTCTGCCCACCAGAGCTGGATTCCTGGGTCTCAGCCATGTCTCTGCCTGGGTCCTGCCCAGCCTGGCTGTTCCAGATGCCTCCCTTGGGAAAAGTTGCGGGGGGTGGGGAGGTCTGGAAAGAGCAGGTGCTGAGAGTGGGAGCTACAGGTCACAGTTGGCTTCTGTCCTGGGCTGGTGGCTCTGTTACATGGGGAAGATTTTGGAGTGGGAAGCAAGCTGGAGCCTGCTGGTAGAGAGCCTCAGCCCTTGGGAGCGGGTGACATTTTGGGCGGAGTGACTTCCCTCACTCCAGTCCTACCCTGGTCTGTGGGGCAGGAGGAGTCTTGATGCTAAGCCAGATCTGCAAGCACCACCTCCCGGATGGGCACAGGAATAGGCCCTGTCTCCCCAGCACCGGTCCCCTGGTGGGAGTCAGAGCTCTGCCTGCCTCAGTGTTTCCATTGGTCTCTTCACAGAAAAGTTCAAGTCCTCCAGGCTGTCGGATTCCTACTCCACAAAGAATCTCAAAGTGGTAAGAGGAGAGCAGCCATCCCTCAGGACAGCACCCATCAGCCAGTCCCTGCAGAGAGGGTGGTGGAGGGCACGAGTCAGGGTGCAGACAGTGCTCTGTGCTGCGGCTGGGTAGGGCACAGGGCTGTGCACATGTGGGGGAAGCAGCGGGGAGGGTAGAGCTGTTTTGCCTCTGCATGCACTGGCTGGATGGCCCTGGAGACCCCAAGGTATCCATGGAGCAGGAGCAGCAGAAGTCCCCCACTTGGAGCGTGGGATTAGCCCCTCCACTGGGACAACTTGGAAGTGACTGGGCTGCCTCTGTATCCCAGAGGAGACCATGGCCTGTAGCAGCAGCACAGCCATTAGTAACTGGGAAACCCCACACTGCCAGAGCAAGCAGGGATTGTGCTGCTCCCCTGGCCCCATCTCAGGGGCTTCCAGCCAGAAAGGATCCTTTCAAAGCTGCCTATGGGATTGGGACATCCGCTTTCTATTACCATTGAGCAGCATGGCTTTGGGATGTCAGAGCCCATCTTTATGCTAAGGATCATAAAGTGCTGTGTGGGCCAAGGAGGGAGCCCTCACTCCAGCAAAAAGATGCTGCAGGCTGTCTTCTATGAGACTTGGTGAGGAGGGGAATTGCTGCCCAGTGGTTAGGGCACAAGTTTAGCACTTGGGAAGGTGGCAGTGCTCCGCCACAAACTCCCTGCATGACCATGGGCAAGTCATGTAAGCTCTCCATGCCTCAGTCCCCCATGAAGAGGCTGGGGGTGCTACCAGTGCCCTAAAAACACTGGAGATGGGGAGGCACGTGAGGGAATCCAGCCTCTCCCTGCTCCGTCACAGACATGTTGTAACCCAGTAGAAGGGAGAGTCTTTCCGGTCGGGCAGGAAGCGAAAGTCAGCAGCGACCAAGAAAGACTCTGTTACTTCAGCAAAATATCCGCAAGCCCAAGCGCCCCCAGGAGCAGGGATTTCTGGAGGGGGCTGGGGCTTCTTGGAGACGGGATCAGGTTCAGTCAGTTGCTTGGCTATGGGGCAGCCATGGTCTTGAGCGCACTGTGGGCAAGGAAAGGGCCAGTACCTGATCAGGACACGGGCCATATGGAAGGACGAGGCTTTGTCTCAGTGGCCATAGGCTCAGCTCTTTGCTCTAGAGACCATGAAGTCCCCAGAGCAAAGCAGCCCCTTTGTAAGGACTCTTCTGCAAGGAAGTGAAAGATAAATGCCGCCTTTAAAGTGCCATGTAGCAACAGGCAGCTGCTGCCACCTCCTCTCTTGCCAGGTCAGGCCCTGAGCAGGCTGCATCTCCCACAGCTTAGCTCATTGCGGAGAGGATGGCACAGTTTCAGCGGCCTGTGAGGGGAAGGTTCAGCTCCCTTCCGGCCCCCGGCTGAGGCTATCGTGGGGGGTCCTGACCCAATCTGTGAATGCGGTGTGGTGCCCAGCATTCAGCAGCTCCCCTCAGAGCTCTGAGCGGCTGCAATGTGGGCAGCAGACCACGTTCGCTACCTCTTCGCTCTCAGTCGTCCTCTCACCTCCTTCTCTTGTCCCATCCAAACCCTCCACAGATCCAGCTGGAGCCCATACAGGAGACCAGCAAGCATCCCAGCCAGGCCAGCTCTACCACAGAAGCTGACCACCCCTCGTCTGAGGCCACTGAGCCACTTGATCCCGTAAGGCCGGAGGAAACCGAGCTGGTAAGAACTAACCCATCTCTCCTTTGGGCAGATGTGTGGGGGCCCTAGGATAGGGCTGACCTGCACTGAGGTATCCCCTAGGGGCTTTAGTCCCCTGTGCTAGGTGCTGTATAAACATAGAATGTAGGGCTGGCCACAGCTCCAAGGAGTCCAGCAAGAGGCATGAGATTCGGCTCCTTTCCTCTCCGAATGCTGCACCTGCCTTTCATTCTTCTGCCCCCAGTTCTTCCCAGCTCCCTTTCTGGTCCCAAACACATCCCATAGCACTTGGCTTTGGCAGTCCAGCACAGGAGGTGACAGAGCAGCCAGTACAAAGCCTTCTGGGGGGCACCTTTGTGTTCCACCCTTTGCTGAGGTTAGCAGTGCTGGAGGCCGAGCAAAATTGCAGCCTCTGTGCTAGGGGCAGCTACCTGCTAGAGCCCAGGTGGAGACCTAACAGATCTTCACTCAGCCACCAGACAGCTCTGCACGACGGGCTGGCTGGTCACAGGTGCCCAGATCCCAAGCAGCAGCAGTGAGTCAGGCAGCTCAGATACAGGCTTAAATAAATTCTCAGCAGTTGCCTCTCTTTGAGACCTTCCCATTGCAGGGAGAAGAGGAGGGGGAGGATTTCCTGCCCGGTTCTCTGGATTCCAGCACAAAGCACCAGCTCCCCTCCTCCCCTGCATAGTCTGATCTGTCTCCTGTGTCCTGCTGGAAATCATTGCAGGTCCAGCTGGGAGCCGGTCTGGAGGCTGCAGACTGTCACAGCCAGGCCTGGTCTTCTCTGGCAACTGAGCCAGTTCCAATGGAAGATCCCCATTTCCTGCAGGGGGAGGAAATCAAGCTGGTACGAGCTACCCTATATCTTCTCATCCTTCTCCCTGAGGTGAAAGAAGTCCTCTCCACATACCTCTCCCTTCTGTGCATCCATCTGGTATTGGCAGAGGACATCATTCATTCCTAAACATGCCCCATAATGCACCATCTCTTATTGGGCTCCAAAGGCGTTTTCAGAGCAACCGGCACAAAAGGGTGTGGGTGACACCTGCAGGGGCACACACTCCTTGCAAGACAGTGTTGGGATGAACCCAGGTGGGGGTGAGGGGCCCTGCTAGAGCAGGGGTTACCGTGGAGAGCGCTGGCTGTCAGTCAAGTCGGAGATATCAAGCCGAGGGGCACAGAAGAATCAAGGTCAAATCAAGCTGCAGGAAGGCAGCACTCGGGAACAGGCAGGGCAGGAACAGTGCAATCCAGGATCGGAACAGGCAGACAGGGTGGTGGGAGCAGACTCAGCCAGGTGCTAGGCATGAATCCAGACAGGTGAGGCTCAGATTGAGGCTAGGCCAAGGTGCTGGCAGGAACCTAGATAGGGATCCTGGCAGCAGGTCAGGCTAGGCAGGGTTTACATGAGATCTAGAAAGGAGCAAGCAGGTTGGCAGGAGGCACCGCCAGGCTATTTGTTTGATCCACCAGTTCGCCAGCATGTATGTGAGGCTTGGGCCTGAGCAGTGAAGCCCTCTTTTGCAGGCCCCGAGGCTGACTCAGCAGGGTCTAGACTCATTACAGGTGACTAATTATGGTCTAGGAGGGTGGCAGGTTATGTGATGCCCCCTGGAGTGAGGTCCCTCAATAATGCCTTGCAGGGGACAAGAGCATACCCCAAGCAGTAGAGACCTTGGTGGAAGTAGCTGCCTGTGATGGACTGGCTTTAATAGGAGTCTGCCCCTGTGCAGAGGGGAGCCCAAGACAGGCAAGTGTTTTTGACCTTCCCAACTGCAGCTGGCACGTAGAAGGGAACTGTTTTTAGTCCTGCAGATTTTCTCTTTCAGCTGCAAAGTTTGCCTATGGGGCTGGAATTCTCGGTGCCCTGTGTTCACACCAGCACCCACAGCCCTGTCCTCTCCTGGGGCAGGGAAATGGTCCTCCAATCCGACTCAAATCTCACAGGTCCAGCTGGATGTCAGCTGCCAGGCCACAGAGAATAGCAGCCAACCTGCCTTTGATGTGCTTCCTGAGCCCTCCACCCCACCGGAGACCACAGAGGACCTGTGTCCTGTGAAGCTAGAAGGAATGGACGTGGTAAAAACCAACTTGTCCCCTCTTGTTCACCTGGGATCAGATGCACTGATAGGACTGGACACCACCTTCCATCCTTGATCCTCTTATTTCCCCAGCTTGTTTGGGTTGGTAGTAACAAGACTTACCCAGGCTAAGATTTATCCAGGAGCATCCCTGAGGCCCCTGCAGCCTTCTGGTTTTGCTTTGTCACTGTGTTCCCTGCTCCCATATCCTTCACCTAGTTGCAAATCCATAACCCCTTCTTCCTCTGGAGTGGCCTAACCTCCCTCTGTCCCTTTCCAGCATCTCCCGCTGCAGCTGGAAGCAAGCCATCTGGCCATGGATCATCCCACCCAGGTTACGTCTGCTCTAGCTACCGAACCCCCAGCCCTGCCTGATACCACAGAGGATCTGCATCTGCTGAGAATGGAAGAGACTGAGATGGTATGAATGGATGTTTGCCCTTTCATTTTCCTAGGTGGCTACTATTTGTGAGGATGATCTTTGGGGTCCTCGTACCAATTCATGCTCTTACACACCCAGCCTAATACTTTTTCCATGTGGTTGCCTTTAAGTGCCCTTAGAATCCTTTGCTCAGCTGCCAGGGCTGCTGCAATAGAGGTGCAAGGCCAGCCAAAGCAGAGGATTCTGAGAAGCATCTTACACACACTCCACTAACTTTTTGGCACCGTTTCAAGGGCTGCCAACATGAACTCTAGGTCCGGTCTGCCCAGGGCTGTTCTTGTGTGTGTGTGTGCTTGGGCAGCAGATGAGAACTGCTGTCCCATTGTAGTGACACCTTGCTCGGAGTTGAAGTTGGATGAAGGCAGAATAGAAAATAAGGCACAAATATGTAATACTGAGGATCATCAGCCCTTGGGGCAAGTCCCCAAGGACCATGGAGGATTTCCCACTGCAGGGAATTTGCCATAATGGAGTTGGATGTGGCAGCTAATTCAAGGGTAGTCCGGTGTCATACTGGGTTCATGCTGGGTGATGACAGCAGTCTCCTGACTTCAGGAGTTCCCTCCAGCTACACAGCCAGGTGGTTTGGTTTTGGGGCACTTGGGTTGCCAGCAGCCCCATTTCATTCCTGGAGCTCTCAGCCCCTGTCCTTGCACCTGAACTGTCTAATCTCTGTCCCTTGCCCTGGGAAATGCTGCAGGACCAGCTGGGCACCAGTCTGGAGGCTGCCAGCTACCAGCACCAGGGCTCTGTTGCTGTGTTCACGCCGCCCCTGAGCACTGAGGACCGTCGCTCTGCAGCTATACTGGCCAGGAAGGAAGAGATCGAGCTGGTGGGTTCTGGCCTTTTCCCCCACTAACCTTGCTACCAACACTGCCCTTCCCATGCCTCTTCTGAATGAAGGTCCAGGAGATCCTGGATTGGGCACCCCCAGAACCCTGCAAGCAAAAAGGAAGAGCAGTGCAAGCACCATGGTAGTGCCAGGAATCAGAGCAGCCTAGCTCCCAGCCCAGCTGCCCTGTGGCTTTTTGTCACATTCTAGATGCTGCCTGGGGCCTTCCCTACATGTAGAAACCACCCTGCCACACACACACCTTTCTCCCCTTCACTGAACTTTTGCTTTGCCAGAGAGTGGATTAAACACCCTGGGTGCTGGGAGCAGGTGGGAGGAGGGATGGCTGGGTTGTGTCGATCCCCATTTGTCTTGTGGGCCCATCTGCCCTTGCCCAGGGGCTGTAATGTGAGACTCTGTCCCCCTTGCTCTTAACCCCTTAGAGCCACTGATGACAGTGACAGCTTTGGGATTCAGTTTTAACATCTGAATGGGCCTGGGGAGAGGACCCCGCCTTGTCCTAACAGCAGCTGGTGTTGATTAGAGGGTGACTGCCCCTCTTGCTCAGCCACACTGTGGACCCACACAAGGCTCCCTGCTCCCCCAAGGGCTAGCGAGGGCTGGGATTAGGGACTGGTTTATGGGCTGCCTCGTCTGATGCGCTCCTGTTCCCCCTCCTCACAGTCCTACCAGCAGTTCAGTCTTACCATCGCAGTGGTGGCCACCATGCTGCTGCAGAAGGAGCCCTCCATGGAGGCGGCGATGGGCTCGGCCCTGCGTGCCAACCTGCAGCAGATTAGGGGCCATTACCTGCAGGAGCTGGAGAATTTCATTGACAGCTACGACTCAGCCGCCACCAGCTCATGAGACACCGCATGGCTGGAGACACCTGTCCTTGGCTCTGGACCAGGTCAAGGGAGCGGTGCCTGCTGGAGGCTGAGGCCAGCCAGATGCTTCTGTCAGCAGCAATGGAGGGACCTGCTGGGGTTGTACGAGCAGCCAGCTGGCACAGACTGAGGGAGAAGGGCTCGGGGGCCTCGGTATTGCTCTACATTGGGCAGTGGGGTCTGGTCCTGAAATGGGAAAGGGACTTCTGGCTGGGGGGTGACCGCCCTGAGGAGCTGCAGCCATGGGGTTGAAGGGCATGGGAAGGAACTGGGGCAGGAGCACTGTTGGTGCGGGGTTGTTGTGGAAGCAAATTCCTGGACTCCTGGCAGTTTTTTCCAGCCCGGGGCTGGGTTGCAGCCTCGTGGCTTTACCTGGGTTCTGGGCAGGGAAGCCTACACGGGGCCTGGCAGCTGGCCTGGGGCTTGTGCAGTTTTGTTAGTAGAGAAAAATAAAACAGCGGGTGAAATTCCCCGTCCCCACGCCTGTCCTGCTAGGATTACTGCCCCTTCCTGAGTGTGAGGAGAAGCTGTTCTCCACTGACTGGTGAAGCCTGCACGGCAGCTGCTGAGAGGGGGTTGTGACCGGGAGGCTGTTAAGGGCTCTCTTGAAATCTGGCTTCAGCAGATGCTGGAGCCCTCTGAACACAGGGTTGTCCACCGCCTTGCCCTCAGCCCTGGGCAACTGTGTGGAGGCACAGCCAGCATCCTCCTCCTCTGCTCCTTGCTGTCCCAGGGCAGGGCTGGCTCCAATCTACTGAGCTCTGCCTAACCCAGGACGTTGTGCTGCTGGGTTCAGCAGCAAGAATGTCTCACAGGGGCTATGGATGACTACAGGGGCTATGGCTGCCTGCCCTGTCCAGCTGTCCCACCTTGGAAGGCTCTCGCTGTCTCCCACCTGCAACCAGCTGTCAGGTGAGAGCAGTGCCTGGCCTAGGTGGGGCCTGCTTCACTTACACATGCAGCAGTTGAGATCCATGTTGAGCTTTATTGATGGAGATGAGGCTTAGGAGCCTGTCTGTATAACACTGAGACATTCTCCCAGCCTGCCCCAGTTAAGCCCCCTTGCACTGTGGGGTGGAAGAAGTCTCATAGCTTAGCTTGGAAGGGAGAGGGGGATGTTGTGAGATCCCAGAACCAGCGTCCGGTTGTCTGCATTCAAGGGGACTTTGCTGCGGGTGCACACTCTGCACCCGGAGTCAACAGCAGCGTTATGTGAGGAAGGGGCCTTGCCATCCCCACGCTCACCTATCTCCGGCAGGACTCAGCCAGGCCTTCTGGAGAGTCACTTCCCTCTAGGCACCTCAGGCTGGGTGCCCGGGTTGTGCCATCAGGGTCCTGCCCCCAGAGGATCTGTGAGAACTCCAGTGCCGGGAGGCAGAGCCAAGGCAGGGAAGGGATTTCCAAGGGGAAAGGAGGCACAGTCACTCTTCGGGTCTCAGCTGTGACGGGGGAGCAGAGCCAAGGACTCTCAAAGGGCTGTTGTCTTCCCAGCCTGATGCAAGCCAGTGAAGGCACTGGGCCCCCACAAGGGCTGCCCTTCCCAGCTATCTTTACCTGTTCATCATCCTGTTACAGGAGCAACAGGGACAGCCCTGCAGAACAGCCATTAGGAGCCTGCCAGTGAAAGGACCCCAGAGGCTTATCTCCATCTGTGCTTGGGCTTGTTCCAAACACATTTGTAAAATGCACTGAAAGCTTGGCACATGTCCGAAGCCTGAGTCCAGCACTGAGAGATCCAGACCAGCACTTCCATATCCCAGCCCTGGGTCTGTCCAGAGGACCCTGGAGGCTATTGTCGCTGCTCTGCACTCTCCTCCCACCTAGGGACAACATGCGGGGCTAGGACACAGGTTGTGTCCCAAGTGCGCCTGCTGGGGTGTTGCTGGTGGATTCCCCTGTGCCCTGTGATCCCCGTTCTCTCCACTCCCCCTTTCCGTGGTGCGGGAAACTGCTCCCTTGTGCTGAGCCTGGTCCGTGTTAGGAAATGCTGCAGTGCTTGCTGCTTGCTCGCAGCCTGGCTGCCGTCCCAGCTGCCGCGCCAAGGTTGCTGTACTCCCAGCTGGGGGTGGCAGGGCGCCCTGTCCCAGGCTTGGGGATCGGCTCGCCAAAGAAGAAGCCCTCCTGCTCTGAGTCTGAGGAGGAGGAGCAGGTCGGGCACCGTGCGTCGTCGTCCTCCTCGGCATCCCAGTGCCGTGGCGTTTGCTTGGGGGGCGCAAGGTTCTGTGGGACAGTCACGCTGGAGTCTGCTGAGGGGCTGGCACCCAGGTACAGGGCACTGATGTCTGCCTGGGGGTCTCCGATGGGGACCGGTGAGGCTCTGAGCACACTCTGATCCACTTCACAGTGGGGGTGCATTGATGACAGATCCTGCTCCGGGGAGGCAGCAGCTGCCTGTCCAAAGGCACTAACAGAGGTAGCTCCCTTGCCCCTCTCTCTGAGAAGGGCTCCCTGGTCATCCTGGCTCCAGAAGGCAGGGTGGATGCTGGTCTGGGCTGAAGGCTCCTCTGTCCCTGCAACAGGGAGAGTGAGAATTAAGTGAGAAGAGACAGGCCTGAGACGCGCACACCCCCACTTGAGCCAGCCTGTCAGCACAAGCTAATGGCCGGATGATCTGTGCTGTCCTGAGCTGGAGCTGACGTAGGCCCCCCAGTCACTGCTGCCAAGGACAGGATGGGGGGGGGGGGGAACCGGCAGGGGGGAAACACTGCTAAAGAGAAATCCTGGTTCCTCAGCCCCACGCCATTGCAAGTTGATTGCGGACAACCGTACCGTCAGCTGCAGCCCCTGGTTTGCAGGTGTCCCTGTCTGCAGCTGGGGTGGGCATGGGGCTGCTCCGGCTGCTGCTGCTGCTGCGGCTGGCTCTGGGGACAGGCGTGGATTCGGGAGAGGGCGTGGAGAGGAAAGCCGAGTCAGAGGAGTCTGAGGCCGTGGAGGAGGACGAGGCACGCTCCTTCTCCCGGCTGCAGGTCTCCGAGCAGTACGGGAGGCCGTGGCGGGATGCGAGCTGCTCTCCCAGCAGTGGCTTGCGGCAGGAGCTACAGCAGAAGCAGGAGGGGCTGGCGTGCCAGTGCTGGCCTTGGTGGGTGGCCTGCTCGCTGTCAGCACCTGAGGGACAAGGCCATGAGCAGCTGGCTCCTTCCCCACGGGAGCCCATGCACAAACCAGCTGCCTTTCCCAGGGCAGCCCCCTCTGCTACCCCCTCCCATTTAGCTCTAAGCCCCCACACAGCAGAGCTGAGGGGACCTTTCAGCCTGCTCCGTGCCCCCTTCTCGATTTCCCGAGATCCCGGGATGTACCGATGAGCTCCCCGCAGGCCTGGCAGAGCTCGGCATAGAGGCTCTCAAAGCAGCTGCAGCAGCAGGGTCTCCCACTCTTCATGACATAGCGCTGCCCACCAAGAGGCAGGTCACACTCCAGGCAGCAGAAGTGCTCCACGTGCCAGCGCCGGCCCTCCGCCTCGATGCACTTGGCCGCAAAGATCAGCTGTAGGGGAACAAGGCAGGTGGTGCTGAACCCCACAGACCTGAGCCCTCGAGGCAGTGGTATTCAGACCTCTGGGATCTTAACCTTCCTCTAAAGCACTGTGGATAGGAACAGGACGTAGGACCAGCCAGACCTAGGCCTGATATAATGTGAGACATAGTTACCCATGTTAAAGACAGAGTAGATTTGCATCTTATAGGCTAACCAAGTGGATACACCCGTGTATACATATATACATACACGCACACATGCATATATATGTGCATGCATGTTTGTGTATATATCCGCTTGGTTTAGTCTATAAGGTGCAAATCTACCCTCTCTTCTTTATACATATGTGTATGGGGGGGGGGGGGGGGGGGGGGGGGGGGGGGGGGGGG
>NW_017729019.1:16563017-16567916 GCF_001723915.1 Gavialis gangeticus | reverse complement strand
TACAGCACATGCTTTCATGAGCTGTAGCTCGCTTCATTAGTTGCAGCCTTTGGGTGCCCACGACTCCACGCCTGTGCCTGTGTAACTTCTTGCCTACTTACCTGATCACATGAGGCACAGCGTGGCCTGAAGAGCTCTGCATGGTGCCGACCACAGTAGATGTTGCCGTCCTGGTGGAAGTAGATGAGGTCCACAAGGGGCTGGCAGCAGGAGTGGCAGACGAAGCAAGAGGGATGCCAGCAGCAGTGATCCCCCAGCCAGGAGGCAAACACCGCCGGGTCGCCTTTGTTCATCCTCTTGCCGCACTGTAAGGCAAATGGGCGTAGTCATTCAAGCTGTTTCCTGGGACCTGAGGCCTGGGAGAAGGGGCATTGCTGCAGCGGCTGATGGATTCCAGCTGCTGGGGACACAGGAGGTGGGAACAGGCCTGGGAGAGACGTCTTACCCTCTTGCAAAGACACTCATGGCTGGTGGGTGGCACAGGGCACACAGATCCCTGCCCCAGGGCTTCCTGCCTCCGTTGGGTGCTGAATGCTTCCAGTTGTTGCCTCTCCTCCTCCCCAAGGCCAGGGCAGTACCTCTCCTGTAGAGGAACCAGAAGGGGCCCAGGAGGTTGATAAGCTTCTCCATCACCCCTGCAGACCTGTGCTCCAAAGTGGACACTGCCTTGGTGAGTAAAGAATCCCAGAACGGGTGCAAGTGCAAGAAGTTTGTCTGGAGGGTCACAGCCTTGGCCACCTTGGGCACATGTCCACAGGGCAGAATCTGGCATCAGAGCCAGGAGGCTGCAAGCCAGGAATGAGACAATGGCTGAAACTGAGGAGTGGGGACCTGGGGTAGCAGCAGGGCTGGAAGAGTAGGATTGAGGAGCTGTCCTGGCATGCCCAGGCTGAAATGGTCACATGCTCCAGAGCAGTGTTGAGGTGCTGGGAAGGATCTGTGGGGACGGGGCTGGGCCTGGAATAGCAGAGGGTACCAAGCCAGCATGGTATGGAAGAGCGAGATGGCTGCAGGAGGCAGGGAAAGTGCAGGGTCCCGATGGAAATCTCCTGCCAAGCTTACATCACAGTCCTGAGGGGGCAGCTGCTGCAGCAGGGCTTTGATCCGGTGCTGGTTTGCAACAGCAGCAGGGACGCTCTTGGCTGAAGGAGAGTCCAAGCACAGGGATGCCTGGAAAGTCAAACGGGAGAGAGATGCTGAAGGACTGTAGCTCAAGCTACATTGCCCCAGTACCCCTTTGCTGACCTTGGGGAAATGGAGAGTGCAGATCTGTGCATGGAAGTGAGATGGGACCCAAGGGAAGAGTGTCGGATGGTCTCAACCTGGAGCCTGGGGCTATTTGTTTCTCCACCTCGGGCAGCCTAAATGCATGGGCAGGGCTGCATGAGAGGTGCTGGCAGAGCGCTCTCAGCTTCTACCTCCTACCCATCTGTACAACCAGCTACGTGCACCTGCATCTCCCACTTGATCTCTGGTGCCTGGCCAAGGAAGCCAGTTGAGCAACAGCAATCATGAAGAGGTATAACTGGAGCCATTTTCAGCCAGTGTCTCCTTTGCTCTCCCAGACACTGTGCTGAGCCCATGGCAGAAGGGCTGCCAGGAACAGAATGAGTGTTGGTGCAGTGGCAGAGCTGTGTGTGGGGTCCCCAGCCTGAGGCCTCCAGTGCGTGGCCCCAGGCTGGGGCAGAAGCAGTGCTGATGGCCTCTCAGCTGGAGATGACTGTGAGCGGTCCAGAAAAGAGACAGGTTTGCTCTGAGCTGCATGCAAGAAAAGGGAGCCCAGCAACCACACGCAGCAGCCCATGCTCAAACACCAGGGGCGAGTCCCAGCCAAATGAAGCCAGCCTCCAAGAACCGAATCAGAGGAGAACGGGCTGCTATCAGGCATTGGTGGAAGGGCTCTTGCCTACCTCTGTTGGGGCAGAGTCTGCTGTGGGCTCCAGGTACTCTTCCAAGGCACAGCCAGAGTCACTGTCTGAGGAGGAGGTGGGAGGGAGACCAGCTTGTGTCCCACTGCAAGGCGGCACGTCTCTCTGGGGCCATACGGAGCTCGGCAGGGACATGAGTAGGAGGAGAGAGCTGATGAACTCTAGAGCAAGAAGGAAAAGGCCTGTTAATGAGAGAGAATATCTGGAGTGGCTGGTGGCTCTGCACAGAGGGGAGGAAGCGCTGGCTATCCGAGTAGGTCTAAAGCCATGGTGTAGTACCTCCCATGACTGTATGGAACAAGGGCTGATGGTGTCTTGGGTCTCAACCCATCCACAACCGTTACTGCTCCAAGAGTCTCTTTTCAGTACAGACGTCATCTACTGGTCGGTAGCATTCGAGAGGTGGTCTGGTGTCTCTGCCCATACAGATTCTATATAGAACCAATCTAATGCATGCCTAATTCTGTATGTCTGCTGCCATGTGGAACTGATAATGGAGCCTCTTGTATATACGTGTGGTATCCGGAGAAAACATGCGGCTTCCCTCCAGTCTTTACTCTTAGACTCACCCAGAGGCAGCTGGATTCAGTGGCAGGCAAAGTGACTCCATAGCAGGCCAAAACTGGCTGGAGAGTTTTGGTGAGAGGCTGTAAGGTAGGGCAGGTGTTTGGTTTTTTTGCAGGGGGGATGGGGGGGGGTTGGGTAACGGAAAGCAGAGACAAAAGCAAGATTCTCCTGGGAAACTGGAGAGACCTTGCAAAGCTATCTAGAGAGAACAGAAATGCTGGCTTTTATTTGGGGGAGCTGCTGGTTCATCCAATGGGCTTGGAAGGGTGCGTGTTGCTTTGCAAAGTGAGAGCTATTGGATTCTAGAGAGAGCAATGGCTGTTGCCTGTAAGGAAGAACCAGTGGCAGGTGGTCAAATGGAGCAGCCCCTCGAAGTTAGAAAGAGCCGGAACTGATTTCCTCTGCCCACATGGACTGGATGCTGGCTCCATGACAAGCACAGGCCATGGACTCTGTCCCAAGCAGAGCTTCCCCAGGTGTTGACAGCCCAATGCTGGCACCGTTATCCCCGTGATTTAGTGGCACATCACTCAGAGGAGCAGCAGGAGGTGGCTGAGGCTATTCCAGCTCAGTGGAAAATGGGTTGTTTTTTATCTTTGAGCCATCACAGCTCTGGTATTAGCTATTGTTCCCTCCAGCCCAGCCTGCACATCTCTCAGCTAATGATTACACCGTGCAAAACAGCCCCATCCCCCCTGCCTCTGTTTCACTTCTCACTTCCTTCCTCGCTTCAGTTTCCAAAACAAAACTGAGAGAACAACTCAGTGGCTGGTTCGGCTCCTGTGGCTCCTTGGACGCCTTCCCAGTGCCGATGCTCTGCTGCTGGGTTTCCGGTCCTGGCACTCAGCGACAGAGAGGTTGAGGCTGAGGAAGCAGAGCAGGGGTGGGTGAGCAGAACCACAACTCACCAGGAGCTCTGTCCTCATGACCAAGCCAACGAACGAACGTGCCCTGTGATAATGACTTTAGGGTGAGGGATTGGGACACTGCCCCTTGCTCCACCTGGCCCGAAAGAAAGAGGCAAGAGCTGGACATGCAGCACCTGCTGTGAGAGATCTCACCAGGTCAGCGTGCTCCTATGGCCACATGCAGAGCTGGGGTTTAAGGTGCTTTGATTGATGGATTCTCCATACACTATACTGCTATAGCGCAGGGCCACTTCGAATTTTTCCCCACCCATAAGTGACACTAATTCTTAGGCTGTTCCTCCAAGGCCAGCAGGCTCTGTGCCCAAGCCAACAGGCTGCTTTGGAGTTGCAGGCCCTGTGCTATGTGCCCTGCTGCATCTGGCAGTCCTGACACAGAGACCTCTGCCATATCCTTTCCACAAGCTCCGCATGCACCAGTGCCCACTTCTGTGCACCGGGCAGGTGCTTTTATGCTGCCAGCCCCTGCCCTTGCCCACGAGCATGCTTCTCTGTGCTCCCGAGTCCTTTCCAAAGAGCAGCTTTGTCCTCTGATAGGCCCCTCTGCTCAATAAGCTTCAGCCTCGTCCTTTTAGCCCAGCTTGTGCCCCTCATCCCACTGCACTCTTACCGGATCCCTGCATAACCTGCCCCTTTTTGAGGCATAGAAACAGTAGGCAAGAGGCAGGATCAGCCTTATAAGTGTGGAAAATATATTGTGTTCCCACCCCTTCCAACTCTTTTTGAAAGAGCCTGCAATTCTAAGTGTTCCCATGCGATGCCATTGTCCACCTGTGCACAGGAGTCCAAGGAAGGGAGCACTGTGCAGAGAGCTCAAGGCGCTGTGGTCTTTGCAGTCAAACATCAGTGCTCCTTGGAATTTCCTTGGCCTCCTCATGCTTCACTCAGGGCCTGAGAGACATCCCCTCCGCTGTAATTAGCCCAGCGGCTCAGGTTTCCCTGTAGGAACCTGGGTCAATAATTAACTCAGCAGGTTGGCTGGTAAACAGGAGGAAAAATAAAAAGCCTGATTGCCTCTTCTCATGGTCCTGCTCTCAGGGAAACAGCAGCAACCAGGTGGCAGGTCCATCATTCACAGTAAAGCGGCAAGGAGGGGAAGAGGCTTGTGGTTTTTGTTCGGAGGGATCACAAGATGGGCCCGTTCTTGTGAGGGCCATGGAGACAAATGCATCTGACTGCCACGTGGATCCTATGGCCAAATGGAGCTGCAGCTGGGCTGTTTTGCAGATGACAGATTCAGTGTCCTTGCAAGAAAGAGCCCAGCACTTCTCAAGAGAAGCTGGCGGGGGGTGGGTGGGGATTGTTTTAGGGAGCATTGCTCAGCCCCTGAGCTGGGCGGAAGATCTGGTTCTCTTCTGTCGCTGACCTAGTTTCATAGTTTCTAGGGTCGGAAGGGACCTGAGCAGATCATCTAGTCTGACCCCCTGCCATGGCAGGAAAGAGTACTGGGGTCAAACGACCCCAGCAAGGTGTTCATC
>NW_017729019.1:16559109-16562683 GCF_001723915.1 Gavialis gangeticus | reverse complement strand
GCAAAGAAATCATTAAACATGTTAGCTTTGTCATCTGGCGTGACGACCAAATTTCCCAACGCGTCCTGCAAGGGCCCCACATTACCCGGGACCTTCTTTTTACCCCCTATGTATTTAAAAAAGGACTTCTTATTGTCCTTAATCTGGGAAGCTAGTCCCAGTTCCATCTCTGCCTTGGCCTTCCTAACTACCCCCCTACATCCCCGAGCAACTGAAGAATAGCCCTTCCTGGTGATGACCCCTTCTTTCCATTGGGTGTAAGCCTCCTTTTTAGCAAGGAGATATTCCCAGGTGCTTTATGACATGGATCAAGTCTCTCCCTTCCTCTGCTTCTGCTTGCCTGGCTACACAGTGGGGGTGATTGGAATTCCTATTATCCTTCCCACCTCCTTTTTGTCGTGTCTATATAGACTACATCATGGTTCTTGGGGCAGGGACTTTGCTTCCCTATATGTCAGTACAGTGCTTTGCATAACAAGGCCTGATGTTCATTACATCCGCTTGATGCCACAGCAGTGCAAATAATTCAGGTGAGTTTCTGGAACAGTTTTTTGGGTTTTTTTCCCCCTGTAATCCCTGAACAGGGCCTGCCACACAGCAAACTCCCTGGGCATCATTCCTCTAGGAGCATCCTCACTCATGTGGCTTCTGCCTAGGGCCTGGGCTCACAACATCTCGCATCCCTGCAGTTCAACATGCGATCACAACCCAGTTCCCCAGGGACTGTCCTTATACCACAATTGTCCCCACCTGGGACAGTCTGCTAGACAGACATCTAATTCTAGGGGCCTCAGGATGGGACCTGGCACCAGAACAATAAGCATAGTTTAGGAGACACCTGAAAGGGCAGCATTCCTGGCTAGTAGAAATCAATTAGATGAGGCTGGAGATTAATCTCACCCCTGGAGTCCTACCCGGTGTTTGCATGTTATGCATCCAATCAATCAAGCCGGCTATCAGCTGGGCTGTGAACAACTCCGGTGATTAGCACCAGATGGGGTGACAGGAACAAACAGGAGACCATGCTAATGAGCCAGACAGCAGTCTACAGGTCTCTTTCCTTCTGTTCCTCTGCCCAGCCCTTTACCACCTTCCTCTCCCCAGTGCCTCAGCCTTTCTTTTCCTTCCCCATGTGCTAATCCCTTCCCAGCCATCCTCTCATCTACCCCTGTTAATCACTGATCTGGGTGCTCAGCCACGTGGAAGAGATTTCATGACCTTTTCCAGTTGGCTTCTATGCTCTGGTAAGATCTCTGCTGGCAGGCTTGTTCCATTAGAAAGGGGTGACAAATGGCTGGGGGAAGCTAAAGTAGCCAGGGTGGCAGAGGAGAGCATTTCAGAGGGCTACTTGTCTTGCTGTGCCTGTCGCTAGGACTAGCGTGTCTAGGGGTCAGGTCTGACCTGAAGCTCATAAATAGTATGACTGCAAGGGTCCAGGGTGATCATTCAATCTAACTGGCTATATAGCAAGCCAGAGGACTTCCTCTCTCCCCTGCAAGTTTTAATTCCAGCCTAAACTCCCGCAGCTCTTGTAATTCCAGGGTGGATGTTCTAAATTAAAAGTTTCTGGGTATGGAAAATCCCTCCCATGACCCTTGGAAAATTGCTCTGATGGCTAATTACCCTCAGTGTTACAAACCTGTGCCTTATTTTCTATTCTGGTTTTGTCTAGCTTCAGCTCTTAGCTTTTTGATCTGGTTATGCCTTTATCTGCCACCCGGGCGGGCTTTCTCTGATCATTTCTTTCCCCAGGGAGGTGTTTCTAGACTGCAATCAAGCCACAAAGCTCAACAGATTGAGCTCCTTGAGTCTCTCATTCAAAGTCTCCTTTAATCAGTTTAGCGGCTCTTCCTAGGACTTAGGGATACAGCATTCCAGCAGCAGCCGTGCCTATGACACATGCATCATATATAATCATGTGCATGGGTGGGCCCAGCTTTACCCCTGAATGCTTCAACCATAAAATGGCCAGTCAGGCCTCCTGAGTTATATTTCTCACTTGGAACTACAATATGACACAGGGGAAAGCACTTCCTTGCTCTGAATTTCTCCATGTGTAAAATGGGAACAAGCAATAGCTACAGGGCCTTGTCAAGCACTTTGGGAGCCTGTAATGATGTGAGATATTACCACCTTGCTTGCCTCTATTGGCTCCCAGTTCCCTGGCTGGCACGGGTGAGCTTCCAGCTTTCTCATGCCAATGTCGCATTAACTTTCAGTACACCCATCTCAGCTCGTTTGCATTCAGCAAGACCTACTTGTTCCTTGGTTCCCAATGCAAACTAATGAGAACCATTCTCAACCTCTTTCATGAACCCTTTCTCTGTTTGCTACATCTTTGCTGACGCCTGCATTTCCAGAAGTGACCATTCATTTTTGGATGCCCAGTTTGGGGCACGTGGGGCCTGAATTCCAGAAGAGCTGAATATTGAGGAGGACAAGTTGCCAAGAGCTGTAGGAGCTCAGCTCCTCCCTGGTGTGTCAGGCTGGGCACCCAAAATCAAAGGCTATTTTTGAATATGCAGATCTAGATTTAATACATTTGTTCTCAGCAAGGACCCTGTCTGCTAAAGGCTCGGTATGGGGGGAGGACTGATTGTTCATATGCAGAGCAATCTCCAGATTTGTCTTTTCTGTAAGAGGATTTCTGGCAAAAGAATCCAGACTGGCAGCCCAGAAGCGCCCCCCTCCTTATCCACAGAACAGGACTGTGTGCAGACCAACGTCACATGCAGGGGCCACATTACCCCTCCCATTCTTGTGCCCAAATGAAAAGAGGTAGGTTTCTTTAAGCGCTCAGCACTTGGCAGCTCTTATTGTGATTATTATGGCTGGATTTGCCCAAAACTTTGGATTCTATTTGGAAATCTTCCCCAGGACCTCTCTCCAGGGCTGCTTCTTGCAGGGGGAGAGACAGGGGAGTGTAGCCTCCATTGACCTGTTGGTCCTTGGCCTGTTCTGCCCCACTGAGAAATGGACTGAGACCCACTTCACACAAGCCACCCAGTGTCAGATGGCAACAACTCTAGGTCCCTGCTGATCTGAGCTAGATTCAGACTAGTAACCCATGAGGGAATAGCTCTGTTTTACCAGTCCCCTGAGGCACTCTGCTATTCTGCGCTAGTAGTGCTAGGTCCTCTTTGCCAGCTATGACACTCTACTGTGTGAACCCCTCTGCAAACAGGTTCTCATAATGGAGCACAGGGCAGATTTTTTTTCAAAGAGCTTCTCCTGAACGCAGCCTGAAAAGTCCATCCACCTGTCTGCTCTCCAGCTCCCACGAATGGTTTTGTAACCAAGAACAGCAGAGATCTGGCAGTGATAGAGCAGACGCAGTCTCACGCTCCAAAGGGGCCTTTCTGAAGACGAGGGTGGGGGCATATATTTCTCCCCGCACGCAATTTCATTGTTAAAGGGAGAAAGCAAGCAAAGAGAGGCCCCTCCCCTGCCCCCATATGTTCAGTGCCTTCCCAAGCAGGGTGTGCCCATTTCTCTTCCACTCCCGTATTTTTTTTTTTTTTTTTGCCCCGGCATTTTTTTTTTTGCCCAACTCCCCCTCCTCTCTTTTTTTTCC
>NW_017729019.1:16557571-16559088 GCF_001723915.1 Gavialis gangeticus | reverse complement strand
TTTTTTTTTTTTTTTTGGCCCCGGCATTTTATTTGATGCCAGACTGCCACTGCTCTCTTTGCTTTCACAGCCCTGAGTCTGCCACCCCTGAAGGAACAGGCCCCTACAAATCACCGCTCCAAGTCACCTACCTGCCACTGCCCACCGTGCCAGGGGCGCAGCTATGGGTGGGATCCCCGGAGAGCACAGATTTGCTTGAATTTACGAGACCTGGCTGCCACTTCCCGTCCCTGTCTTGTCCCAGCTCTCAGCCAGCAGCTTCTCCACCCCTCTCCACCTGCTTCCAGCGACTGGTCACAGGAAGAAGAATCACAGCCGAACGCTGGAAATTTTGTGCTGCAAAGCGAAAGGAAAACATCTGAGTTAGGGAGATGATTTTTTTTTTTTTTTTTCAATCTGCCTGCCCAGGAAACTGGATCTGTGTCAGCCGAGCTTCTAATTACGGAGCTTTTTAGCTTAAACCTACAGAGCCAGCCAATGGCAGAGAATCAGAGCAGCAGGCAGGGAGGGAAATGAGCAATGGAGCTCAAGGGATATGTTAACCCTGCAAGGGGAAGAACTGTACACTATATCTGCTTTTTCTTACCACCTCCTATTCTACTATCATCCACGTCTCCTCCTCCATGTGTTGCTTCATTCCCTCTGTTCTCTTAAGTCTCTTAGCTGTGACTGTTGTTCGTGTGCGTAGATTGTACGCAGTTCTGAGATGTCTTGGCAAGGATGATTATAAGCCATTTTAGAGATGGGGACACTGAGGCACAGAGAAGGGGCACCTTCCTTAAAACTCACTTCTGCTGTGATGCCTGCAGAAATCTCAACAACGGTTGGGCAGATGGGCTGTGTCACTGCTAGTGATCAAGCTGTTCATAATTTCTCAGATGCCTTCTGCTCCTCTCCATCTGCTTATTATATCTGCCTCTTGTCTTACATCTGCCTAGTCAGCTCCATGGGGCATGAGCTGTTGTCAAGGTACACGTTTGTACAATACCTGACAGCAAAGCTAGGGCGTCTACTGCAATATGGATGGTGACACAATGATGTCAGTTAAGTGACTTGACCAAAGTCATATAGGAAGTTTGTGGCTAAGCTTAGAAGAAAACCTAGCACACAACTCTGTCTCATAGCCATACTGATTTATGTTCCATAGCATTTGTATCCTTGCATCCACCCAGGCATGGACAGACCTACACCAGTCTTAAGGTATTTTGTATATCTAAGTAAATTATACTGGGATCAGGAACAGACAGGTGTATTGCTACACTGGGATAGGTCAAATAGTAAGCATTTATTGCTATGCCTCACCAAGAAGCAGTGGGAATAAGCAATAGCCTCTTTGCCTGTAGCAAATAGCTACCTCAGGATGAACCCTGGTACAACTTCCACTATAGTTGAGGGATAATGCTTCTTTCAGGGATACTTCTCCACTGGCTTGGGTGTAATGACCCCAGTTTGGAGTTGGTGTTTTTCCTCCACTCCTTTTTTTTTTTTTTTTAAGCTGATCAAATGCAACCTCCACC
>NW_017729019.1:16554428-16557516 GCF_001723915.1 Gavialis gangeticus | reverse complement strand
TTTTTTTTTTTTTTTAAGCTGATGCAATGCAAGCTACAGCAGTGTCAGTGTTTCATGTGCCCATGCCCTAAGTCCCAAATGAACCTAAGAGGGGACGTATGAAAGTGTCTAGGTGTAGGGCACAGAAAAGGGCCCCTGTAAACCCACCAAAAGCAGCAAAAGGAGCCCCAAAGGCAGAAGTAATTCAGCGAGGAGGCCGTTCCAGAGGGAACTATTGTTCCTTGGGAATTCTTCTCTCAACTTTGGCTCAGTGACAGTTAACCTGCTCTGTTTGGGTTTGGTGTGAAGTTAGTCACAGCAATGTTATCTTGCCTGCTCCTTGTTATGGACTTTGTACCATGGGGCCCCTGTCCTCTCTTTACCTCCTGTGTGAATTTGCAACACAAGCTGTAGTATTGCTGCTTCTTTTGTCACCTCCTGAGCCATTCACTCTCTCTCCTCACTTATGTCTATTCATACTGGAGAGGGAAACATCCTTTGAACAAGGCCATCTGGGCTGGAGGGCTCAGTCGCAACACCTAACCAGACAGACCCAATCTGTTGTCTAAGCCCGTTACAGAAGCCATGCTAGAACGCTGAAAACATGAGGAGGGCTCATGAGTCACTGCAGTCCTAGCGCAAAGGGCGCCTAAATTGCAATATAATCTTCAATCCAACAGATTGTTGTTGTTTGCATTTCAATAGTGACAGGAGGCGCCGAATAGGATTGGGCCCCCATTGTGCTAGACGCTGCGCACACACAAAAAAGCCAGTGCTGTAGACAAGACAGAACAATAGGGATAAGCAAGGAAAGAATTTGTCAGCTGTACAGAACTAATGTCCTTGTCAAAAGACTGCGCCCAACTATTCCTGAAGTTGACTCTGAACTGTACCAGCTGCACTGAGGATGCATTAAGTCCTTTTAGGTATCCAGGTTGTCCTGGTGTTAGCCCTTCCTCAAGGGTGCATTTCCCTGCTGAATCAATTCCTTTCTACACACAAGCAATTTCCATCCTTGTGGCACCCAGCAGTCTTGCACTGGTTCCCCACTGGAAAGAACCAATGTATTTTCCCAAGAGCCCTGTTCAAAGCCTGTTTAAAAAATGCATCCACCTGATGTTGCAATTTAGCATTAAAACTCTCCTCTGCTACTCTCGTGACTTCAGGAGAGAATTTAACCCTGCAGCTTGGCTAGCACAGTCATAAAATATCCTAATTGACAATACACTAACACTTGGTGTTGGCATCGGACAAAGCGAGCTGTTGCTTGCGCATCTCTGATTTGCTCACTTTTTAAGTGCAACTCTTCCCTGCCTCCTGTCTGCTTCAGCCCGCGCTGTTCATAATGGTCAGGGAAGCCCTGGTTAGCCCATGTTTAAACATGCATGTAGGGAGTATAATTATTGTTTGTATTACCGTCGACTCCAGGAGCTCTAGTCGTGAATCAGGACTCCGGGCAGTCAGATTAAGAGCAATGGTGAACCCCATCTAAGAAGGTACAGGAACAAACAGCTTGTCCGGGGGGAAAAGTCAACAAGTGTGTGCTCACATTGCTGCTGTTGTTGAACCACTGGATATACCCTACACAGGAGGCAGCTGGTTTGGGAGGGCAGCAATCCCTGGGGGTACTGTGTATGTTCCTTCCCCCTTTCCTCGCCTATATTTGCATACTGAAACACCCCCTAGGCTCTCAGGGGTTTGGTGGAAATTTCCCTTTGGACACGGAGCAGCTTGCCGGCACTTTGCCAGCGAGGCAGAGAATTAAGACTCAGCGGATAATCGCCCCGTATGTTTCTACAGCAGCGGTTCTCAACCTTTTTAGGCCCTCAGAAAATGTTGGCTCTTTCACTGTTTTTTCTGACAGTAGGAAAAACAGCAAAGCAGCTCTTCTAGTGGGAAGAGTGCAGAAAGAAACCTGCACCCCAGCTCAGAACGTTTATAACACCACGGGGTCCTGTTTGCAACCCCTGGGTTTCTCCTGCGAATCCTGGTGGCACCCCTCACAGCACCTGCCGCACCCTCGACAGACTCTCCAGGTGCCACAGCACCCGGCTCGCTGTCGGAGAGCACCTTTCCGAGGCCCAGAGAAGGGCCACAGGAGCAGAGACTAGTCAGCTTAGAAAAGAGATGCTTGAGGGGGCACATGAGAGGGGCTTACAAAATGCTAAATGGCAAGAGAAAGTCAACAGGGATTTATGGACATTCCCTCACTACAAAAAAACCAAACTCTTCTCTTGTCTCCCAAGGCATTATGATTGCTTATAGTTGGTCAGTTTGTAGGGTCAAAAGTAGAGTCTGGGGCATTAGCAGGTGGCAGCAGAGGTCACGATGCGAACGTTTCTGCTGCCATACGGCCCCCACTTCTGCCACAAAATGAAACGAGGAGGCAGCAAGTTTAAAAAGGTCTTTTGTACACAGCAGGTAATTGACCGGTGCAACTCGGGGCCGGTGGCGGCGGAAGCTAAATGCAGGCACATCGTACCGGGCCAGGAGGGTCTTAGAGGAAAGGGGTCACTACGAAGCCTGGCCGCGACAGCACGGCCTCTGCCTCGCAACGGCCCACGCCTTAAAGGCCGGGGCCCACACGGGGAAGTGAAGCAGCGGGGAGAAAACCGGGCAGACCCAGTTCGCTCTGTGCTTCAGCAGCTGCTCTCCACCGCCTTTTAACGCAGGCCTGTTTGTTACGCCGCCGGAGACTTCGCCTGGCCTACAACAGCCCGTCCTCGAGAGGCCACCGAGGACATAACTGACTCCGTGGGACAAATAAAACAGGGCGAACACGGCACGGCACAGCACACCTCGCCGGGCAAGCCAAGCTGACAATGCTCCAATGGCGGCGTCCGGGGACTCTCTCTGCAACCAGCTGGGACAGGAAGTGAGGGATCTGAGACAGGAAGTGAGGAGTCTAAGTAAGTGAAGGGTTTGGCACAGGAAATGAGGTGCCTGAGACGGGAAGTAAGGCATTTGGGACAGGAAGTGGGGGGAGTCCCGAGCGCTAGCCCCGCCGCGCTGCCCACACGGCGGCTCGGGGCAGTTGTGCGGCGGGAGCGCGGGGCGGGGCCGTGGGGGCGGGGCCTGGCGCGCCCCGCAACGACGGGCTCCGCGTGAC
>NW_017729019.1:16534643-16554209 GCF_001723915.1 Gavialis gangeticus | reverse complement strand
GCCGGGCGGGAAGACAGGCGGGGTGGGGGTTTCCGGGGGCCAGGGGAGTTCGGGGGCCGGGGCCTGCACCCCCCGGGCCCGGCGGGAGGGAGCCACGTGCTCTTGGTCCCGACGCTCTGCCCCAAGCAGGACCCGGGGGCTGGGGCAGCAGAGGCAGGGTCAGGACCAGCTGCCTGGCCGCCCGGGCCTGCCTGACGCGCGCGGGGGACACGGGTCGTACGGTTCGGGGTCGGGGTGGGAGCCCATCAACTCAGCTGTCGGCCACGGGCCGTCTGGAAATAGGCGTCCCGCCTGTGGCTGGCGGCCCCCTCCCGTCGCCCCACCGGGCGACCCGGCGCTCTTGGCTGGTCTCGAAGGGGCAGCGGACACGGGCTCGATCGAGTTAGAAAAACCCCTTGGGAGGCTCCCTAGACAAATTGCCGTCTTCTGCCAAGAGAGTCATCAGGCATGTGTGAAACTTAGGAAACATCATTTTGTATTTCAAGATAGGCTTATCCCCTGGTAAATCTGCTGGTTGCCCCTCCAGGAGGAGCGAATGATTGGAAAATGCTAGCTTTTCCGTTCGTGTCCCCTACTCAGATCTCAGTTGCTTTTTATGGGGAGCCTAAGGTGTCTAACTCGGCAAATCCGGCGGCCGCCTTTGCAACCTCGAGAGGCGTGAAAGGGAGCCTGCTCTACTTGCGTTTCCGCCAGGGAAAACATGTTGTTTGATCGGGTGAAGATCTTTGCAGGGGGAAAAAAAGGGTGTGCAGGAAAGGATGGTCCGGCAAGGCGAGAGGAGGTGGAGTTGCTGTGACGGCGGGTTGTGGTGTTTTCTGTTCGAGCGCGTGGCCTTGGGGCTGGAAAACAAGAGTTGCTGGAGCGTGCACTCATCAGTACTTGGTACAACGGCGCTCCTCACATGGGCAGCTCTATCAGTGCTGTGTATTGGCAGCTCCCGTGAGATTCAAGGCTTTTAATAGTCACTTTTAGTTAGGCTTGCTATTAGAAGCCTTGGGAAGGGCTCATTTCAGGGCTCCCGTCACCTGGACAGCATTGCGCTGTAGTGCTTTGGCTTCCCAGAACTGGTGGACTCCCCTAGTTTTCAAGGTTTCCAATCAAGAGCTCTTTGACGGGTGCTTATTAACTGTTTCTGGCACAGTTAAACTTAGTAGTAGTTATGAAGTGCTGTTGCAGTTAGTATGCAAGTTTACCAGAATGCCATTAAGATGCAAAGTAGACAGTGGAGTTGAAATTTGCTCTGCACTTAAGAGGTTTGTGCCCTTAACTGATACATGGATAACCAGTGTTTGCTGACAGCTTACACAGTTTCCACATATTGAGACTGGTATTGTTATGCAGGAGAATTATGCACTTAGTCTGCATGCATGTCAATTGGGTAGACTCTGTTTAATGTTTCTCAAGGTTTTGTTGGTGACCAAGGGAGTTGTTGAGTTAGACGCTTATAAGATATCTAATAAAAGCTCCCAATAAAAGCAGTTGAGATTTGGGTAGCAGGAGAGGCAAATGGAAAAGCTGGAATATTCTATACGGATATTTTTTTTCCTTCTGTTTTCTTAAAAAGGTTTGGAAGAGGTTTTGAAAAGCACTCCCAGAAGTTAGGCACACAACTTCTGTGGACTGTCAATGCAGGTTTGGTGCCTACTTCCTATTTTGCAACACTTAACTTGTTGTTCCCCTCCCATAAGTAGAAAATGGATGTCACAAGAAAACTTGCCAGGTGTGACTTCAGACTCCATCTATAAGGTGGAAGATCAGCATATTCCACTATAGCCCTTGAGAGGCAGGCAGTTGCGTGGAAACCTGCATCTTCTGAGGAGAATGCTATTTTCTTTGCTGAGCTGAACAGTTGCAGGTATTCATAGTACTAAGGAATGCAGCTGGTTTGTTTTCTCTAGAAAGCAGAGCCAATTAAGCATGAGGAAATTGCAAGAAACGGTCTGGTAGATGCCTAAATGCAAAAGGCACTTGCGTGGTCTAAGGATGCCAGGGTTTTGTTTGCTAGTGTATGCATCCCGAGGGATCTGGGTAGTTGGCACATCTGGACATGGAAACAGAGTCATAAAAAGTGTGTACAGAGACTAAAGTTTTAACCGAGGAATTTGCATGGAATAGACATTTACTAAAATATTCAGCAGTGAGGCTGCAATGACTGGTTGACTTGGCTTTTCAAGGATCTTCGAGGCAGGGAGTCTCGCAATCTTCCAGTGGAAACTATAACCCCCCACTGCAAACAGTTCCCAGAGCTTGAGCCAAGATCCAGAAAAAAACTAGCAGAAGAAGGAAAAGGTGGGAGAAAAATAGGTGGTTTGTACAAAACTTGGAAGTTTGATGAAGACGTAAAGAGGCCGGGAGCAGTAGAAATTGTTCTGATGGCAGAAGGAGAAGGCTGTGCCACCAGTGACCAGATTAGATGGAAGAGGAGTCTGGATCTAGGTTTGCAGTGAAAGTCTGTGACGCTAACTAGAACAGGGCTATGGAGAGGGCTTAACAAACAAGTTGGGGTTGAAAGGCTCCTGAAGTGAGCAGGGAGCCTGTAATTCTTTCCATTTGGGGGTGGGTGGGGAGAGGAATGTGATTGCACTTCCTGGACTCCATAGGAGAGTGGGCTACAGCCTTTTGCTCTTGCTGGAGTCGCAGAAGTTGGGACACCGTGAAGCTGCCGGCAAGGCTTTGCAAGGCTCCGACTTGGCTGAGGACTCTAGTTGTCTGGAGTTACCCAGTGAGGCAGAAATTGCTTGTGTTTCTTTGTGCCGATTCATTTCTCCATCTGTGTTTCCAGCGTCATTTTCTTTATGAGCAATGTGGAGCTAATTCCTTAACAGTCAACTATATATTGCCTTTGGGTCTAGCTCACTCAGGGGTAAGTGGGTGCAGCTCCCACGGGCATCTTTGCCAAAGTCATGAATGTGTCTGTAGGGCGGAATATAGGTGTGTGTGGCAACGTAACCTGCACTGAACTGGAGCGGTGCAAGTGGGTTGCTGTTCACAAACCAAGAAGGCTGCAGCAGGAAAAGCAGCCAACATCAGGTTGTTTGATGAAGTTGGAAGCAGTTGGCTTTGCCCTTTGCTTTTCCCACTAACATCCCCATCAGTTCAAACACCTGCTGTATGGTGGATTGGTTCTCTTAAACCCATGTTCTGTTACGCCCCCAGAGGGTAATTCACACAGTTAAGGTCCCCATTGGATTTCACTGTCCCTGTCTAATCTCTTTCCCCAGGAGGTTTGCGAAGATTTTAACACCTGACGTGCATCCTTGCCAGCACATAGCAGGTGTGCAGAGTTTTGCAATGCTGTCCTGTGCTGAGTGTTACATAAATGTAAATTTGAGCAATACTTTTAGCACTGATTGTGTTTGTGTATTCCTTATGAGTCATATTTTAGAAAGTTAGTTTTGGGGGGAAATTAGCCCTCTACCTGATAGCAAGTGTTCTGTGCTCTCAGTTTCTGTTCTTTTAAATTGTGTTTTTATCAGGTGAAAAATGGGACAATTTCCATGGCGCTTCAGGCGACTTCTTGCCATCCTGGTTACCATGACGCCTAGCAGAGGACTGTGGGACTGAAGTGGGAATTCCTCCCCTCCCCCACAAAAAAAAATATCACCTAATGGCCACAACTGGGTAAGGATCTAGTGGGTCAGTGACTGGGAGGAGATGGTCTTTATGGCTTGAAAATGTGAAATCTCTGGATTTATGCCTTTGTCGTCGTCTTTTCCTACTCCCAGAGCTTACCTGGTATGCTGACGTCATGGGGAGCTGCTGTAGCTGCTTGTGCAGAGACAGCATCCCGGACAACCACCCCACCAAGTTTAAGGTAAGCTTGCCTTCCTCCTGGAGGGAAAGGCCTGCAGTGTGAGCAGCTGCTATGAATTTAGGCCAACTGAGTCTAGTGCAAATTTGTGCATTTAAGGAAGTGAGAAGCTTATGCTCATCTCTGGGAGTTCTTCATCAGAGAAAGGAGTGATTTGCAAATGTGGTGTTGATTTTAAGCTGGGAATTCTCCTTGAAGGGTGTATCCTCTCCATGCAGTGAAACTTTCACTTGTGCTAAGGTTTACCTCCTTGGAGCTAGAGGGAAAACGTGCCCTATGGAGGGGAAATTGGGTGGCTTATGTTGTGGAGCCTTTCACGTTGGGTGTCAAGTTATCTCTGTGTTCTAGCTGGTTGGCCTGTGCAAAAGGAGTCTGCAGATTTTGGTCAGGTGTCTAATAGACAGATCTCTGCATTGTAAAAGTAGGGTTGCTGCTGGTTAGCAGGGAGGCTGAAAGTTGGAGCGTGCGTGAGCTCTCTGCTCGTCATGCCTGTCCTGAGGTATGCTACCTGGACTGAGGAGGCTGCAGTCTCCGAATCACCTTGGCATTTCAAGGAAGCCACAGTCCCTAAGGTGTCCTTTGCTACAGTGCACTGGGCTTCTTGACGTGAACTTTGGTGCCTCCGCAGGTAACGAATGTGGACGATGAGGGGAACGAGCTGGGATCTGGGATCATGGAGCTGACGCAGACGGAGCTCATCTTGCACACTCGGAAGCGTGATGCTGTCAGGTGGCCCTACCTCTGCCTGCGCCGCTATGGCTATGACTCCAACCTCTTCTCCTTCGAGAGTGGGCGCCGCTGCCAGACTGGACAGGGTGAGCGGATGGTCCCTGCTTGATAGGGTAGTAACTGCACAGCTCTTGCTTGTCGGCTTCCTTGGGTGCTGATTTCTTTGCTGCTTTTGGTATCTAATAAATCTTTGCGAGTGCCAGCAGTGTAGCACTCCTGGGGCATTATAATACCTGTGAGTGTTTACTGTTAATGCTGGAAATTTTAAAGTTACACTTGCATCCCATCAGAAGTCAAACAAACTGGGGACGAGGTTTGAGTTGAATGGGAAGCCAGGTGGCAGAGGCAGTTCTGGGGTTGGCTCTTCTGTGTTGAAAAAAATAAAAAAAGGGAGTAGGTGATATCGGTAATTTAAGAAATAACCCTGTCCTTCTCCAGCCTTCCTAATGGGTTATGTTGTCTCCCTCCACTTTGGGTAATAGTCACTACTTTGTGATGCTTTCTATCCAGGGATCTCTCAGCACTTTACAAGGTAGGGAGAGTGGGAGTTTCATATCTGCATCATTTGACTCCTGGGGAAACTGAGGCATGGAGAAGTGCAGCAACTTCCCTAGGGGCATGTACTGAACTAGTGGCAGAGCTGGAAAGAGAACCCGGGTTTCCTGACTCCCACTGTCCCACACTTTTCACTAGTCCCTGAGCCAGTCTGTCAGTGTTTCTCTTGTAAAGAGATGATCATATTCTTGGCGCTTAGTGCTAAAAAAAAGTTATGTTCCTCAGTTGGTATGGAGTGTGTTGACGAGTCCCCTAGGCCTCGTCATGGCTCTCTGTTTGCCTATAAAGTGCTGTGTAAATTTGCAATGCCATATGCTACTCTATAATATTTATATAAATGGGGCTCTCCTATAGTTGAGTCGCATGCTTCTCAGTTGTCAGCAGGGGGAACTGTGTCATTGTGTTTGCCTGCTTTGTCATTAGAACACGGTTCTGTTTGCTTTGGTTTTCTTTAGAGATCTGGATCGCAGGGATAGAGCAGAGCCATTGATATACAAGAATTTTTTTTTCAGCCAGCGCAGGCTAAGCCATCAATCCTCTCTGTGCATTTATAAATCAGAGAAACGCCATTGTATACACAGGGCAAAAACACTCCCTCTGCTGCTTTTCCTCCCTTGTAGGAAATTTTCTTGCTTAATTGATTTTGTTTGCATGATTCCACCCTGCTGCTCCTCCTATCCTCATTAAATAAGACAGATACGTATATTTTTGGCAAGAATATTTTTCACATTTTTCTTCAGAGTAGCAGCTGTTGTTGCCATGCGGTCCCTGTTGCTATGGGTTTTGTGCGTGTATGTGCGTGCTGGCCTGTGGTTGGCTGGCTCGCACACGTTAGCTGTTGGTCAGGCTGTTTATCCAGGGAGTTATCATTTAATTTGATGCATTTTCAAACTGAACTGCTGTTCCCCCACCTTCTCGCATGCATTCCAGAGCCCCGGCCTCCTTCCCATTAGTCAGTGGAAAGACTTCCATTGACAGAGTTATTGTTTCTAAGGGGCTGTCAACCCTGACTGCAACATGCTTCAAGAGAGAGTGAGTATAACAAGATTAGCTTCATTCCCTGCCAGCAAGGTGATCAAGCTGGCCAGCAGAGAGGATATATGTAAGAGTACATGGATTCAGAGTCTCTTTCAAATTAATCCATCTTCTACCCACCTTATAAATGCCATGTCACTAGCTAACGCACACTGAATTGTATCGATGCATTCCTTGATCATATGTTTATTAACCAGTCAGAATGCTGAACATGAAATTAGGTAGCATCTGGGACCTATGTAGTCTTTACTGCCTAATTCTTAGTACATGATTCATTTAACTCAAGGTTCTCAACCAATGTTAGAACTTGTAGATGTGCAAAGATAATTCACAAGATAAACCCAGAGGTTTCAAATAGGAATCCACAGAGTTAAAACCTGCTGATCTGTTTTGACCTTGTAGAGTTCTTTGCAACAGAAGAAATGCTCTGTTATTTTTCTGTAGTCAAAAAATGAGTGAAGGCTAAGTGTTGACATTTGCCAAGTAGTGCCTCGAGTCTAATGAGGTTGAAAACTGCTGATCTGACTGGTTCATCATACACACATTTCTGTAATCTTGTCTGGTACTGAGCCAGCTGGACAGGTACAGCCAGTCACTGCTCTCACTTGCCCTCATTCTTACCTGGCCTCCCTCATTAGTTCCAGCAGCTGCTCCTGCTGTACCAGCTGCAGCCCACTCCCAAACAGTCTCACTTACCATTTCTTTAGGAGGCTATATCAATTTAACTCTTCAAGGCCTACAGACAGTAGGAATTGACCTGGACTTCAGGAGAAATGAAATAATGGAAGTGAAGGGTGGAGCAAGCGCTGTTGGTTTCTCCAGTCCATGCCTCTGCCAATGCAGGATCTTTCTTGTATGATAACTATATCCTTATTTCTGAATGGGGCTAATTATAAGGTTGGTAATAGATGTGCTAGTTGATCAGATAGTGACCGTAACATTAGGTTTTTAGTGATACAAGAAGAGGATTTGCTATATAGAAATGTCATGGCACTATTTATCTGAATACCAAGAATATGGTGCAGAACATTGCTTTGTAAATCACGTGTTCATGTGTAGAGGAGTATAGGAATACCTAAGTCAAATCGGTCATCTGTGCCTTGTTTTGAGCACTGGCTGGTAGCTCACCTTCCAGAGGAAGACGCAAGAAACTTCCTGACAAGCTGCCTATTGGAAAAGCCTCTTTTGTGGTGGTGTCTTATAACCTGAAGCACGAGAGCTTATATAATAAACTCAGGTACCTTGCAAGGGTCATTTTCTTGCCACCTCTCCCCTGTGAGGAAGAGTGTGTTTGTGAATTAGGGGTATATGCAGCTACAGCAAATAGCTGTGTGGGGCTGCTGAGGTGCTCCAGCTGTTTGTTGTAGCTTTTATTTTGGAGTATGCCATTTCTTCACGTAGCTGGAGGAACCAGCTTTGTGGCTTACCCTCAATTCGGCAGTTTCCTGCATTAAGCAGGTTTCAGTCCATCCCTATATGAAAAATCTGGATTCTGCTGTATTGCCAACAAATCTGTCCTGCCCACTGGAGGGTGAACATTTTTGTGACTTCAGTGTTCAATCTCTTTTTGTCTAAACCTACCAAGCTTAGGTTGATTGTGTTAAGTAGAAAACCTCTTTACAACCAGTTCTTGAACTTTTTGCCTTCAGAGGACCAGCTTTCCTCCTTACTTAAATGAGGTTGCCCTCTCCTTTACCACTCCTCTCTTTCTGTTTGCACAGGGATCTTTGCCTTCAAGTGTTCCAGAGCAGAGGAGATCTTTAACCTGCTGCAGGACCTGATGCAGTGTAACAGCATCAACGTGGTGGAGGAGCCAGTCATCATCACTAGGAGCAGTCACCCTACTGAGCATGAGCTGTCCCGAACCCCACAGACACCCAGCAGTAAGGCTTCTAGAATACTTGGGGTGGAGGGGAAATGGATATAGGAAGGTGGTCCAGCCTGGCCTCTGTAGCCCTCTAGCCAAGGACACAACCCTGGTGGCTGGGATTAGCTGCCTAACCTCTGGACTCTATGCTTCAGACCACGCCTGTCGTATGCAGTATGTTCATCCTGAAGCCCCAGCCATTTGCTGCGTGTGATATCTTGTTTCTAAGAAATAGGAGGTGAGGGGGCTCCTGAAGAAAACCCCAGCTAGAGGAATTCATGTTTGCCTGAGTGTTTCCCACTTGAATAGCAGGGACTTGCAAGCTGTTGAATTTATCCAAGGAGACCTAGTGCATGTTTAGGCCACGCATTGATGTAGCACCTACCCCAGCCAACCATGTTCTGCTCTCTGACATACCTGTTGAGCCCAACATTGTGCCATGTAGTTATGCTTGTATGCAAGGGCTGGGTAATGCTTTGCCTCTAATGTATGTGTCTCTACTTTTCCTCCTCAGCTCTGGGGTACACTGTTCCAGGGTTCCCCAATGGATTTCACAGCTTCCCTGGGGAAGCCCCATCCTACTCCACAGCCAGACACCCCTCCATGAGCAGCTTGAGGCACTCCTCTGTTGGGGAGGACTCTACGCACGCCCTTATCGGGGCTGATGAGCAGGTAAGCCCTGATAGCTGTTGCTGTGGGGACTATGTAGCACATCAGTTCTGTGTAGAGCCTTGGAATGCCAGACCTATACCTCTGCATAGCTCCAGGAAGCACAGGGGCCATTTTACCTTGTAACTTGCTCCTCTTTAGTCGTTTTAGTGAAAATTGCTAGGTTGCACCCAGGAACAGATAATTCCCCCTCTTAGTCTGAGTGAGCTGCTCTCATGTCTTTCCCAGCAGCTGCAAGTCCAAGCTGGGCTCAAGGCTGGATACCCAAACTCAGGCCCTCCCATGGCATCTGCTTCTACTACGCTGCTTGGCTAACTGCTTCTACTGCACTCCCTCTGCTCTCTGTTTAGGATCCTAGGACTTAGTGTAGTCAATCGGTCCATTATATTTTGTCTCCAGCAGCATCTTGGTACCTTTTCCTGCAGAACTGGGCAAACCTAGGCACCTCCAGTATGGTGTTCTAGGACATTTATGTAAGCAGCTCAAGAAGACATCTCATGAAAAAGCCTGTGCAGCTTGAAATGCCATGTACTCCTTGTCAGAGGTTTAACCAAACTTTATTAAAAATAAAGTCTAGGTATTTTGTTTCAAACCATCCCATGTGCCCGAGTCAGTCATGCCAATAGGATTTTCTTTTAAAGATGTGTATCGCAGTCCCAATATGTAACAGCCCCCAAGGTATGGAGACTTACAGGACCAATAAGCAGAATCCACTCAGACTAATGGGCAGTGAGGAGGCCTTACAGGAGCGTTATAATTATTGCTGGGGTTTTTTGATTGTATTAGAAGGGCACTGTTGTAGGAAGGTGATTGGAAGCTCATATCTTGCTCGTTCCAGTCCTGAAACTGAAGTTAAATCTGTGACAGGAAATTAAGTTCTTTCCTCTTTCCACACATGCAGAATAGTTGGTGCGTAAGAGTTGTTGTGGTGAGTGTAACTTTACTTTAGCTAGGCGCCCCTGTCAAGTTCCAGCTTCTGTTGCTCAGACCGCGAATTACCTGATTTCCATTGCCCAAGGTCTCTTCAACCACCAAGGCTCCATCCTCTACCTCTGCTTCATCAGCTTCCAAACCTGTTATCCTTTCCCTGTAGGCACTCATCCACCAGCTGCATTTTTGTCTTTTCCTGCGGTCATCCTTCTGCTCCTAAAACTCACTTGCTCTCTTTGCAGTCCCACACGTACGTCAACACCACCAATGGTGAGGAGGAGATGAGAGGCCGGCACTGTATGCACACCCTGCCTGAGGTCCATCCTTCTTTCCCTCACAGGAACCACAGCTGCTCACTAGAGGACCGAAACCCCCAAGTCTTCCTGCAGCCAGGGGAGGTGAAGTTTGTATTGGGTCCTGCCCCTGGCTGCAGGCACATGGTGAAATGTGACAGCTTCTGCCGGCACCACCGGGAGTGCAGGGGACATATCTGTGCTCCCAACAACAACAACAACGAGTGTAAGGACAAGTACCCCATGCCCAAGTGCATGTACGAGAACATCAATGGCCTGCTCCCCCCTGGGGGTGCCTCGCTTCGGCGCGGTGGTCGCTTGAAACTCACCCGGGAAGACCTGGGCTTGAACAGCTGCTCTCACCGCAGGACGGCCCTGCTGCACTATGAAAACCTGCCATCACTGCCTCCCGTGTGGGAGTGCCAGCCCCTGCGGCAGGACGAGGATGATGAGGACTCTGGGGATGCGCTGACCCCTTCCCCGAATGGCTACCGTGAGCCTAGTGAAGATGACCCCCTGCAGAACTACATGAACTCGGAGAGCACTGTGCTGCATGGCAGCCTACACCGCGGCAACTTCCCGCAGCAGCTCCGCAACTGCACGCCCAGCGTCTTCAGCTTCGACTTCCGCCGGCCCTGCCCGGAGCAGCAGAGGCAGCTCAATTACATCCAGGTGGAGCTGGAGGCTGACCCCCACAAGGGGTGCCAGAAACCCCAGGTCCCCTGCGCCCCACTTCCCACCACCCATCCAGCCCGGAGGACGGACTCCTACGCGGTCATTGACCTTAAAAAGACAGCAGCCATGTCCAACTTGCAGAGGGCGCTGCCCAGAGATGATGGGACTTCAAGGAAAACGCGGCATAACAGCACTGACCTGCCTCTGTAAGGGGAACACCAAGTGCGAGCATCGCATTGTGGCTTTTGTTATCTGCCCTTCAGCGTGACTTCCATCCTCCATTCTCCCTTGCTTCTCATCCCTGTTGGCCAACACATCATCCTTGGATAGCCCCACGAAACAGACTTTACTCTTGTAGTCTGTCTGTCTGCGCTCTCTCCATTCCTACCAAGTATTTTGGTTTTCTGAGCCTTGCAGAGCGTTTGAAACCATTCAGGGGATGCCAGCACCTGAATGGCATCTGTATGGGGGTCATGCGTTGATCAGGGCTCCCTCTCCTACTTCCATGACACCCCAAAGAGACTGGTGCCAGTGCAAAAACAGGAGGGGAGGGCCTGAATGTGAGTGAAGGCTGGGGTCAGGGAGCCCTCAGCTTGTTTTGTCATGTTTGTTTGTTTGTTTGTTTGTTTGTTTTTGTAGAGATTCAGAAATGTTTTTAATTTGTTTTATTTGTTTGTTTATTTTTCTGTGCTAATTTATTTATTTATTTAATTTTGTAAATCTCCTTTTGCCTCAAAGTTTAAAAAGTGCCAAGCCTGTGGCCACGTGCAATGGATCAGCCTGGCGTTTAACTCCATTTCCTTGGCAGGGCTGGAGGGGTGAGATGGTGGAAAGGAGGTGCTGTGTTGGACCCAGTTCTTGTGTTGAAAGGCACAGCTGCGAGGGGAAAACTCTGTGAACTGGAATGCACTGTACTGGAAGGGTGGGAGGGAGTGTAGAAAGCACGGAAGTGTGGGCTTGATTGCAAGGCAGCCAAGCTCGGAGTCATATTGAAGTGTTGCAGACTCCCACACGCTTGGATGACTCCATGCGAAATATTTGACTAATGTTTTGGCTAAACATATGGCCCCTGTTTTTTGTTTTGTCAACTCAGTGGACTAAATTGAGCTTTGGTATAACACCATGGCTTTGATATGGCTTCACCCAGTTATGCCAGGGCTGAATTTGATCTGAAGCATTCTGCTTCTTGTTGTCCAGGGAATGTTCCAATATTGGCACTGTGTGCATGAGGTGGCATGTAGCAAAGTTAAGCCATTCTCTGGGCATTGCATTGCATTCCTTGATTCCACTCTGGCATTTTGTATGAGAGCTAAAAGAGCTCTTGGTGTTGTTCTAAGTTTGGCCTTTTCACTTGCAAAGTCCCACATCTTCCTCCCCCAGACTCGAACAATGTCCTCCAATGCTCTGGAGGCTGCCGCTCCACTGGCAACAAGAACCATCCAAGCCTACATCACTATGTCCTTGCTGCCAGCATATTAGTCTTGAGGCATGACCTTCCAGGGTGAAAGGGAAAGCTGGATCATCCAGTTATAATTCAGTGCTGGGGTTTGCCAGCATAATTTTTGGATTCCAAGGTTTGTTCCAGTACTAGCAAACCGCATCTTTGCTGTAGTGATGTCCTGGGATTTGGTTTGTCTGGGAGCAATGGCAAGGAGTATGGCAGCTGGTAAGTAAAGGTGATGCATATCCATACAGTCTCTTTACTTTTAGATTCATAAATCCCCCATTTCTAGAACACAGATTCCCCTCTTTGGGTTGCTGCTTGTTGCACAAATTCCAGATGCATTGCAGACTTAAGCTTGCAAGCCCTTGAGCTCCAGTCTTCCCTTCTCTCCATCCACAGCCCTTACTTATGTTTTTATAGCAGGAAAAAACCCCAAATATAGTTTTGTTTTTTTTTTGTTTTTTTATATATATGAACTGACTGCATTAAAAGGGAAACAGTCAGGTAATATATGCCTTAGATTTAGCTCTTTTGGTGGGGGAGCAGGCAGAGACACAGCTGTCTAAACAATTAACCACTTAAGCGTTTTACTGGAAATATTTCAATGAAGAGGGGGTTCTTGTGAGCTGTGAAGACCCCGTCCCTTATACCATTAGCAATTCAGATGTTGCGGCATTTGGCAGTGCCCTGAGAATGCCAAATGGAAACAGCTTGTTTGGTTTCATCACCAGAGCTGAGAGAAATAGGAAATGACCAGGTCAAAAAGAGGTGAACCACTGTAAGCATTCATAGTTCCTTGTGAAACAGGACAGGTCCATCTCAGAGCCTGCTCCAAATGCCATCAGAGGGATGTCTTGCTTTTCTTTGCAGCTCTCCCTAGCTTGAGCAAACTGCTGACTTTCAGGTCTTGTCAGCTCCAACTACACTGTGGACAAGCATCTATAGCAGGGTGCTATTGCAGGCTTCAGACCAACAGCACAGGGACCCCTTCTGAGAACAGTGCTAGCCAATCTATGCTGTAGTCCACCTACCTGGTACCCCAGTTGGCTTTCCTTCCCTTTTATGTATTGCAGTGGTACTTAACAGCTCCAGTCATGGGTCAGAAGCTGATTGTGCTGGATGCTGTTGGAGTGGAATAAAGGTCTGGCACTGAAGGCCTTTCACTGCCTAAGTGAAACTAAAATTTGAGGCCTTTATTGGGATTCAGCTCCTATAGTGTTCTCTCCAGGACAAGTGGACACATGCAGATGATGGCTGGTCAGGGTCTTATGGCAGGGATATGTCTCATACCAGTGCAAGCTTTGTATGCCTCTCCAATAATGCAAGACAGTCTGCCAACAACATGAGGTGCCATGATGGAGCATGTGCGCTAAGGGCTTGCGCTGAGTGAGTTTCTAAGCAGTCCGATGGACCAGCATTAAAGTGAGTTTGCATTTTAGGGTTCATTTGAGTTGCTTGTCAATGCTGGGTGAGAGTATAACCCTTTTGTTGCATTACTGTGGAGTGATCTGCCGACACCAGTTCACCAGTATACAAGCTGACACAAATGGACCAGTGCTCAAAGGGGGTTAGAAGGGAATTTTTCCCAGGTCAGGGGGGGGCAAGGACCTTGCCCTCCAGCCTTTCTGGCCTTTGACTCCATAAAACATGAAGGGTATTAAAGTTCCAGTGTGGAATATAACTCAGTCTTGGCAGTGCAGAGTGACCTGTATTAGACTCCTATTTCAAATGCCAGGAGTAGGTATGGGAGGCAGCATCCAGAAAGAGGGCTCCTCATTGCATGCTTCTTAGGCATCAAGATCTTGTTCCAGAAACAGTTTCCTTTACACGTACCCAAAGCCCCTTATCCATACAGATAACTGTTCTATATTAGGATATCTTGGATTACTGTATGGAGTTTGCTGCCACCTGGCGTTATCTTTTAGAGGAGCGTGGCTAATGTACCTGAATGAGTATTTCCAAGACTAAATGAGTCAAGAGGCAGCTATCGGTCACAAGCCCTTTCAAGGTGCTGTGGATCTAGAGCTTTGTATGATTCGCAACAGGGCAGCTTGTAGGGGCTCCTTCCCCAGCACCATTAGGCTCAGACTCTGGATGTGCTTCTGTGTGGAATGACTGTGGGATGATCTAGTGCAATGATTTTCAAGCAGGGTGCTGCGGCACCCTGGGGTGCCACGAGATCCTTTTAAGGGTGCTGTGAGGTGCTGTACAGTATTAACACTGTTGTCCAAACACCTACATGTGATTCACAAGATGCACTCATGGATTTCAAATAGGAATCTACAACGTCAAAAACATTTTGGCCCGGTGTGGTCTTTCTGAGCTCTTTACGACTGAGGAATTGTTCTACTATTGTTCTGTAGTCAAAAAATAAGAGCTGGCATGTTCCTGAGGGGTGCCTCAAGTCTAACGATGGGTGCCTGGAGTCTAAAAAGGTTGAGAACTACTGATCAAATGGCTAGGATGTGGATTTGGGAGAGGTCAGGGTTTAATTCCTTTTTTAGACTTTGGGGCTGACTCTAGGCAAGTCACGTAATCTAAGCCAGGCTTCCGTTACTTATTTGTAAATGGGGCTACTGCTCCTCTGCCTTACAGGTGTATCATAAGACCCTCATAAAAGATGGTCAGTGGGCATGTCTGCATGTTCATTAATGCACAGCAGTTATTGCACGTTTAGTTTGGTACTTAATGAAATACTAAGTAAATGCACAGTAACTACAGTTACTGTGCAGTAGTGCTGGCGCACATTTATTTAGTGACGCTTACTATGCAGTAACCTAATACTACTGTGCCGTAGTATATTAGCACAGGTTTTGCCCAGAGTGCTACTGCGCAGTGTTATTAGGCTAGTGCACATTAAGCATCTTGTGCAGGTGTGCCCAGTGATGAAGGCTTTATAAGTGCAGAGAGAACCTGTGACCTTTAATTTGGTTGCCTTGTCAAACCATCAGTCTAGTGTATAGCAGTCGATCCTGGGTGATGTACTTGTTAAGAGGACAGATGGCAAAACAACTAGAAGTTTTTCTCTTCCTTATGGCTAGTGCAGAGGCTTCTGATTCTAGTCTGGGCAGCTTTGATTGTGAGTGAGAATTTGATTCTTCAGGCTCTTGAATTCTCCCTTCTTTATGGCTCTTTCGGTACAGGGAGGATGAGGGCTGGCTCAGCAGACTTTGCTCATGATGTATTGCAGGTCTCATGAGTGACACGCTAGGGATTTAGTAGACATGAATTTGCAATTTAAGGATGATCAGAGCAGTATGTCAGTAGCGCAGAGGGCCAGGTTCAGCTTTCAAACAGCTGGTGGGAGACTACAGGAGATGGGGAGAAAATCTGTAGACAAGGAGAGGACCAGCTGGTCATGCTGTGAATATCTGAAGGCTTCAATGACAGGAAATTATCTCATGACTTTGGGGAGATGCACCAAAGCTCACCTGATTTGTGCTAACAAGGAATGTAGTGAGCATCTTCCTTGCTTTTTCAATTTGCTAATTGCTTCAGGAAAGGTTCCAGGTCCCCCTACAACTTCCCAGTCTCTTGATTTTTGTGTTGCCAAGAAACCTTAGAGAATGGTTTGAGTGCTGCTGTGTCAGCTCTTGGGGACTAGGATTAGAAGGAAGCTCCAGCTGATAGGATGTCTGTGTTGGCAAGCATGGTTGGGGTGTTGCTGTCCAGCCTCACTGCTTTCTCCAGTATTCAAAGTTGGAACAATTTGTAATTGAAGTTGTGGGGAGGGTTGGGGTCAGTGGCAGGTGGAACAAGACTGGATCTTTGAGTTTCCTCTCCCTGGTTTGGTAGATCACCTGTAATCCAGTAGTAGTCATAACTGTTCTCTACGATTCGTTTGTTTTGGCCAGAATTTATTTATACTGCTAGAGCCTCTTAGATTTCCTGGCATATTCTAGGCAGAACGGGAGAGAGGTCCCCGTCCTGAGGAGTTTATGCTTTGTGGGCCAGATCCACTGCTATAGAAGTGCCGTGATGTCAGCAGGGCACAACAGGGAAGAGCAGCTGGTCGTCCCTACACAGTGCTCATTTTTTTTCAGGGGTGTAGGTTGTAGCCGTGTTGGTCTAAGGACATAAGCAGACGAGGTTCTTTGGGTAAATCCTTTATCTTTTATTAGACCAACTAAAATAGTTGGAAAAAGTCGTCTTTGCAAGCTTTCAGGTTAAAACACCCTTTGTCAGGCTGGGGAAGCGTCTGCTGTTGGTCCGTGCTCTTCCTGGATGAAGTAGAAATGCTTACTTTTTCACGACCACCTTGCCTTGGCCTTTGCAAGGTACAGTTTATTGGACAGTCCAAACGTGTGAAAGGGAGTTAATTTGCGAACAACAGTCAGTCCTCTCCAAATGTGCTGTGCCCATCACAAATAACACGTGGCCCCAAATTTGGAAGAGATTCCTCCTTTGTGGCTGCCTCTGAGCCTCCTTGTCCTCAGAGCTGAGTGACCCCTCCAGGACTTGAGGTATCTAGCTGATGTCCTGCAGCTGTGAGCAAAGAGCTTGGCATTGTCAGCCATCTGAATTGGTCTAATGAAAGAGATCTGATTTACCCAAAGAACCTTGTTTGCCTATGTCCTTAGACCAACATGGCTACAACCTATACCCCTGTAGCATTATCAATGGGCAGATACTTGCTCTAAAGCCCTTTTGTGTTAACAAAAGAGGGACTAAATCCCTTGAATCTCCCCGAGGACCTCACCCTCTCCAAAGGCCAGTTCTGCGAGGAGAGTTTCCTCCAGGACTGTCCCTGCATTGAGCTGGTTCATGTGTAGTTTGTTTTATGGCAAAGACTGTCTGTGTCCACGGGAACATTTCAGCTGGATGAGACTTTCTTTTGGTTTCAAACACATGTCTGTAGAGCATGTGTGATTGCAGTGCAGGTGTGCGTGCCCATGCTGTAGGTTGCTACCTGGGGCAGCAATAGCAGTGAAGAAGCATCAGCCCATGCTAGAATCCCAAGGGTCCCAGGAGGGTTGCATAGCTCACACAAGCTCCTCTTCACTGCTGCTGTGCCTCTAGCTCTGTTATGCTGGTCCCTGCTGCTATCCCACCTTTGTTTTGTGGTGTAGACAGACCCCGAGCATGGCCGATCTTTTTCAGTGCTTTGGGTTTTAAGTTGGGCATTCACTCTCCATCCCTCTTGACATCTTTGTTATTGTCAGGGGAATAAGTCTCTCTTTCCCCCTAAGCATCCTGCATATGTCTGTTTTTTAGCTTGTTTTTCACATTCTGTAAACCTGCCCTTCCCTCTGAGAAGGGAAATGAAGTGTAGCTGCCTTGCTCTGAATGTGAGTGATACTTACCTGCCTTAAGGGATGGGGTGGGATTGTGAGGATTAAAAGATTAATTGGTGTTTGTAAAGCGTTTCAACCATGTGAGAATTCCACAAGTGCTAAGTATTATTTTTATTATCAGAGCCACTTTGCTCACTGGAAAGCATCTCCAGCTGTTGCTGTCTTTACTCCAGTGGAAAATGGCTGTTTAAATACCTCTAATCCCCAGAATCCTTTGTTTTGCCCTTGGAGCAGGGCTAGCTCTGTACATATGCCAGAGGTCCCTGTGCTTCTGATCGGGATAGGTGAAGGCATGCCCCTCTTAGGCAGTTCCTTGTTCCTCTTTGTAGTGTGGCCACGTGGTAGGACTGAGTCTTGAAAGCTCTGGGGTCTATTCTCAGCTCTGCCACTGGTCTGCTGGGTGCCTGGACAAACATGTAGCTTTCCTATGCCTCGGTTTCTGTATCTGTGAAATGGGGGTAATAATACTGCCACCCCTGCCCCACAAGGTGCTTTGAGACCCATGGGTGGAGAGGGAGAAATGAGAATGAGGTAGCATTATTGTCAGTTCTCTAACCCATTTCCCCCAAATGCTTTCCCCTGCTTTCCTTACGCATGGCTCCACTTGACTTCACCTGTACTGTGGAGCAACACTCATCTGTTACCTATTAACTCTCTGAATTTGGCATCTCTGGGACCCTCAGCCAGTCTGTCCAGAGAGTCTGGCCTTCCCCAAGCTCCGTTCAGTTGAAGCCAAGATCTCCATGTATATGAGACCCCTGCTCGCAAAGGTGAGGCAGGCGCAGGAGGTCCTGGGCTGGAGCTTGGGAGATGAAGACCAAGAAGTGGGTGCAGGGAACATGCTGGATCATCCTCGTTTTCCTTCTTTGTGTGCGTAATTCAGTTCAAAGGGCCCAAACGTGTCGGAGTCAACCTCAAGCTCTTATCCCATGTGATTCTCTTTGTTGTTGCCTGTACTGGTGTCCTTGATACTGAATATTTCTGACGTGGAGGAAAAGCAGAGCCACTTCGAGGCATCGGCCTCTGGGGATTCAAAGCTGCTCTGTCCACAGAGGTCAGTCTTGCCGTGTAATTGCTTCTTCAAGTTCTTACTATGGGTCTCCGTTCAGTCCGTTTCATCCGGGTGTAACCTTGAAGGCAAAGAGCATTAGCAGTGCCATGTGGCCTGAGGAGTGCTCCTGTCTTATTTGAACATGCACTAAGAATGTATACAGAATAAATGGAATCTGATGACTATGTGGCGGGGACTGTGGCTTGTTTGTTGTACAGTTGTCATGTTTCAAGGTGAATTTTGGAGGCTGTTTAAAGCCAGGGAGGAGGAGCTCTGGCAGGAATCCTGCAGGCATGCTCTTTCATGCAACCCTTCCCATGCCCCTAAATCCAGTCCTGGCCTCCCCACACAGCTGTGCTAATGCACCCTCTACCCAACCCCTTGCAATCTGTCCTGGATGCCAGTTTTGTCACTGTGCTTCTGTCAGGGCATGCACATTTCTTCCTATTTCAGTCCCGATCTCCTCGCCAACAGCTCCAGAAGCACGCCACAGTCATGTCCTGTAGCACAGTGGTTCTCAGACTTTTTTTGCACCAGGACCCATTTGTAAACAGTGATGGCCGGTCCCAACCCAGTGCCCCTCATTCCTGACCCGCTGCCCCCAGCCCCTGCAGTGTGTGGAGCCGGGGGTGCGTGTGTGGGGTAGAGGGGTATGTTTGGGGCATGGGGGACCTCAAGCAGCCCCTTGCAGGCTGGATCTCTGCAAGCCTGCAAGGGAAAGGCCACGGTTTCCCAGGTTTTTCTCTTAAAGGAGAATCCATTTTTAAAGTTTATGTGCAACCCTTTCATATATTCTTGCACCCTACTTTTGGGTCACAACCCGTGGGTTGAGAAGTGCTGCTCTGGCACACTCTGCTGTAGCAGGTTTGGACTCGCTGCGATGGGTTATGTCAATGCATTTCAATCCTCGCTGGCAGCACTTCTCACTATTCCAGTCCTGGGCTTCTGAGTAGTGGGACCTTGCATTTTCCATATGAGATCAGCCCATTTGCCTGCTGTTACCTCTCCTTTGTACCTCCTTTAGTCTCACTGTGTTGAGCATCTGGAGTGAGACTTTAAGGCTGAATAGCAGTTAAACAGCTGCCATGTGTCCCCTGGGAAGTTGCTTATGGTGTTTATTGAGGATGCTTTATAGAATCCAAATGCTGGTTCCAGCCTGGATGCATTTAAATCATGGGTTGGAGGGGAGGGGGCGTCACTGGTTCAAACATAA
>NW_017729019.1:16529357-16529643 GCF_001723915.1 Gavialis gangeticus | reverse complement strand
CTGAGTAGTGGGACCTTGCATTTTCCATATGAGATCAGCCCATTTGCCTGCTGTTACCTCTCCTTTGTACCTCCTTTAGTCTCACTGTGTTGAGCATCTGGAGTGAGACTTTAAGGCTGAATAGCAGTTAAACAGCTGCCATGTGTCCCCTGGGAAGTTGCTTATGGTGTTTATTGAGGATGCTTTATAGAATCCAAATGCTGGTTCCAGCCTGGATGCATTTAAATCATGGGTTGGAGGGGAGGGGGCGTCACTGGTTCAAACATAAGGAGGTGCAAAGCAGTTG
>NW_017729019.1:16528482-16529346 GCF_001723915.1 Gavialis gangeticus | reverse complement strand
GCTGGTTTCCATTGCTGAGCGCATGTTGCTTTTGGCAGCTGTTTCACGATAGCAATATATTCAAAGAGGTTGTCTTGTATGTGATTATAAAGTGAGGCCCCCCTTCCCTTCCCCTCAAACCTCATCTTGTATTCAAATAATAGGGTAATTGAAACATATTTGAATCAGGCACACAATGAAAATCAGCTGAGCAACAATAAAGTAATTATTTTTGAGAGTGTCTTAGAAAGCACTTTCCTACTAATGCTGGATTGATTTCTACAATGCATTTTTATTAAATTTGTACTGGACAGAATAACTTTTACAAGCAATGGGTCTTCAATCACTTTAGATGACAACACAACTTCAACACTTTAACATGTTAGATTTCTTCATTAAACTGAATGGAGGGTGGGGGGGGAGCTTCATACATGTACTTTTTATTAATTTAAGAATGTTGAAACAAAGCCAGGAGGGACCTTGAGAGTTTATCTAGTCTAACCCCATCTTCAAAGTAGGACCTAATGTACCAAAACCAGGTTGGACAAATATCTGTCATGAATGATGTTAAAAGCTTCCAAAATCCGGTTCATGATCCATCCCAAGGCTTATCTACCCTTGTAGTTAGAAAGTTTTACCTAATATTCAACCTAAATCTTCTCTGAGGCAAACTGAATGCCATTACTTCCCATCCCCAATGGACACTGAGAGCAGTTTATAATATACTTTCCTCTTTACGCATTTGAAGACTTATGTCTCCTTTCTGTCTTCTCTACACTAATTATAGTCTAATTTGAAAGCTATATGTATCCTTCAGTTTTTACTCCCTTCCTGGCAATCTTCAAAAAGGGTCTTAGAAAAGAGTTAAAAAAAAGAACGTCAAGA
>NW_017729019.1:16507328-16523482 GCF_001723915.1 Gavialis gangeticus | reverse complement strand
AGTTGCTTATGGTGTTTATTGAGGATGCTTTATAGAATCCAAATGCTGGTTCCAGCCTGGATGCATTTAAATCATGGGTTGGAGGGGAGGGGGCGTCACTGGTTCAAACATAAGGAGGTGCAAAGCAGTTGTTGAAGTTGGGAAGAGACCATGGAGGTCCTCGGTTCATGGAGACTGTCCCCACCAGCATGGGCACCAGTGAAGGGAGCATGAAGGGTACGGTGGGAGTAGATGGAGAAAAGGGCATGATGAAGAAAGTGTTTACTGGCTTAGATGTATTTGGCTTCCAGCTACTTATAAACAGAGCTTGTTTGAGCTTATCATCTGTGAAATGGGCTGAAGGATGTCTGCCCCTCAGCACACAAAGTTCTGCCACCTCCAAATGTTCAGAAATCCTCTCCAGCCTCAGATCATGAAATGACTTAAAATACTTTTGCAACCTAATAAAAGTTTGGGTGCTTGTTATTTGCCTTCTGGTTTTTGAGCCTTCCTGCTTCATATTTTCCAGCTTTTCTCTGCAAACACAAAGGTTAGAAATTATTTTAAATGAAAGTTGAGACTCTCCTCATCCCGGTAGTTTGACCTTTTTCAGAAAAATACCAGGTATAAGGGGTGGAGGGGGGGGGGAGATCATTGCTAGAATGGTGATTTCTGGAAGGACTTCCGTAGGAGTTAACTGAGGTAGCCTGTTTTGGCGATGAGTAGGAGGGGATGGGATAGAAGTAGATTTAAATAGTGAATTTGCTGCAAAGAGGGCAAATTCTTATTTACTCCAGTGCCCTCTCTTATAATAGACCAGCAAATCAATGTCCGATATTTCAGAACAAACACAAGACATACTCTTTGCCTAGGACATAATTAACCTGTGGGACACCTTGCCCTTGCAGGATTGTTGTACCTGGACATTTTGGCTGGATTTCACAAAGGGTTCAACATTAACATTGGTGAGGAGAAGGTCTATGTGTGTCATAGGTTTGAATACTTGACAGCTATAATTCCTGATGCTTCAGGATGGACTTGCCAAGGATCAGGAGTAAACCTCCTTTAGGAGGAAGTTAACTCATAATTTCCCAGTAGCTTAACTTCTGGCAGTGCCTGCAGGGTACTGAACTGGACAGACCACAGCCCTGCACCGGCATGGTGATGGTTATACTTCTTGCCCCATCGACTGATACAACCAGACACCTGCATCTTTCCTTCTGTGCTTGCAAAGCTTGAAGGAGAGGTGAATGCTGCAAACCTGATTCTGATCTGTATGTATGTGGGGAAGTCGATGGGGTTCAACTAATCTCTCTTCCCTCTATAATGTTCTTCTGGCTTCTCTGTAATTGAAGCCTACAGGATGACCCAGTCCTGCCGTTCCCCTGGATCACATGAATTTTATACATGCCTTTTTCATAATTACATTCCGGAAGACAGAGCTTCTGCCATGTGGCTTGTGTCTAGACTGGGACCTGCCAGGACCTTAGGCGGGGATAGTTTGGGGGTGGAGAGGCAGAGGAGTACCACATACTTAAGGTCTTCCCTCTCCCTCCCACATACCAAGATGAATGTGCATCTAAACCACCCTGAAGTCTACAGCCTTGGTTATGTATGAGGAGACGCTGAAGCCTTTACTCTTCTGTAGAAGAGATTGTAAAGGAAATAAGTCAGTGAGGCTTTATTGGTTTGCAATGCTATGAAAGTGTTGCAAAGGATTAAAAGAGACTGAGACAGATGGTGGCTATCTGCTAGAGGCAGGTATGCTGTTGGACACTGATGGCTTGATCCTGAATTCTGAGTTTGATGCATGGTTTTCTATCCTGTGATATAAGGAAGCTCAGAAGAGAGGATCGTAGTTGTCCCTTCTTCTCTTAGAATCCACGAATCTTCTGTGGGATGTTTTTGCAGGGCAGGGACATCCACTGCAACTGGTCACAAGGATGCACCCAAGTCTCCCTTTGACCCAACCAGCAACGGGAAAAGGCAGAGAAGCCTCTGAAAATGGCAAACCCCTTCACATTCAGATTAAAAGTACAAAGGTTTCCCCCTCAAATGAGGTATTGATTCCATGGTGTTCTCACTAATCAGCTAAGGAATTACAGCCTCCTCCTCTGAGGAGGATTGAATTAAAATGGTTTACTGGGGACAGAATAAGAAGTAATGGGCTTAAATTACAAAAAGGGAAATTTTGAATATTAGAAAGGACTTTTTTTTCAGTATATCTTTGGTTAAATACCAGGAAGGATTACCTGGAATCACTGGAAGTTTTTTCTAGAAGCAGGTTAGACAAGACCTGCTTGGTTGAGATGGTTTAGATGATCCTGCCTTGGGCAGGGGGTCAGACTAGGTGACCTCCTGAGGTCCCTTCCAGCCTTGTTTTTCTAATCCTATCTCTGGAAATCTCACCTTGGCAACTACTAAGAGTCTAGGTTAGCTGAAGCAATGACTATAAATAGCTGGATGAACTGTATGGGGATTTTGATAGGAGCTAGTTGTTGATATGGTCATTTTAGGGGATGGGCAAGGAGTTGAAGTAGATGTGACACAAAAGCTTTTGCTGTTCCTGTCCTTAGTGACCTGTTCCATACACCGAGGGCTTCGTTCTGCAAGTAGTGAGCAAGGCCACTACTGGAGCATCCCTTGTAGATCCAACAGAGAGTGACAAGTGCTTGTGACTTGGGCTGTCTTCCCCTGATGCCAGTGCACAAAGTCCAGATAAGTAATTAATTCTCTGACAAAAGTCACTGTGGTCAGATAGAGTTGAGGTGAACAGTACATATTGGTAATATGTTGCCAGCCCGAGATCTTCTGGGTTAAAATGTGTTAAGAAATGGAATTGCAGCTCTGTTTTGTCACGTCACCAGGTACCAGCAATAACCGCATGACTACAATTAAGGCATTTTGGTGTTTGCGAGGCCTGGAATAAACTGATTTTTAACTGCAATTTTTCATGTCCATTTCTCCTGCCTAGTGTAACTACAGGGCAAAGTGAGGCTATAAGTTATTTTTGCACCTCCTAATAGGCCAAGAAATTTGGTGCAGATGGCCATTTTACACAGATGGCCTTTTGGACGTGATATTTTCACCTCCTTTATTATAGGCACTTCCCTTGCCCCACTAGTACGACTTTTACTGTGTCTATGTGAAAAGAATTGGTTGTGCACACCAGTTGCAAGTGCAAGCTAAGCATGTGGTCACGGGCACAATGTGGGTTATAAAAATCCTTCCCTAAATTTCACCCTTTGTTTAAATAAGAGGTCTCCTATGGGGATATTTGTGCCTTCCCAAGTGTACAGAGCACCACTATGGTGCCGAGTTCTCCCTGCAACGTTCAGCCCAAACCAGCGTGTTTTTGTTTCTTTAGGACGTTCCATAACCTTGGATGCATGTAGCTCTTGCAGTGTTGCAGGCAGAAATTGGAACTGGAAACAATGCAGATCAGACAAATGACTACAAAACATGTTAGTCTTTCCATTTGTACCCGACTGCCACGTGTGATCAAACTTTTCTTCCCTTTACCTTTAGGGAAAACTGTCAATAGGCCTATCAAACTCCAGATAAGTGGAAGATAAAGAGAAACATGGTGGTGGGCTGTTGGTCTTTGGAGGAGTTCTGATTCTTCTTATCAATCCAATTTTGGCCCGTTAGCCATTTAAAAACAAAATGGCATTTGCCCTTCTGATAAACCAGCTGGTTTTGAGATAAGCCAGAATGCAGAGTTTTATTGATCCAGTGATAAGCTGCTGATGTGTGATCGGGCAGGGGTGGAGGGAGCAGACAGGGTGGCAGGCCCTTTTGGGTATATAGGTAGGGATCCTAGAGGTCCCATGTCAGCCCCGTGTCCAGGACTGAACTGCAGTGACCCGAGGACCCTTTGGGAACTGCTTCCAGAGAAGAGCACCATGAAGTGGCTGATTCTTGCCCTGGTGTGTCTCCACCTCTCTGAGGGGATAGTGAGGTGAGTGCAGAATGACACCACAGCTGCCTGGCAGCAATTTCTGCAACGGTGGCTGGAGGGAATGGTAGGAACGGTGTGGGGGGTTGGTTTGGACGGGGGCCGGGACCCCTGGATTGTGCCCTTGGCGCTCTGGTGGTCTGTTCCTGCAGCCTTGAGCAACTTATTTAATCCCCCTGCATATTATAAACCTTCCTCCCTTTTGAGCAGTGAGAGGTGCCTATTCAAATGCCAGTGTATTTTTAGGAAGGATGACTAGCGTCCTCTTCTATGGCCTAGCGTTTTCCCTGAGTTCAGAGAAACAATAGTGAAGGATTGGCTCTAAAATTAAGCACTAGATTGATTCCCAAGTAACGCTCTCCTAGTTTTAGCTTTCTGTTGTGCTACTCACTCACTCCTCCAAGTAGATCACATTCAACTGCCCCAGAAGATGAAAGATATGGGGTCAAATTCATCTCTGCTGCAGCTACACGGAAGTCAGCAGGGCCCAAGGGGCCCAGTGTTCAGCCCAGTGTAGTGGACCATACACCAGCTAGATCATATAGCCCACTGGAAAAAAGATCAGACGCCCCCACCCAAAACAACTCAGCGCTGAAGAATGTGAAAGAAAGGGAGTGGGAATAGGAAGAGTGAAAGAGGGAGGCGAGAGCCATCCCACTGACTTCATCACTGTCTCTATCCTGTGTAGAGTTCCCTTGAAAAGATTCAAGTCCATGCGGGAGGTGATGAGGGACAAGGGCATGCTCAAGGACTACCTGCAGACGCACCATTATGACCCAGCCAGCAAGTACTACAATCAGTTCTCTGTTGTTTCTGAACCCCTGGCTAACTACGTAGATGTGAGTATCTGCCTGGCTGCAAAAATAAGGGGGAGGAGGGAGCAGAGAGAAAGGAAGGAGGGTGCCCATGGGACCGGGGAGGGGGAAGGAGACCGTTCCTTGAGCAAAGGAGCAGGGGTGGGAAAAGAGCAAGCAGAGCATCTCCCTGACCCCACCTGGCCTCTGGCTGCTGCGCTGGCGTGAAGTGAGCTTTGCCGCGCAGCAGGCATCTCCTGTTCTCAGTTGTACTATTGTCTGGGGAGCGGTAGGAAGCGGGGGACTGGTGATGAGAAGAGCATCTCTGTTTCTCTAGATGTCCTACTATGGTGAGATCAGCATTGGGACCCCTCCCCAGAACTTCCTGGTTCTCTTCGACACGGGCTCTTCCAACCTGCGGGGGCCTTCCGTGTACTGCTAGAGCGAGGCCTGCAGTGAGTAACCTCTCCAGACAAGGGGCTGGGGGAATATGCCTTCTCCAAGGAGGGAGGTTCTGTACCGCAGTTGCCCATCCCAATCGCTAAGCCAGCCTGAAGCCGGGGGTTAGTCAAGAATATAGACATTCTTCCAGTCCCCGTGTGCTGAGAGTTGTGTAGTGTCACTGCAAATTGATAGGTAAGGGGGAAGAATTGACTTAGATTGTGACTATTTTGGGCAGGGACCATCCTTTTGTGCTGTGACTACAGCTTAGTCCTGGGCCGTGACTCTGACTCTGGCTCTTTGGGCCTAGCTCAAGGCTAATAGTAATTGGTACATATGAATCTGCCAGACAGCACTTTATGGGGTCTTGTTCAAATGCTCTCAGCCTCTTCGTGAGGCCACAGAACAGTGCGCCAAGGCACCTGCATCGCCATAAGGACCCTATGGTTTGCATAGGCACCTGCTGTGTTTTCAAACCACTGCGTACCCCGAAGGATGGGAGTGGGAAAGGGAGGGCTAGCAGCTAAAGAGCAGGAGTGTGGGTTATGACTGTGCTACCTCAGGCGAGTTGTGTCCCCTTCTGCACCTCAGTTCTCCAACCTGTAAAATAGCTGCGATAAGCCCTACCTCTGAGGTGCTGTGAGACCCAACTGTGTGGTGCCTCGAGAACTGGAGCAATGGGCTCGAGTTGCAGCAAGGGAAGTTTAGATGAGATATTAAGAAAAACTTTCTCACGAGGAGGATAGTATAGCACTGGAACAAGATACCCTGGGAAGTGGTGGAATCTCCATCTTTGGAGGCTTTTGAGACCAAGGGAGACAAAGCCTTGGCTGGGACAAAGTAGTTGGGGCTGGTCCTGCTTTAAGCAGGGTGTCGGGCTAGATGTGACACCCCGAAGTCCCTTCCCACCCTCATTTTCTCTGATTCTATGATCTTCAGCTGGAAAGCTTTACATCAAGGCAAAGTATGTTGTTAGGAGATGTTTCCAAAGGAGATTAGAGAGCTAGGCCCCAGATTCAGTTCAAGCTGGAGTCCATCATTTGTGCAAGCTGAAAACTTAACGCTGTTCCTTTTCTCCTGCCCAGCCAACCACCTGCTGTTCAACCCTGCTAACTCCTCCGCATAGTCCACGCAGGACCAGAGCTTCTCTCTGCAGTACGGGACTGGCAGCCTTACAGGAATCTTCGGCTACGACACCGTCACCGTAAGTAATGGTGTTGGTCAGGGAGATGCCAGAGTGACTATCGCTTTAGCATTAGCTGGAAGAGATCAGATGCCAGGGCACTGAGCAGAACCTGGAAGAAGGGGCTCCAACCGCCTCTGCATGCTGTAACACATCTATGTCATGCAGTGGTCAAACGCCTCTTATTTCCAGGGCTTGGAGATCTGGTGGACATGTGGTTTTGGCTACCAAGACCTACTGGGAAATTCTCTGTTTAAACAACATGCTGTTAAGTGCCAAAGCCGACGCATCTGTTCCTCTCCTCATCTTGATGAGTATGGGTTGCAACCTGTCTTTTATTTTTTCAAGTAGCAGGACACCTGAGAGTGTTTGTGTTGTAATCCTAACCCTGCCTCTGACCTGCTGTGCAACCTCCAGGCAAATCACTTCTGCAGTCTGTGCCTCTGTCTCCCCATCTGTATAATGGGGGTGATGGTCCCTGACATTTGGAGGGTTAGATTCAGCGCACACTGGACTCTCCTTCTGAACTTGGGTGGATTGGGCAGCCTGCTCTCTCTGTCCGGTTGTAATGGCTGTTTCCTCCCACTGCCCCACAGATCCAGACCATTGCCATCTCAGACCAGGAGTTTGGCCCGAGTGAGACGGAGCCTGGCACTAACTTCGTCTACGCACGGTTTGTTGGGATCCTGGGTCTGGCCTACCCTGCCATCTCCGCCGGGGATGCCGCCACCGTGATGCAAGGCCTGATTCAACAGAACCTCCTCGATGCCCCACTCTTCAGCTTCTACTTGAGCCCGTACGGAGGAGACCGTTCCCCTTCCCTTACTGCTTGTGCACTGCTTTTGGTTTCTCTTGGTGTGGTGTGGGCCTCTTGGGTTTCCCACACCTCCAGGAGGGCCCTGGCTGACTCGGGAGGCTCATCACTTGTTTTCTCTTCCCTTCACCTTCAAAGCACCCATTCTGTTTGGCACCCTTTCCTATTCACAACTGGTCAATAAAAGGGAAGCTCCATGAGGTCATTCACCCTTCCCGCCTTCCCAGCAAGAAAGGTCCTGCCAGGTAGCAATGTTAACCCCTGCTCATGGACTGCAAACCCAGGCTTCACCATAGGATTTCCTCAGAAGGCCAGGGGCCAAGCATCCACACCTGGATGGAATCTGTTATAGCTTAGTATGCCCAAAAACTCAGGACCATCTCTGCTTGCATCACAAAATCATCTGTTTTCTCCAAGGAGTGCTGGGGCTTTGCTGAAACACCCATTGCAACTCACTTTGAGTTCTGGTGTTAGGTGTATGGCTGGGTGCCTGGCTCACTAGGTGAATACATAGGTGTCTAGACATCTGTGCATCTGAGCATGTTGAGCAAGAACCATGAGGACTTTTGCTCCATACCTCATTCTGCAACACAGTTTGTTTTGCACTCGGGATCTTGTCGTAAACAACCAAGCACTTTCTCTCCTCTTATATTAGGCAAGATGGCTCTCAAGGCGGTGAGCTCATCTTTGGAGGTGTTGACTCCAGCCTGTTCACTGGGGAGATGATCTGGACTCCTGTCACCCAGGAGGCTTATTGGCAAATTGCGATTGAGAGGTAAGGTGATTTACACTTGTCTTTTGTAGGCAGCTGGGCCCTGATCTGTATTCTGCTGAAGTCAGTGGGATTATACCCATTGACTGGGACTTGTGCTGTGATGGGGTTTTGAGTCTCTGGGATCTGAGGTTCCTGAGTTTGGTCTGTGTGGCCTCAGAGACCCAAAACTTCCTAAAGAATTCTCTAGGTACTATGAAAACACAAACCTGGGGTCCTCAAGTCAGGTCCCTCAGGTTTTCCATCATGTGGCAGAGATGGGGAGGATGTACAGACCTCTTGTATTTGGTTTCCTTAGTTTCTCCATCAATGGACAGACCACTGGCTGGTGTAACAATGGCTGCCAAGCCATTGTGGACACTGGGACTTCCCTCCTCACTGCTCCTGGAGATGTCTTCTCAAACCTGTTGGAGTCTATTGGAGCTGAGCAAAGCGGCAACGGCCAGGTAGGAAGAATGGCAGCCCATGGCGAGGCTTAAAAGTGGAAGAGAAGGACATTGCTAATAGGTAGGCTTGTGCTACCCAAGAAGTCTGGTCTAGTGGGTAAGGATGGGGACTGGCAGGCAGGTGTTCCTGGGTCTTCTCTCAGCTCTAGAGAGTGAGGAGCATGATCTAGACTTATAATTTGGGAGTCTGAGCTCCTGGGGGCTGTTCCTGCCCCTGTCATTGACTCCTGCATTGGCCATGGGCAAAGCATTTAAGTGTTTTGCGTTTGTCCAGCCACGAGTACGTGAACTTAAATGTCTTTGGGCCTTCAGAGTGCTGGCAGGATTAACATTTGTGAAGCATCAGTTGCCTTCCTGTGGCTCGCGGTGCAAAAGAAGCACAAGTCATTGGTTTCCATCTAACGGTCCTACAGAGCTTTCGTGGGTTCCTGGGAGCTGCCTGAGGTGCAGACCTTTGCCGGAGATGTGTGGTCTCGTGTGTTAATCTGCTCTGGCTCTTTCCTTCCACGGTACGTTGTTGGCTGTGACAGCATTGATAGCCTGCCAACCATCTCCTTTGTGATCAGTGGAACCAGCCTCCCTCTGCCTACGTCATCCAGGTATGCATTTCTCATTGCCCTGTCACCCACAGTGCCTCAACTTTGTGCGTTGAGGCAAGCTGCCATTTTGATACGGGGTGCTGGATAGTTTGGGCTCTTGTCGGAGCTACTGCCCTGAAGTGCATTAACTTGGCATTATTTCCTCCTAACAGAGCACAGATGGCAGCTGCGTTGTTGGCATTGGGCCTACTTACCTGCCATCCCAGAACGGGCAGCCCCTGTGGATCCTTGGTGATGTCTTCCTCAGGTCTTACTACTCAGTTTATGACATGGGCAACAACCAGGTGGGCTTCGCTCTTGCCGCCTAAATGAAACCCACCCTCTTCTGTGCGATGCCATACCGCTTCCCGCCTCTCCGCTGACCCTCCGTGCTGTGACATAGTGGTCCCGACTGCTTCTCTGCCATGTCCTGAGCATTTCTCTCCACTGAACTCTGCCTTTTTTTGTTGTTGTTGTTGAAGCCTCTCTCTCTTGTACAATTGGTGGTATGAAATTCTGGGTTCTCATCCAAAGGTGACTGCAAATAAATAAAAAGGCATAAAAATAACACGATTCAACTGGAGTTTGATCTGTTTTTTCAGTGTCAAGTAGGTTTCCCTGTTAAATGCGCCTGATGTCATAGCTTAGGAAGAAACAAGGAGTTTCTCCCAATCAGTAGTACTGAGCCACGGCGAATTAACAGCTCACCCAGCCACAGGGATTTTGTTTTAAATACAGATCGTTTTAAATGGGGCATTGTGTATAGAAGACAGTGCCTCAACTGTGCTCAGATTACAGGCTGTACTTGCTAACTGGCCAACTTCCCTTCCCACCCCTTGTCAGGGTCTGATAATAGGCCGCGCTCCTTGCCTGTAGGTCTCAAAGCACCCTTAGATGGAGAATGAGGTTTGGAGATTTCAGCAGAAAGCCGGTCCCTTACTAAGCTGGTGGCTGAGAGAAGGTAGATAGTGTCTCGTGACTCTCAAGCCCTTGCTCTAACCCCAGCACTTGAATCCCTGCGTGAACTCAGGCCAGGTGTTTCCCCTCTGTGTGCCGCTCCTTAACCCCTGTGAAATGGAGGCTAGTACCAGCCTGATGATTCCAGCAGAGCGTCGTCTCCTCGGAATTTGCTAGCTGGGAAAATCAGAAATTTTGGCTGAAATGGTCTAATGTCGCTGAATTTCTGATGCACCCCTGGAGGCTTTGGGTGTAAGGCTACCATTTGGCTTCAGATTTTCAGTGCAGAGAAGTGTCCTTGGACCTCTCTTTGATCTTAGTACAGGGCAAGAAGGGCCTTTAGGTGGGGTGTGTCTGCACCGCAGACTATGGCATCATGTAGAGAGATCTTGACCTCTCTTTAAACAAGCTAGTGTGTGCACCAAAACCAGTCTAGCTGCGGCAGCCAGGAGCTTCACATGGACTAATTTGTCCTCCTTTTAGCTCACCTACCCAGTAAAGTACTTGTAGAGTGGTGGGTTTGAAGTGATAGGGAAGAGTTTCAGTTATTTAGCTGGGTAGACACTATCCCTGATAGGCCCCATTGACTCCCCAGGCCATGGGTGAAATGCAGGTGCATTTCACAAAGGCTGGTGAGAATGGGCAAATATCCTCAGGTCAGAGGCTAAGATATTTTAGACGAAGATGATCCTGCCTTGAGAGAGGGGGCTGGGCTAGATGACCTCCTCAGGTCCCGTGCAGCCTGGTTTTTCTGATTCTGTACCTTCGCTGTTATATACCGTTCAGTCTCGCAACACAGCTGTCCCAGTCCTCTGCCCAAATAAATCCCTTTTCTCCAAGACACCAGACATTCTCATCTCTCTTTCTCACAGGCCCAGTGTCTTGGGCAACAGTTTTATTTTCACTTTGTTCGTAGATTATACTGCAGTCACACGATTCCAACATTTGCCTGCCCTGTCATGCTTACTACATGGCACCAGATGTACTTAAGCTGCAAGGACACAATTGCGTTTGAAATAACTGTTTGCTACCTACATCCAGATAGACTATGCCTAATTCCAAATGGAAGTTACTGAATCGGTGATGTTCTGGTGGCCGCTACAAGAGAAGACGGGGAAATCCAGAAGAGACCTCCCAAACCAGTCCAAGGGATACTATTAGAATATCTACCTTAGACCTTCCTTGAAGAGTTGGGTTAACAAGATATGAAACATGACTTGCCATTTGGTGTTGGCAGGGTTCAGCTTATTTAACAGCCTTGCTGGAATAACGGGGTAAGGGATCAACCCAGCCACCTGGTGTGATGACTTGTTCTTGTCTACATACAATCACGGTTGTGTTAAAGGTCATCTCCGTTAACCCAGTTCTGGCTGTTTCTGTGCACCGACACTAGAGGAGACTGTGTGCTCGTATCATGCATTCAGCTGGTCACAAGGTAAAGTCCTAGCGAAGACGAAGCAGTTTGTAGTTGTTGTGTGTGCAGGTTGAGATAAAGACTATGGGGGGATCCTAAGGTTGACCTCAACCTGTTCATGCCCATTAAATGTATGACAGCGTTGTCTTGACTGTTTACCTCACTTGAGTTATGATGAGCTAAGAAGATGGTTTTCTTCCTACTAAAGCAAAGATGTTAGGGGCTGGAAAGGACCTCATGAGATCATCAGGTCCAGCCCCGTGACTTTGAATGAGGAGGACAGTTTCTGACTTAGCCCAGAGAAGAGCTAGTAGAAAACATCTTGCAGCAGCTTTTATTTTGGTGGCTTTTCAATATAAATGGTATTTTTCTTCAGAAAGTATAATGGTAACTCAGCTGAAAACGAAGCCAAGTGCAAGGCTGGGGTAGGAGTGAGCTGTGCAGTCTATGATGTTTTCCATTATAGTGTGGTAAGTTGAGAGAAGGGGATGAACTGGAACGGGAGTCTGCGTGTGTGTATAGGAAGCAGCAAGAAATACCACAAAATAGATATAGAAATGGAGTCGAAAGCCAGCGTGTCACAAGAAGTATTGGGCCTATGACCGTGAGACAGATCCAAGAAGGCTAGGAACAGATGTTGCATTTGTCTGGACAAGCTGCACCTTTGTTTATCCGGGAACAGAAATATCCTAGGATTGGTGTGTACGCACATCACCCGTGTAATCGGGGTTTAGTGAGTGGCTGAATGCATTGCCACTTTTCTGCTATTGATTCAATAATGCAATCCCGGGATAACCATTCAGACTCCCTTTGTGATGTTGTGAAATTAAATGTTAGTACTTCTGATCTCCTGTCCTGGACACAGAGCTTGTCCAGACTACGTGCAAAACTCAAATGACTAAATCATAATAACAGTGCCTTTTGCACAAGAATGCAAGCTTGTGGTTGGGACCGCCCGAAATACAGCAATTTTTAGTTAACCCCATCTCCTGCTTCTAGTATTGAATACATCCCGGGTCTAACAACCCGAGATCAATTATGAATAGCTTTCCCTTTCGAAGTGATTGCCTCTCCCTGTTACCACATTCCTCACCAGTCTAGGTTGGCTAACAAATCTTTTGGGATCTGCCCTCTGTAACAATGACCTATGCAGTGCCCCGCAACACATGATCCGAGGTGCTAGCGATACACTGGACTTGATTATAGCTTGCTTTATTTGCTTATTGCAATAGAGTACCTGCCACTTTCCTATTAAGCTCATTCTCTAATTAATAAAGCCTTTCTGCTTAATATCGATGGAAGTGTCATGTCTATCCTCTTAAAGCCCTAAGTATCCCATTTTAATTGCAACACCCTGAACCTTCTGAAAATGCATCCCAGGACAATGGATATAGATGTGTGGATGATTGCACTTTTTCATGGGATAGAATTGTTTAACCCAGGACAAATGGGATGCCTGTTTGTAGCTAAAGAGCCTATCTAGTTAAGTCTTGCTACAGTGGTGCTGGGAACTGGGAGCAGAAAAATCTATCTTCTGCTTTTTTGATTCCTTGTAAATGAACACAGTTGCATCGCAGGAACACTTCATCACATTTGTTTCTCCTTTAACTGAAATGACCCTGCTAGATGACAAAAGTCTGGTTAACAGCTTGGGTTTAAAGAAGGATAATGGTATCATTTAATTGCCATGCATTATAAGAGCAACTATTCCTTTGTTTGGAAAAGACCTAGCCAATTTAGGAGGTAACAGATAACACTTCAGTGCACTGACACTTTGATAACAACTCCCTTTGTTCTGAGCACAAATTTGCTTCTTGTCAGATCTTAGTAATGGGATTTTACTATCAAAGGTGCTAATTGTTCAATAACCTCAGTTCGCAACAAAGGAGAAGAAAAAACTTCTGGCACTCCTCCGGAAATAGAGTATAAGGAAAATATTGACATTGGCTGAGCATGGTGATAAGTGAAACTGGGCGCCAGCAGATAACGGGTAAAGGGAGTGGCAGTTCCTGGGTATAAAAGTAGGGAGTCCAGATTGGAGGCTTCAGCCCAGCCTTGCAGTGGTGACCAACACATTCTGTACAGGAGCTGGTTGCTGGAGAAGCCGAGCACCATGAAGTGGCTCATCCTGGCCCTGGTTTGCGTCCAGCTCTCGGCGGAGGGGATAGTGAGGTGAGTATCCCGGTGCACGTGTGGCATGATCAATGCATAGAGGTACTTAGCCAGGTGATACCCACAGTAGCACTACTGCATTCAGCTCTGCCATGTCCTTAGGGTCCTTAAAAATCCTGCTAACACTAGGAGTTTTTGAAACATCTGCATGTGCTTCAGTGCTTTGGGTGCAAGCACCCCAAGCAGTAAAAGGCCCCTGACAAGAGGTGACCTGACATATTGAGCAGTTGATTTCTGGAGCTCTTCCCTTCATCCCATGCAGAATCCCTCTGAAAAAAGGCAAGTCGGCGCGACAGATCATGAAGGAGAAGGGGACGTTGGATCTGTTTTTGAAGCACCACAAAGTTGATCCAGGCAGGAAGTATCACTCCAGTGAATACAATGTTGCTCATGAAACGATCACCAATTACTTGGACGTGAGTATTAAAACCGACTTCTCGCTGTCTGTCTACCTCCCTGTCTACCACCTACCTCACCAATCTATTTACTTGTAAGAGAAGTCTCATGACTTCTTTCTTCTTTTTTCTTGATGGTCACAAGTCAAAAGGAAGAAGTAGTGATTCTTTTTCACCATTCTTGGAAATCCGTATCTCCTTGGAATAGTTGGTGCTTTGGAGGCAGGTTGCTTTGGAAGAATTGAAAGGAACATACCAGGCAAACAAGTTCAACTTCTAGTTTTATTTCTTTTTGATAAAAAGGCAGATTGGAGGCTTTACTGCTTTTTATTCCCCCCCAACTTACTCACCAAAGTCTTTATGTTCTCTGGGTGGCTTCATGTTCCTCCTCCTAGGAAAACCTTGAAGAGCTAAGACTCGGCGTTCTGTTCTTGGCTCCACCACTGAATTGTTGGGTGACCTAGTTTTCCTGTTATGACCTCCCATCCGTTCAGAGGCCCGGTGACCACAACCGTTTATTGGAAACCAGAAATATAGGTGTAAGAGTCAAGCAATAAAACCTCAGGCTGTGAAGTACAGTATTGCACCACCTACTAGGACAGGGGTGGGCAAAATGCAGCCTGCCAGGCCATTCTATCCGGCCCGCGGGGCCCCTAAAAACATTTAGAAAATTAATATTTATCTGCCCCTGGCTGCCTGTCATGCAGCCCTCGATGGCTTGCCAGAACTCAGTAAGCGGCCCTCCGCCCGAAATAATTGCTCACCCCTGGACTAGGAGGTCAGGCATTCATGCATCCTTTGGTCTGTCGACTCTGACATGTCCCAGGGTCATTCTAAACTTCCCCTTCTCTCTTCTTGCACATGTTTATCTCAGCTAAACGTGACGGACATGTCCATCTTGCCACATTCAGTTAACAAAAACACTTTGGTATTTCAACAGCATTTGAGCTGACTGCATATGACTGGAATATTTTTATCAAAAGTTACTATAACTGTTACGTTAAATTACTGCTGGCACTTGCCAAAAAGCAGCTATCGGTTCTTGGTACCTAGCTTACTGGTGGTGGCCTTGACTAATGCTGGTTGTTTTTTTTTAATTCTGAAGTAGCTGAAAGTTTTGTTTTCACAGGCATTCTCATCAAATGCAGCCTGAAAGGGGGCGGGGGGGGATCCTAGCACTGTTTGGGTATCAGATGCCCTGCATGAAACAAGTGCAATGGGACGTAGGTTCCTTCATGGTTTGTGAGGCTCAACTGCATCTCCAAAGAGGTGGTGCTGTTATTGGAAATTGTTATATGGACATTGTTATTGACAATCAGGTAACAGCACATTGGACTCTACCTTTGCATGCACTCTCTCTGTCCTGCAGACCTACTACTTCGGAGAGATCAGCATCGGGACTCCGCCGCAGACCTTCCGCGTCCTCTTCGACAGCGGTTCTTCCAACCTGTGGGTGCCGTCTACCTACTGCCAGACAGTGGCCTGTTGTGAGTATTGCTCAGTTGCTGAGTGTTTAGAAGATGTGTGACCTGGTCGCGTTGCTCTTCAGACACATAGTAAAGCTCTGATTAGGCAGAGTGGATTCACTAGCGCTGGAGAAGAAATTTCTAGTCCTGTTGCTAGAGTCACTGTAGTGCACCATACTGCCATGTCTACTGAGGATGAGCCTATGTCCCAGTTTGGCCAGGACAGTCCTGGATTTTGGAGGCCAGTCCTGGCTGATGGGTGAAAATTAAAACAAGCATCCTGGGCATGGGGTGGGGAGGCAGAGCAGCATGAGCAGTGAAATAGGAAGACTTAGAAGACAGCAAATTTGCCCTAAAGTAAGTTAGCTTTATCAGTGGAATTAACATTAAAAAGAAGAGAGGCTTGTTAACCCCTGTTGAAGCAAAGAACAATAGGTCATGAACTCCTTTAGCTGCCCAAATAGTAATACCAGCTGCAGCATGCTGTCCCACCCCTGCTTCTGCCTGCAGCGGCCCCACTGACTTGAAAGGCAGGGGTGTGGCAGGGCCGTGTCCCATATGGTCCCGTATATACTTGACATTTCACATTGTCCCATATGGCCACCCTATATACTTAAAGACGTGTCATTGTAGAGACCCCACATTCTGAATGGTAAAACTGTGCTCCAAGGACTCGGCTGGTGTGACTTGACACAGCTCTTTGGGCTACTGTGCAGATGCTAGCTTAGACCCTCTGATGATCTGGTCCAAAGTGCTTGCTGTGGTGATGGGAGCAACAGGAATAT
>NW_017729019.1:16475953-16502328 GCF_001723915.1 Gavialis gangeticus | reverse complement strand
TCTGTGGGACATGAGAGCAGGACTATACATGGCCACTATATTGTTTCCTGTTCTGAACCTTCCATAAAACTTGGCAATTGTGCTAGTCCAATGATTCTCAACCAGGATGGTATGAGATTCTTTTAAGGGCGTCTCAGGGTGGCATGCAATATTAATCCTGTTAAGTGTGCAGACACCTACACATGCTTCACAACATAACTCAGAGGCCACATCCACACAAGCACAGAAGTTTGTTTCCCTAGGGACAAGAAGTAGCAGCATAAGGTATGATGCTGCTTTTTGTTCCTGGGGAATACCTGTGCCATGCGCACGCTGGCATGTGACAGGTTACTCTGGGTGGAACAGGAATATCATAGATGGAGAAGGTGGGTGTGCAGATATGGTGTTTTGGGTGGTCTGCGTTGGTGTCAGTGCTCTGCCCTGTCATGCAATGCTCCTGCACGACATCTCATACCTCTTCTTTCAAGCCAGGAGGTGAGCTTTGGGGGAAGTGTTGGCAAGGTCCATAAAGGAAGGCTTGGCTTGAATCACAGCACAAGAGTGTGACCACAGTGTCTTCATCTTTCTTCTTCAGCCAGTCATGCAAAGTTTGACCCGAGCCAGTCATCCACCTTTTCCAGCAATGGACAGACTTACGCTTTCGATTATGGCAGTGGTGACTTGACCGTGGTGATGGGTTATGACACAGTGAGAGTAAGTGAAGTTGCCACCATGTGATCTTGCATTGTCATTTGTGCTGTCTCTTCGGACTCATCCGAGCGTAGTAGGGTTGGACGCCAAGGGGTTATTGTTAGTAATTTCTTGTCTAGCCTGCACCTTCCTGAAGTTTGCAGGTGGGAATTGTGGCACATCCCTCTAGCGTGGGGCTGCGAGACGTGTATCGGAGGAAAATTGGTGTTCAGTTCATCCCTGTTTTTTACCTCTTGGCACTTGATCTGTGAGTGTTACATTTCTGATTAAGCTATTGTCACTGCAGGGCATAAAAAGTGATTTTTGTACATGAAAAACTTGCACAGGGAAATGATGGCGCGAACTGAATCTGATTTAGTTAAACCAGTGCAAACCCCTGTATATGGACATTTTTATTTTGGCTTAGAAGATTTTATTTTGAACAGCATAGGTTGATCTCGTTCATTGGGTTAAGCTAAGCGGAAAGATAGCCACTCCAACTGAAATATAAGTGCTCGTGATGAGGTTTACCCTGGTTTAACTAAATCAACTTTGTTAAAAAAGCACAGTCATTTCATATACACAAAACCAAGGCTAACCAGAGCCTAGGGCAGTCTGTCAGATTATCAGCGAGTCTTACCATTCCTACTCATACCTTGCTTGGCAGTATATCTCACTTTGCGGTGTTCACCAACATGAAGATCTTGATTTTTTTTTTTTTTCTTGATTGAGATGTCTTGATTTCAACATACTTCCACCACTGGACCAACTAGGTTCAACTGTGGACAATAAGCTGAATATTGGCCTACAGTATGCCCTTGATGTGAAGAAGGCTAAGAGCATACTGGGGTGCATTAGTAGGAGCATTGCCAGCAGACTGAAGGCAGCGATTCTTCCCCTCTGTTCGGCACTGGTGAGGGAGTCCTGTGTCCAGTTCTGGGCCCCCCACTACCGAAAGGATGTGGACAAATTGGAGAGAGTCCAGCAGAGGACAACAAAAATGATTAGGGGGCTGGGGGACATGACTTCTGAGGAGAAGATGAGGGAACTGGGCTTATTTAGTCTGGAAAAGAGAAGACGAAGGAGGGATTTGATAGCAGCCTTCAATTCCCTGGAGGGAGGTTTGAAAGAGGAGGGAGCTGGGCTGTTCTCAGTGGGGGCAGACGACAAAACAGGGAGCGATGGGCTCAAGTGGCAGTGAGGGGAATTTAGGTTTGATGTCGGGAAGAATTTCCTCACGAGGAGGGTGGTAAAGCACTGGGACAGGTTAGCCGGAGAGGTGGTGGGATCTGCATCCTTGGAGGTTTTTAAGACCCGGCTCGACAAAGCCCTGGCTTGGGATGATCTAATTGGGGCTGGTCCTGCTTGGAGCAGAGGGCTGAACTAGACAAGCTCCTGAGGTCCCTTCAACCCTCATTTTCTGTGATAATATGATTCCATGAATTGCTTATGGAAGCACTAGTTCCCCCTTTATCTACACATGAGCACTCCTTCTCCTTCACACTGACACGGTCTTTTGATTTCCTTATGTCAAATTTTAGGTCAGAGCAAATGTTTCCTTCCCCTCCAGGTCCAGAACATTGTGATCACAGACCAGGAGCTTGGTCTGAGCACGAGCGAGCCCACCGAGCCCTTCTACTACTGTAATTTTGATGGGATTCTTGGCATGGCCTATCCGGCCCTGGCTGAAGGCAATGGACTCACAGTTTTGCAAAGCATGATGCAGCAGGGCCAGCTGACTGACCCCCTCTTCAGTTTCTATTTCTCACGGTACGGTCTCCTTCTCCAGCTGTATCTCCTTATCACCTAGGCCCATTTTTCACCCTCCACTTTCCAGCAATATACCTGCTCAGTAACTGGTCTCTTTTTGATGTTCTTCCCCCGTGTGTTGCCAGCCAACCAACCTATAGTTATGGTGGGGAGCTCATCCTCGGAGGCATTGACACTCAGCTCTTCACTGGGCAGATTACATGGACGCCCGTGACCCGGGAGCTCTACTGGCAGATCGGCATTGATGAGTAAGTTTTGGTGGCACCTTTCATTAGGCAACATGTCTTTTCCACCCGGTTGTGTATAAGGAGACTCTTCATCTGCAGTCAACTGCCTTGTGCCAGCTCAAGCTCTCTGGGGAGAGACTGAAGCAAGCAATGGAAAGGCTGTGCCATGTCCTAAGAATGAAGTGACTGCTGCCTACACGGGCTCTGGACTTGGTCCAGGGACAAACTTTTTGGCTCTGGATGTCAGCTGCCTCAAAAGGGGTTGGACCCAGGGTTTTTGTTTAAAAGCTCCTGTCATAAGAGCATTATTAGTAAAATGAGGCCTAAGCAGGGACTTAATCTGTAGCGCCCAACCGCTTAATTGACCATGCTTAAAGATTCGTGCCTGGACTAGATGACCTCCTGAGGTCCTTCCCAGCCCTAATTTCCTATGATTCTGTACTGAACAGAGGTGGGCTTTGCTGTGCTCCGGCAGCTAAGCCCGGGCTTAAGTGCTCTGCTGAGCAACAGTTCCTGTCTGTGTCGATCGCGGGGCTTTGATCTGCAGGTGACTACCAGCAGCCTTGCTGCCTTGGCTCAGCCAGCGCCCAGGGCAGCTCTCCTTGCTGCTGGTTTTTGCAGAGGGGGTCTCTTGTGCTTGCTCCTCAGGTTCACTATTGGGCAGAGTGCTACTGGCTGGTGCAGTGAAGGCTGCCAGGCCATTGTGGACACCGGGACCTTCCAACTCACTGTCCCACAGCAGTTCTTTGGAGACTTCTTGGAAGCCGTGGGTGCCCAGGAGAGCCCCGACAACGTAGGTGGAGCTGGTGCCTTGCTGAGCTATTGAGGATGGCTGGGAGGGAGTTTGCAGGGCCTGATACAAGCAGCATAAGTCATAAAAGGCTTATAATACTAAGTGAGATCCATGGCTGGAAGCTTAATGCTGGGATACTATACAGGAAGAGAGAGTTTTCCTGGCTTGATATCTGCGGGGGGAGGGAGATCATGAAGTTTCTCAACCCAGTGCAGATCCAAAGTAACTCTGCTGAATTTAATGGGCCAGCTGGTGTAACTCAGTGCAGCACTAGCAACGGCATGGAAATTTACCCTGGGAGAGGAGTTGGCCCAGTGTGAGAGCTGGAGCCAGCCTGGGGAGTGCAACACGGCTACTGCCCACGTCTGAGTCAGGGGAGTGTTGTGCTGCCCACTCGATGGCACAGCATTGCAAAGTGGTGCCCACCTTTGTTATAGGGGATGGGTCAAGGCCTTGCAGTGGTTGCTCCCCTGTGCTGGCGGGGGCAAAGTCTGTCCTCCAGGTTTCTGCAGCTGTGATGCCCTCTTGTCCGTTCCTCCCACAGTATGTGGTTGACTGCAACAGCGTCCAGAGCTTGCCCACCATCACCTTCGTCATCAATGGAGTGCAGTTCCCGCTGCCGCCTTGGGCCTATGTCTCCTACGTATGTATTGTTTGAACAGTGTACCCAAGTTGTATCTCAGCAACGCAATGTTGCTGTTAGGATTTCAGCAGGGGCTGGGGTTTCCGTGCAAGGGCAGAGACTTCTCTGTGACATGGCAGCTCTGACTGACTCCCATTTTTCTCAGCATCCCAAAAGTTAGATTTCTAAAATAGGGGCCTGATCAGGCTCCATTCAAGGGCCACTGATTTTAAGGGGTATTTTGTATGTAGCCTTGATAGCAGCCAGCAGGGTATTCACACACCAGCACTAAAGATTTCTTCATTGGTGTCTCCCTTACAGTCAGACGGCTATTGCAATCTTGAGATTGAGCCCACTTACCTGCCTTCCCCGAATGGGCAACCGCTGTGGACCCTGGGTGATGTTTTCCTCAAGGAATATTATTCTGTCTTTGATATGGGTAACAATAGCGTTGGCTTTGCCCCATCAGCCTAGAGAAACCAGGCATCTCCCAAGTTGGATGGACGCAGCTCCTTCCCTGGCTCGATGAAATGCAATTTGCTCCTGGGTACTGATGGAATCCTATTAAATGTGTATCAGTAGTTCCTATCCTACTTACTGTGTTGTACGAACAGATCCTATCCTTCTTACTGTACCTGAGATATGCAGCCTGAGCATCCCTCCTGGCTGGGTATTGTAATCGGTGCTTTTCAAATCAGCTGTTGCAAATAAACTGCAATGAATCAAATGCTCTTCTACCTTCTTTGTGCGTAAAGAGACAGCACAGCTGGTTAGTTGTCAGTCCTGGCGCTGATTATCATTCATAGACTGTTAGTTCATCATTATTCTAAAGCAGCAAGCTAAGCGCTTTATATATTTCCAGGCAGATTTTCTAAGGAGCTCAGCATTCAGCAGCTCTTGCTGAGAACATGGAGAATCCCTCTTGTGTGCTTAGTGGAAACCACATTTCAATAAATTGAAATCCTCTGCAAAATAGCATGACCTTTCCAGGCCCCTGGGAGATTTCAGCGTGAAGCGTGGTTCATTCTTTGCCTACAGCATATTGTCACTTTCTGCAGTATTCACTGGGGCTCAAATACTGCCCGGACAAGTGCTATACTGGTACCTTTATGCTGTAAAATAGAAAATCCTGTAAATTGCAAAGTATCTGTTCCTGCCAGAGATGCATTTTACCATGTGTGGGTCCACTGGATGAGGCCTACAACTCATATTCCATGGCACTCTCAATAGATTAGGGAATTGCTCTGATCACTCTGTTTTTGTTAAAGATTACATCGCATTAGCAACTAATTGAATGGTTTTGCTGAATTTGAGGCTTTACCATGCTAGGTGCTGTACAGACACAAAGTGGCCAGTCTCTACTCCACATAAATTGAGGAGGGGGAAAAGAGGTGCGGTGAATTATCCAAGGTTATGGGAAGAGCATAGAATAGGGCTTGGGTCCCCTGAATCCTAGCCCAGTGCCTAATCCATTGGGCCACACCGTCGCTGTCTCAAATATCCTAACAGTTGTGCAGCCTAGTCTGTTCCACTTTGCTGCCATCGTCCACCCCAGAAGAAGCTGCATTTCAGAGGCACTGACTGTAAGCACTATGCAAAGATTACTGGCGCTCCCTCTACAAATGTGAGGTTTCCAGTCTATTGTTCTTCACATCATTCTGTCTCTATGAAGGAAGTCCAGACCCCAAGGGCTAAGGATCCGCACACACAGTCGGAACAAAAAAGCCTAAACTTGGAATGAATCACTTTTAATGCTCTGCCAGTCTTTCTGAAGCTCTCAGCCACAACAAACAAATAGCCCCTTGCTTAAAAAAGAAGTGGTTATAACACGTTTTGAGCTACACATTATTGGTTTAAAAACTGTAATACAGGAGATTTAGGACTGATATCAGACAAGAGCTCTCATTGTGAGGACAGCGAAGCTCTGGACTAGATTAGGGGAGCTGCTGAACCTCCATTACTGGAAGATTTTTGAAGCAGGGTAGATGTCTCTCTCTCAGGAATGGTTTGGTAAGAGTTGAAATGCCTTGAGGCAGGCCACAGACTCGATGACCTCCCGGGGTCCTTCTGGCCTATAGTCTGTGATCTTAGAATTGTCCCTCTGCTAATGCTTTTCCCTCTAGATGCTTTTAGAAGCACCAAGGACATCTGCAACTTCACTTAAGTCATCCCATGTCATCCTGCTCTGAAACTGCAGACACGGCAGCCCCGGTACCCAGCTCTGTTTTAAATCTGATTCCTTCCACTTGTAATGGAATGCAAATAACACTTCAGTTATTGGTTCCTAAATTATACCGTCAGATACTGTTGTCATCTACGTATTAATTATCTGAAATCTTCCATATTACTCTAATGATCCAGTGACTGTGTGTTTTGCACTGCTCTGTATGCTTACCCCATGTCAGTTCCTATAGGGTCTGTCCTGGAACCAAAAACCTTTTCTATTGTAAGAGTTTCCCACAACAACAACACAAAGTTGGTTAGCCTCCACAATGTGTTTTCGGTTTGACGCACAATTCCCCCGACGCTCTTGCAGCTCTCTGGCCTTTTCAGTACCAGTTTCCATTAAAACAGCAAGTCTAAGTGCACATGTTGGGGTCAAATCTCCCTAAGTCAGTAACTGCTTTTGGGGTCGTTTTACGTTGCACCTGCTACACTGATGTCCATTAATGCATCGTTTTAACTTTCCTCCCAGACAATCTTTTGTCAGTTCCCTTCAGCCCTATATTCAATAATAGTTTCATTTTCTTTTTGATTCCATCTGCAAATACTCAAATTGTGTAGTGTCCCATGATCTCAATGAATATCTTGTTTGCTGGTTTAACAGCAGCTGTTCAATTGTGCAAAAGGATAAAGGTCTTTAGACTTTGGATACTCAGAAAATGTGCCACTTTTTTCTCATTCCTGATACTAGCTGGTTTCTCCCTGAAGGTGGCTAAGTCCTTTACAAAGGAGCTATCCATTTTCTCCAAGCAGACATTAGACAGAAGTGCAGCTCCCTGCTGTAACTCATGGCACTTTGCGGGAAGTGCTATAGGCACAGACAGAAGAGCAGCTCGTCGTTGCAACTCATCGCACTTCTTGGGAAGTGCCATGAGTTACAGCAATCCTCCAAACCCAATAGACATTCACTGGTGGGTCCTGGAGGTTGGGAGATGGAGCTGCTGTTTAGAGTGGATGCGAGCCTGCAGCTGCTCTTCCCTAGCAATGCCCCTCTCCCCTCCCAGACCTTGGCAATGTTTGCAGAATGGGAGGGAGGAAAGAGAGCGGAGGGACCTTGTTCTGGAGATTGCCCATTCAGTGCTGGAGGGTGGGGTGGGTGGATTGGAGCCCCCCCACCTTGGGGCGGGGGGAGTCCAATCCACCCACCCCACCCTCCAGAGCTAGCTGAAAAACCCCCCAGGCCTAACATTCTGAATGGCCCCCATTCTGAAGACAGCACTAGGAGTGGGGCTGAGCTGTATTAGCTCTGGTGCACACAGACAGAAGTTACTGAGGATGCTTTTTTTGGGAGTGTCTTCATCTGAACCCTCATGCAACGAGGGTTCAGATTCTCATAGGATCAGACCCTTTTAAAGTGCTCTGCTACCATGCACTTGTGTTTGTTCATGGCTATAGAGTGCTTTCAGGGGCCAGATCAGGCCAAAATTGTCACTTCTGTCTGATCCTTGTTTTCCTCGAGTTCCTAGCCTTGCAGGTAACAGATTCTGTTTTGCTTTTCCTTGGCCTCTATAGTTCTGTATTCCTGGCTTAAGATCCACATTTGTTACCAAGTGCTGTGTCATTGTCCCCTCCATAGTTTTAATGTTTTGTAATGACCTCATGGAGATAGTTGAGTTAGAAATCTTTATGCAGGTGGCTGATGATCTCACGAGGTCCCTTCTAGCCCCAATGTCTATGAAATCTATGAAATAATTGCATTTACTAATGAGATCCAATTTGTGAGGCATTCCTTCATGCATGTGCTGCTGTTTTAGCATGCTTCTAGGGTTATGGCAATAGATAGGAAATAACTGATAGAAAATGTATTGTTTCACTGTTTTTACTGGCAAATGTTTTAGTGTGAAAAATGGATATTTCCTCCCCCAAATCCAATTTCTCTGAAAAATTTCAAAAATGAATCAAAATTGCCTTTAAAACAACCTTCTTTTTATGCTTTTGGTTGCTCAATGACTGTTTAAGCAATGTTGATGCAAATTATCTATATGTACACAGCAATTATTTGAAGAGAGGGAAATAATTTTCTGACCAATTCCAGACTAATTATTCCCCATTTATATGGGGAGAAATGACAACAGAACTCAGGCAGTAGCATGCTATGTAGCTCAGTCTCATCATTAAAATGCTTTTTGGTTACCTCGCATTGAAGCTGGCGGGGGTAACAACTTCCTTTCATTCAGGATAACTAGACCTCTACTGCTTTTTACTCTGTTGACTAGATATCTTCCAAGATAAGTCCCATGGGGCTAGGAATTAGCCCTGCTACCTAAAGTGCATTTCCATTGTAGTTGTCCGATAAATTCAGAGAGGATGGATGTAGTGGATTGGAGCAGTGAGTTTGTGTGCTCGATCAGCTAGAAACACCACAGAAACCGACAGAAAAAATACAGGGAGTGTAGCCCTGAGAAAAGAAATCAAGAACAAGAGGGACAGAGAGAGCTTTTGGGGCTAAGGGCCAGCAAAAAAGTGGCTGGGAACTCTGAGCAAAGAAAATGTCCCCTGCTGTTTGATTTCTGCTGTGGTCAGAGAAACAGCCTGTTGCTACCCTTGCAATAATGCATTGCAAGAAAGAAACCGGAGCAGGAAGTTCTCCTTCAAACTATTAACAGCCCACAGGATGACATTGGGCTAACACTTCAAGTCAGAAAGGGTTTAGAGTGTCAAACATTTCCACTGGTTATGAAAAACGAGTTATTAATTTGTTCTTGGAAAGAATTCATCAGTCTGAGGAAAGCAGATAATGCCTTGGCATACTGATGGTTTGATAAGAGCTTTCTTTGCTGTGAGCAGAAATGTCCTATTTATCAGCTCTTTAATAGTATGATTTTGTTATCAAGGGTACGAAGGGCTTTATAAATCTTGGCCCCAAACAAAGACGAAAAGCTTTTTGTTCCTGTAAAGTGTGTGTGTGTGTGTGTATCCATGAGAGGGAGACAGAGAGCTCTATATAGATCTCTCTAGATGCATGCACGCGCTCACACGCACGCACACACGCACACACACACACACACACGCACTAGAATAATAAACCTATGGAAAATTATAAATATATGGAAAATGTTGACACTGAGTGTGCACAGTGATATGGAAGTGTGGTGTCAGAAGATAATGGAGCTGGAGGCTGTTCCCTGGGCATAGAAGCAGGGAGTGCAGATCACACCGCCCCATGTGTTCTGGACAGGAGTCTGGTGGTGGAGAAACCAAGCACCATGAAGTGGCTCATCCCGGTCCTGGTTTGCCTCCAGCTCTTGGAGGGGCTGGTGAGGTGAGTATCCCGGTGCAGTGATGGACAGAGTAACACTTCTGCATTCAGCTCGGCTGTGTCCTTATGGTCCTTAAAATATCCCACTGAGTAGGAGTTTTGGAAATGCGTGTACAGAAAAATGAATGCTGCTTTGCTTTGGGGGAAAACCTAACTGAGCAGTAAGAAGCACCTTGATATCAAAGAACAGGATCACAGCAGGGTGCAGACAGGCTTGAAGGGTGTTCAGTTTCTGAGCTGATTTCTGGAGTTTTCCCTTTCTTCCTGTGTAGCGTCCCTCTGAAGAACGGCAGATCCATGAAAGAGGTGATGAAGGAGAAGGGAGTCTTGGAAGATTTTCTGAAGCACCACAAATACGGTCCAGGCAGGAAGTACCGTGTCAATGAATACAATGTCGCTTATGAACCAACGACCAGCTACCTGGTTGTGAGTATTAAAACTGCTTCTCTCTTTCTATTTCTTCCTCACTTGTCTCTCTAGGACCTCTTTCTTCCTCTCAGTATGGCCACAAGTCAATAGGAAGTAGTGATTCCTTTTCACAGCCCGTGGAAATCTCTGTTTTGGAACAGTTTGGATGCTGTGCTTTGACGGCAAACTGCCTTTGAAGAATCTAAAGGAACATACTAAGCAAGCAAGTTCACCTTTGAATTTTACAGTATTATCTGTGGTTCTCCTGCTCCCCCCACCCCTTTATAATTCACAAAAGTCTTTATGCTCTCTGGAGAGGTAACATGTTACTCCAATGAAAGCCTTTTAGGATTCAAGATCCCCTGTTCTGCTCTTGGTTTTGCAGTTGAATTTATAGTGACCTGAATAAATTTGCTTTTCATATCCCTTCTTCGGACACCCCATGTTGAAACCAGAAACAGTAATATGGCAGTGACTTCATTCCTTGTAAACCTGAATTTCTTAATGACTCTAAAATGACCATCTCCAAGTGGACAGTGTTGAGAAGGGGGAATTGTTATTTTCGTTGGTTAATAGCACACTGGAATCCACCTCCTCTCGTCTGCAGTCTTCCTACTTTGGAGAGATCAGCATTGGCACACCACCCCAAAAGTTCCTGGTTTTCTTTGACAGCGGTTCCTCCAACCTGGGGTGCCATCTACCTACTGCCAGAGTCAGGCCTGCTGTGAGTCAGGCTCAGCTGCTGTGTATCCAGTAGATACATGTCCTAGGCACGTTCTTGCTCAGTTAGGTAGTCAACCTGTGATTAACACAAGAGAGACCCTACCTCCTCACGCTCTTCATGGGTGCCATTCTCTTGTATCTGCTTTCCCCGTTCTGGTGCTCTTTCCTGGAACATAGATTCTCTTGGTTTTTTCCTTATTGGTATTCTGCAGTATTATAATATTGTTGTCCACATCTCAATAATTGCTGCCAGCTGTGGGAATTGACATTTGACTACTGTACTACTGCACTGGTTTAGATCCTCTGGGCACGTGGCCTAAAATGCTTAGTATAGTGATAGGAGAAACAGGTATGTCATAGGTAGAGAAGATGGGTGTGACAAAATGGTTTTCTAGATGATCTGGGTTGACATTACTTCTCAGGTCTGCCATGAAGAAAGTCCTGGGTCATGTCTTGTACTTGTTCTTTCAAGCCAGCGGAGGTCAGTCTTGGGGAAGGAAGTGCTTGACACAAGTCACAGCACAAGAGAGTGACCATGGTGTCTTCATCTTTCTTCTTCAGCCAGTCATGCAAAGTTTGATCCGAGCCAGTCATCCACCTTTTCCAACAATGGACAGACCTTCACTCTCTTCTGGGAGTGGTGACCTCTGACTGGTGCTGGGCTATGACACGGTGACGGTAAGTGGAATTGCCACCACGTGATCTTGTGTTGTCCATTGTGCTGTGTCTTTGGACTCGTCTGAGCATATTGGGGTTGGACCACCAGGGGTTATTGTTAGTAACTTGTCTAGCATGCATCTGTCTTTCTCAATTTTTGACAGATTCCTCTAATTTTACTAGATGGGGCTTGGAGACAAGCATCTGAGGGAACATTGAGTCGAATCCACCCAACTTGACTCCTTTGACACGAGTCCTGAATAAATTCTCTGTGTTTGAGTTTCATGTTGGCGCCATTGTTACTGTGGGCCGTAAAAAAGGGATTGTGTGCATGAGATATTTGCAGTGGTATAAGAATGTCTGCGCTGTCAGCAAGTTAGCTAAATTTCTGTGTAGATGCTTATATTTCAGGTTAGGAGATCTCATTCGGCTATCTGGGGTTGAGTGGTACCAGATGGTGCACCTGGTGAAGTTCAGCAGAAGCATAGCTACGCCATACCAAAAAGAGAATCTATCCAGGGGGTTGCACCAATTTAACTAAATCACTTGAAAAAGTATTTATGTTAAAACAACGCAACTCTCCAATGGAGACAAGGCTTAAGTTGGCCCGGGCCTGGATTCTGGTGTGGAAAAGCCAGTACTAATCATTCTCGCCATTGCTACTCATGAATTCCATGATTATAATAGTTCTTTATTATTTTGTTTTCAATCAAGATGACGTTCTGGATTTTCTCTCCTGAGACAGCCTGTGCTCAAAACTCCTGCCACTGACTGCGTTAAACTGCCTGTGGAGGTGTTAGAGCAATACTTCACCTTGGGACAGGCTTTATCTGTACATTGGAACATCACTCATCTGTAATGATGTCACAGTCTTTAGGTTTCATTGATGCTCTGTGTACAATTCCAGGTCAGAGCAAATGTTTCCTTCCCCTTCAGATCCCGAATATTGTGGTCAAACCAGGAGTTTGGTCTGAGTGAGGATGAGCCCACCAGCCCCTTCTACTATGTGAATTTTGATGGGATATTTGGAATGGCCTCCCCTTCCCTGGCGGTCGGAGGAGGGACAACAGTTATGCAGAACATGCTGCAGCAGGGCCAGCTGACGGAGCCCGTCTTCAGTTTCTGTTTCTCACTGTAAGGTCTGTCTTCCCCTCTGCACCTTTCCCTCTCCCTACATCTCTTTATTCCAAGGCCTCTTACTCTATCTATATTTCTACAGGCATCTGTATCTGTCTATCTTCATATACATCCCCCTGTTTGATTTGTGTCTGTCTGTATGTCTGTCATTCTGATGTGGCCCTTCCCCAGACCCCTCAATCCAGATATATTTTACATCCTCCTTTTTCCAGCAATATACTGGCTCAGTCGCTGGCTTATGTCTGATATTCTTGTGTTTCCAGACAACCAAGGGGGGGTGCTCTAACTTTGTATCTAGCGGGGGAGATCATGAAACCCCTAGTGCACACCTGCTGAGCCCTGCGAGCTGAATCATCAGGTAGCAATAAAAGAAAGGGTATTGGCAAAGTCAGGAGAGTTGTTCATTGTGAGAAGCAGCACTACTGACCCAATGTAAAATCTGTGAGATTTCTGTAAGAGCAGCATATGCTCTCAGAGGCTGCTGGAGTCTCAACCTCCACCTTGTCCGTTCCTTCTGCAGTTTGTGGTTGACTGCAGCAACATCCAGGACATGCCCACCATCACCTTCATCATCAACGGGGCCCAGTTTCTACTGCCGCCCTCCTCCTACATCTTCAATGTACATAGTCAGGTGCCACCAGAACTGGCTTTGATTTTACCAAGGTGATGAAATGTTCTGGGGTTTCCAGCAGGCAGTGTGCAGAGCATCAGCACCCCAAAAGCTAGATTTCTAAAATAGGGGCCTGATCAGGCCCCACTCAAGGGCCACTGATTATAAGGGGTATTTTATATGTATAGCCTTTATAGCAGCCAACTGGGTATTCACACACCAGCACTAAAGCTTTCTTCACTGCTGTCTCCCTAACAGAACAACGGGCATTGCAGTGTTGGGATTGAGCCCACTTACCTGCCTTCCCCGAATGGGCAACCGCTCTGGATCCTGGGTGACGTCGTCCTCAAGGAATATTATTCTGTCTTTGATATGGTCAATAATAGAGTTGGCTTTGCCCCATCCGCCTAGAGAAACCAGGTTGAATTGGATGGACCCAACTTATTTCTTGGCTTTTCTCCTTGACGCTGATGGATTCCTACTAGTCTCAGCCCAAGCTTCTGTATGAAAATAAGTGTTTTCTAGATCTGTTGTTGTAAATAAACTGCAGTGAATCAAAGTCCCTCTTGCCTTTCTGGGATTTATTCAGGGAAGGTGGACCATGTGATATCCATGTGGCGGTCCACTGGACGGGTACCATCTAGTTCACATGCCTTTGAGAAGTGATGTTCAATTAACGTGATGTCAAACGTGATTCATGGTTAGGGGTAGATTGGGTTCGCCATCTTAATGTTTTGTCAGCCTGAGTAATCGGGAGTTTAAACAAACCCAACTGACATGAGGGAAAAGTTGACCTGATCTACTGCAAACTGTGTTTGATATCATTGCAGCTAACCCAGCTCCTCCCGGGTCACGTTCTAAGTTGAAATACATTTCCATGTCTGTGAAAATCTTGACAAATTAAACAAAATCACCTTCAAAAGCACCTTCTGTACCTCTTTGATGGTATAAGAAATGTCAATGCAAATTAAATATTTGTATTTTCATTGCAATTTTTCTCAGAGAAAGAAATGGTTTCCTGACTAATTCTACTCCACGTTTGCACAAAGGAGTATGACAACAGAACTCGGCCAGTAACACAGTATGGCCCTGCTCCCCTTTCTCGTTACTATTTTTTGGGTTGGGATGAATCGTCTTGAAGCTGGTGGGAGTAACAACTTCATTTTCATTCAGGATAAATGTAGCTCTGTTTTTTTTACTTGCATTTGAAAACTTGTCTAACTTTATCCCAACTATGTAGTTGGTCTGATAAAGGATATCACCCTAAGAAATCCTTGCCTTACATAATTTCTGGGCTATCATGGCTACCACATCACTCTCACACTACGTTTTTACTCCATGAAATGGAAAACGGGAACAGTAGGAGTCTGCTAAAAATCAGTCTCATGGACAAAGAGCTAAACCTGCTACCTAAAGTGGGTTTCCATGGTAGCCTGATGAATTCAGAGGAGGTGGATTTAGTGGATTGGAGCAGTGAGTCTGTGGCACTGAGTGTGGCCCTGAGTAAAAGACATGATGGCTTTTTGGGCAGAGTGCTGGCTAGTAGGAGGCTGTGAAGTGTGAGCAAAGAAACTCTCTCCTGCTGTAGATCCCTGCCCTGTTTAGAGAAACTTTACTAGTGTTTGTAATAAACAGGCCGGCAACACAAAAGCCAGGACGTTAAGCGAGGAGTAGCTATGCCTGACCCTAGCATCAAGTTCTCTTTACATCTGTAACAACCAGCATGATGCCATTGAGCTAACATTTGGGTTAAAAGGGATTGGAGGAGGTAGTTAGAGGTGTTGGTCTGACATCAGACAGAAGGCAGGGCAGGATGGCACTCTGGGCTCTTATCCCATTACCTGGGCTGGGTTATATAATCCCTATGTCCCTCAGCGGTTTAACATTTTTGATCTCTTCCACCCACCTTCGGTGACCCTTCCCTTTCTCTCCCTTTCTCTATCTTTTGCATCGAGATAACTTTACTCATTTCTGGTCTGTACCTCTGCTCTCTACACTTCCATTCATAGCACCTGCCATAGTAGGCTGAGCTTACAAAAACTCAAGCATCTCTGAACAAGTTAGTCTATAAGGTGCCACCGTGCCTTGCCTTCTGCCAAACTCTGAACTAATATGGTGAACTCTCTCTTGGAATAGTTTAGTTAGAGTTAATCCACCCTAAGGATAAGTCAGGGACCTCCTGAGGCGCTTTCCAGCTCTCTTATCCATGTCCCCCTGCTAATACTCAGGAGAGTTAGGATTTCTCTGTGGATCCCATGCTGTCTTCTACCCACTGAATAGTCTGACATCCTCCATTCCCCTTGTGAACTGTTGTTCAAAAGAAAGTCATAGAAAAAGCCAGAGGAGGAGTTAGCTGTGGAACCAAAGGTCCATTCTTCTTTAATAAGAGGAAGGAACAGATTGGATGGCAATGGTGCAGCTATATGCTGGAGGGGGAAGAAAGAAGTACATAACATACACTTGGAAAAGAACAAGAAGCCAAGGAGACATCAGAACAGGCATAGGGAGAGCAGTCCTGAAACAAAGCTGGAGAGGAGGTTTCCTGGGTTAAGTGCTGGTTGCAAGGGGGCTGGGAATTGTGAGGGAAGACATTGTCTCCTGCTGTTTGACACCTGCTCTGTTCAGAGAAACAAGACTTCTGCCATTCTTTATAATGAAGAAATTGTCTCCTGCCTTTGTTTTCTCCTTGAAACTGTACCAGCCCACTACATGAGAAAGTTTGGCTACCAATTTAGATTCAGAAAGGCATCAGAGTATTATAAACTTCCATTAATCACAATGAGCATTGCATTCCTTTTCTTTTGGAAAGAATGGAAGGGCACAGGTAACACTCCTGTGCACCCGCAATTATGATAACAATTCTCTTTGTTACGAACAGTAATCTCCTTCTTAACTCTATGATCTCATTATTTAAAGGCTCTAATGGCTTTATAATCTTGGCACCTGACAAAGAGGACAAAATTCTTATATTTATATAGAAATAAAGTATTTTAAAAATGTTGCCTTTGGTTGAATGTGGTGGTATGAGAAACTGGGGGTCAGAAGATAACCATCCGGTGAGTGGCATTCTCTGGGTATAAAAGTAAGGAACTCCAGATGGGAATTTTCAGCCCAGCTTTGCTGCAGCGAACACCAGCCGATTCCTGTTGGAGAAGCCGAGCACCATGAAGTGGCTCATCCTGGCTCTGGTTTGCCTCCAGCTCTCTGAGGGGCTGGTGAGGTGAGTATCGCGGTGCAGTGCAGCATATAGAAGTTCCTACCAGGTATTAGCCAGACAGGGCAGCACTCCTGCATTCAGCTTAGCCATATCCTTCAGGTTTTTTAAGGGCTCTAATAACTCTAGGCGTTTATGCCTTTGCACATGGTTTTTTGCTTTGGATAGAAACACACTGAGCAGCAAGAGGGTCCTGATAGCAAGGAGCACACTGCTGCAGGGTGCAGGGAGGAACAAAATGAGATCTGCTTGAAGGATGTTGAGTTTCCCAGCTGATGTCTGCAGCTTTTCCTTTCCTCCTGTGCAGAGTCCCTTTGAGGAAAGGCAAGTCCATGGGTCAGGCAATGAAGGAGAAGGGAGTGCTGAAGGATTTTCTGAAGCACCGTAAATATGATCCAGGCAGGAAGTACCACTTGAATGAACTCAACGTTGCTCATGAGCCAATGACCAACTACCTGAATGTGAGTATCGGCTACATACTTGTAAGTCTTCTTCGTGTTACAGAGCCCATGCCTTCCTCTCTCCTTATGGTCCTAGTGCCTAGTCAGTTGAATGCTGTGATCCCTCTTCTCAAACCTTGCAAATGTATATCAATCTCTGTTCTGAAATGGGACAGACCAACTGTCATATTGGAATCGAATGGGTCCTCTGGGTTGCTGGCATTACCCGATGAACACAGGACTGGGGGTCAGTAGGTGTTTACTCCCAGAAGGGGTGTTAGGGTTGCGCTTATAACATAAGACTGGGAATTGAGAAATCAGGACTCTGGCCCTGGCTCTCCTGCTGACTTGATTGGAGCAGATAAGCAGATAGCTGCTCCTCTTCGTGCTTTAGATGTGTGAAAGACTCAATGAAATAATGGCATAATCCTTACTTTGCCCTTGTGAAGTAACTACTCGGTGACTTTTTGGCATCCTTATATGGAAGGAGCTAGAAAATATGGTGTACAATTGATTAACAGCCCATCCGAATCCATCTCTGCACCTGCCTCTTCTTTTCTGCAGTCCTTCTACTTTGGAGAGATTAGCATTGGGACTCCCCCCCAGACCTTTTTGGTTGTCTTCGACACCGGCTCCTGTAACCTGTGGGTGCCATCTACCTACTGCCAGGACAAGGCCTGTAGTGAGTACTTCTCTGATGTTAAGACCCAAGTAGGGCCATGTCTAAGAGTGGGGATTGTTCCCGAGAGAGAGCAAAGTTCTGATTCAGCTGGGGAAAACCAGAGCTACCAAGCCAAACTTCAAACTTTTCTTGGGTGAGAGTTTTTCTCCTGTATCTGCTTGTCCCTGTTCATATGAATACAGTCCTGGTCACTGTTTTCTTATCACAAAGATACTACAGTATCCTAATGAAGCTGTCCAAAATCTCTACAGCTGTCATCAGTGCCACTGCAGCGTACAACACCACAGTGTGTGCTCTAAAACTAAAGTAGTCACCCTGCAAGATGACAAATTGTACGAAAGGACAATTTCTGTCCAGATCTTCAGCTTGCATTAATTGCCATATAGCCCTTTTGTCTCGTATAAAGCTACCCTGTTATACATACTTATATGCTGTGATGATAGGTGTGAAAGACTGATAGATAGATATGCCTTCAAAGCTAGCGTCTGTGGATATGTGGCCTTATCATCAGTGTGTGCCATATAAAGCTAAGCCCTGCGCTAACTCTTAGACCTGTTCTTTAAATCTCTGGTGAATCAACTGTTTAAAAAGTGTGAGCATATGGACAATTAGTGACTAGGCAGGTGGAAGTACCTCCAAGCATACTGCAGCCCACATGGAAGTGACCCCAGGTTGTGATTTTCTTTTTCATCTAGCCAATCATGCAAAGTTCAACCCTAATGCGTCATCCACCTATTCCAGCATTGGCGAGTCTTACACCCTGTGCTACGGCGTTGGTGACTTGTATGTTGTGTTGGGGTACGATACAGTGATGGTAAGTCACGTTTGTATGGCTCTGTTCTCCCATCAGCGTTTGTGCTCCGTCTCTGCAATTGTTTGGCCACGCTCAGATGAAGAACTTCAGGAAGTTGTCAGTAAATTCTCGACTAGCCTGCAGCTGCCTGCAGCTTGGAAATAAATGTGTGATGCATCACTCCAGAATTAAGGGGTGCTGTTCACAGACTTTTTGTTGAGGTTCCTTTTAGGAGAGGCATGCATCCAAGGTTTTCATCTGTTGACATCAGTGTTGTTACATCCGTGATGAATTAAGCCTGGTGTTTTTTAAATTTTATATTGCTGATTTCAGCCTTGGCTATTACAGGACATAGTAAGTAATGGTATCCAGGGAAACTTCCTTAAGTGAGCGAGAAGTGAACCTGCTTCGTTAAATTGACACAAACCACTATGTAGCCACGCTGCTGATTTATGAATGGTCTATTTTGTTAAACTTTTAAATGGATCAGGTAAATAAGAATGGCTTATGTTGGTAAGATAAATTGAGAGAAATTCATTCTTACGCTGAAATAAAGTGTGTATGCAGGACTTTTGATCTGTGTTAATAGGGGAAATGGGTTTAAAACTGATTCAGTTCTATTAGTGTAATTTACCTGGACATCCCCTGAGTTAACCGGGGCATGAGCCATTCAGAGTAATGCTAGCCATTCCCATAATTCGCAGGCACAAATTCTGTGATTGTTTTTTTTCTTCAGTGTTTAATTAATTTGAACGTAATGAATTTTCTCTGATAGAGACAATCTCTTAACTTAGGCCCAGTCCAAATCAAGCATGAGCATTTCCTTAAAGAAGCATCAGACCATACCTGAGCTTTCATAATGAGCTTTATATAAGTATTTGATTCCATGTTCATAATTTTGTGTAAAAATCCAGCTAAAATCAACATTTTCAAGAGCAGGTTAGACAGACACTTGACTTGGGATGGTGTAGTACTAGTCAGGGATGATCCTGCCTTGGGCAGGGAGATGGATGAGATGGCTCATGAGGTCCCTTCTGGCCCTTTCTTATGATCCTATGACCTTTTCCCCCAACAGGTACAGAATATCACTGTCAGAAAGCAGGAGTTTGGTCTGAGTGTGGATGAGCCCACAGATCCCTTCTACTATTCCAATTATGATGGGGTTTTGGGAATGGCTTATCCAGGTGTAGCAATACCAGGCTTCAACACGCTAATGCAGAACATGGTGCAGCAGGACCAGCTGTCTGAACCCATCTTCAGTTTCTATTTCTCCCGGTAAGATCTCTCCCCCTCCCTGTATGGCTCTTTACATCTTACTACTCTCAAATATGTCCCTTGCTCACTCTGCCTGTCTGTCTGTCTATTTTTTACCACCTCCATTCTCTCGGGGATTTAATTGGTAACTATACCTGATCTCTGAAATGATCTGTGTTTCCAGCAAACCAACCTACCAGTATGGAGGGGAAGTCATCTTAGGAGGAATTGACTCTCAGCTGTTCACTGGGGAAATCACATGGGCCCCTGTCATTGAGGAGGTCTACTGGAAGATCGCTCTTGATGAGTAAGCTTTGGTTGCACCATTCATGTATGAACATGCTGGGCCTGAGCTTGCATGCCTTGTAGAGAACCTCTCCAGCTGCGGTTCTTGCAGTCAGGTGCCCTGGGCCCGATCAGCCTTTCTGTGCAGGAGACTGAACACGTGATGGATAAGGCAAAGCCCTCTTCTAGATCAGACTGGAGTGGTTGGTACTTATGGGCACTTGAGCACTTATTTAAGTTAGGTGTATGCCTAAGTATTTTGCTGAATAGAGATGGGTTTCAGCAAGTGCTGAGAGTTAAGCCTTTGCTTATGGACTGTCCTGCCCCAGGGCCAATGACAGGCTGTGTTTTATTAGAGGTCCCTGAACACCAGAGGTCTGGGTATCATAGGCTTCTGCTCTTAGCTCGGCCTGCATCTGAGGTGGCTCTCTTTGCTGTTAGATATGAGCACTGAAGCCTCTTGTGTTTGCCTCCTTTAGATTCTCCATTGGAAAGAAAAATACCAGCTGGTGCAGCCAGGGCTGCCATGCCATTGTGGACACAGGGACATTTCTGCTCACCATCCCTTACCAGTACCTGTGGGACTTCCTGAATGCTGTGGGAGCTCAGGAGAGCTACGGTGATGTATGTCCAGTTAGTGCCATGCGCAGCTGCTGAGGCTGTGTGTGGGATTTTGCAATAGCTGGTGAAAAGAATCCAGGCCATCCAAAGGTGACCCTGCTGGGCTTGGTGTGGTCAGACCTTGGTTTCCAGAAGAGCTCAGTGTGGAGACGTAAAGGACTTACTTCATTTGGGGAACGCAGTTTTTCCTAGTTTAAATTCAGGGAAATAGGCAGTGATTTCCTTTTTCCTGGTATCAGTCCTAAGTAGGAGAGTGGTGCTCGTCATTAGATTGGGGTAAATCAGCAGAGAGGGGCTGGCCCACTATCAAATATGCATAGGAGATGTAGAAGGCCTGGAGAGTCTTGATGCTTTCCATGCGAGGCAGGGGAGCACAGGCAAGGCTGACGTAGCTGCTGCTCATCTAGGAGCAGATCACTGCGGAGTGGTGCCCACCCTCCACTGGATGGGAAGGGTTGGTGCCTTGTTGCGGCCTCTTTGTGTTGGCATGAGAGCGGCCTGTCCTCTAGGTTGCTGGTATCTAAACCACATCTTGCTCCTTTCTCCCACAGTATGTGGTTGACTGCAGCAGCATCCCGAACATGCCTACACTTACCTTCATCATCAACGGAGTCAAGTTCCTACTGCCGCCCTCCGTCTATGTCTTCAACGTACGTATGGCTTACGAGCACAACCAGCTTTTATCTTACTGAGACAATGTCACCTGCCTGGGTGGCCCACGAAGCAAATGCAGAGACTGCCCGTGACATGGCAGCTCTGTTTAATAGGCACTTCTGACAGTACTTCAAGCACTGGTGTCTTTGCATTTCTAGCACGGGAATTCGTGGGGCCCGATCTCCTCTCAATGCTCTCGCTGATTCCATCGAGCGTCCAAGTTGAACCTTTGATTCCTGTTCACACCACAGCCCTGAAGTGCTCTTTATTTCTTTTTCCCTCTTATAGGACCATGGCTTTTGCTCTGTCGCTGTGGAGTCGACTTACGTGGCTTCCGAGAGCGGGCATCCGCTCTGGATCCTGGGTGATGTTTTCCTGAGACAATACTACTCTGTTTTTGATATGGCCAACAACAGAGTGGGCTTTGCCCTCTCGAATTAGACAAACCTGGTGATCAACTGAACTGGACAACGCCATTCACTTGCCTACCTACAGCCTGTTTTCTCCTGGACACTGTGGTGGAATCGCAAGATCATAGCCCCCTTCATGCACCTTAGATGTAGCCCTGCCATCCCTTTGGCACATGCTCAATAACGAGGGCACTGCGTTTCTGTTCTTACAAATAAATTGCAGTCAGTCATATTGTCTCTTGTCTCCTTTGGAGTTTGTTGAGTGAAGATTGAATACAGTTCATTGTGGGTCTCAGCCCCTTTAGCACACATCAGCTGTCAATTGGGAATGCAGCAGTTAATTAACCTCCCTTTCATACCCTTCTGGTCAGATTTTTAAAACAGCTCAGTGTTCAGCAGTGCCCATTGAGAACAATGGGGAATCCCATCCATGTTCCTTGACTTTTGGAATAGTTGAACCCTCTATAAATTGGAACAACCTTTTCCCACAGAGCTTTAATCTGTCTGGAGAGAGGGATGGTTTGGGGGCTCCATCTACTGACATGTGGAATATGCATCAGCTTCCTAGGCAGCTCCTATCCTTTCTGGCTGCCTACCCTTCTGCTTGGTGGCGTCTTATTCTGCCAGCTATTGCTGACTGGCTCTTTCTTTATTAACCTTTTCTGAACTGCTGTGAAATGTGGAGATTATATGCTACCTCCCATTTCCCCATGCAGCTTCTAGTGCCATTTCTTGACTCTTGAGACTAGACACTGCATTTCTCTCTCAGTTTGAGTATAGTTCTATCCTGCTGAGATGAGACCTCAGATCCAATGCCTTTGTCCTTTCCGTAAGATCTCCCACCACGCGTGGAATTAATACCGCCTAGTCCATATGGGGAAGCATCATAAACTATCCTTAGAGGCAAAGCTACGTTGCAGTGAATAAGGTCCCCTTCATATCAGATATGCATATGATATTTCTGCTCATTGAACAGCAATTCATTTAGGGGAGGTGATGTTGCAAGAGAGCACCTCTGGCAACTAGTGACCATCACCTCAAACTATGCAGTTTTGGGGCCCCCCACTACAGAAAAAATGTGGAAAAAACTAGGGAGAGTCTAGCAGAAGGCAATAAAAATGGTTTGGGGGCTGGGGCACTGATTTGTGAGGAGAGGCTAAGGGAACTGAAGACTGAGGCGGGATTTGATAGCAACTTTCAACTACCTGCAGTGGGGTTGCAAAGAGGATGGAGCTGGACTGTTCTCAGCGGGGGCAGACGACAGAACAAGGAGCAACGGGCTCAAGTTGCAGCAAGGGAGATTTAGTTTAGATATTAGGATAAACTTTTTTCACTAGGAGGGTAGTAAAATACCGAAATAGCCTGCTCAGAGAGGTTTTGGAATCTCCATCCTCAGAGGTTTTTAAGACCTATTTAGACAAAGCCTTGGCTGGGATGATCTAGTTGGGGATGGTCCTCCTTTGAGCAGCCGGACTAGATGTGACCTCCTGAGGTCCCTCCCAACCCTCGTTTTCTATGAATCCGTGACTCTATGAAACGAATGTCATTGTGACACGTTTTGTGGCTGTGGCACCTGAAGAACATGATCTTTCATTTGTGGTTCACGCACAATGTCTTTGTCAAAGGTGTGGACCCCAAGTGGATGCACTTCAAAAACCAAGTTACATTTTGCCTTGTTCATGCTAAGCCCATATGCAGGCCATCTTGCCAGGACCTTTGGAGCTGCTTTTCATCCTAGGTCCCATGCTCCAGATATGAGCTGGAGTGTGTGCCACCGAGTACCAGGCATGCTTTGTAGTACATGCTTCATTGCTTGCTGACAAATAGCAGGTGAACAGGCTATTCCAAAGACTAGCTTGTTATAATGGAAACCCTTTGTGCTGGTTAATGGTGAGGTACTTGTTGTCACTGCCTTCAATCTCCATTTGCAGATAGGTTTGTGTTAGACTGATCTTGGACTAATGCTTATTATCATTATGCAGTGAAGCAAATGCAACTTGTATTCTGGGCAATGGATACTGGCCCCCATGCAACACTGAGTTACTGGTAGCCTTGAAATCACCACCATTATGAACCACTATTGGTAGTAGAAAGTTTCTAATTAACCATGGATAGAATTCAAGAGCCCTGAAATGGTTGAAGTTATATCTCTACCTCTCTCTGTATCAAAGATATTGGAAGACGTTTGTAAACTTCAGGGATTTCTCCCTCTTCAAGCACAATTTTGCCTTTCATTTGTCTTAAATTCTGATACCATTCATCAAAAAACATAGATTACCTTATCCAACAGTTCAGTTAGTTTTTGTTTTGGGTTCATAGCTCATAAATTTCTGTGAACCCTGTTTAGCTGGATATATCTCAGGCACCCTTTTACAAGAAAAGCATGAGCTGCTCATGTTATGACAAAAAGGCTTAGCATATGTTTTTACAGTTGTGTGTTACCACCACTGTGATAATCCTCAGGAGAGCAGGGATTTCCTTTGTCTACGTTTTCCAAAACACGATGGCTTTTTACAGTTTCACCTCTTTTAAATAGAAATTATAGAGTCAGCAGACAATGTGTTAGCTTCAGCTAAAGAAAACGGAAGAACATTGTTTCTCACCTATTAAACTGAAAATGTGTAGGGATGCTATAGTACCGTTGGCTTTAATTTTAGCAGCTTAATGTTCCAAATCTTCACATTGGAATAGTGGAAAATGTGCATTTGTTGATGCAAATCCAAGAAACACAAGTGAAAATGAACACTATTCGTTTTAAGTGAAATTGTTATTTAATCAAAAAAAAAATATATATATATATTTTGCATTGGAATAATGTCCTGGCCACACTGTTCCAGATGTACCCCAGTGGAAATGAAACCAGAAACCAGGCCAATAAAATGTTATACAACTTCACTGGCAGGTATAACAACTCCCTTTCTTTTAAAAGGCATTGTTAAAACTATTTACCTCTTGTACGGAGCACACGTTTGTCGCTGTAGTGGTGTCCTCCCCCAGCAAGCCAAGTACCAGGCTGGAGTAGAAGTCACCCTTGAAACCCAGTGAGGGCTCCCCTCTGATGTGATAACCAGCTCTGGGTAGAAGAATTGGTTGGACTGGGGCAGAGGGAAATAACAGAGAGTTCAGACATAATATCAAAAGGAAGAAAGCCAAGAAGACGGCAGAGGGCATGGACTTAAGAAGATGCTGAGAGAGCAGTTTTTTGGCTGAGTGCTGGCTAGAGAAGGGCTTGAAACCATGAACAAAGAAGCTGTCTTCTTGCTTTGGGTTCCTACTCTGTCTAGAGGAACAGGACATTGTACGGTGTTTCTAAATGAACAGCTTTGCATCAAAGAAATATCTGATTCCTGACATCAATTTCTCCTTCAAACCACATACCCTTTAGACCCAGAATTTTGGCTAAATTTGGAGGTCAAGAAGGATAACAGTATCATACATTTACATTCCTTGTGAAGACCAACATATTCCTTTGTTTCTGGAAAGAACAAACCAGTTTTTGAGAACAATGAATACCACCCCAGTGCAATGACATTTTGATAACACCTCTTTGTTATATGCAGTTGTTTGCATCTTATCAGATGTTAGTAATTTGATTTCACTATCAGAAGCCCTAACGGCTTTTATAATCTCAGTGCCTGACAAAGGAAATGAACTTCTTAATACTCGTGAGGGAATGAACACCACATTAAGTGGTTGACAGTGATATGGGAAACTGGGTGTCAGCAGATAATGGAGGAGAGGAGTGGCATTTGCTGGGTATAAAAGTAAGGAGTGCAGATGGCAGCCTTCAGCCCAGCCTTACTACAGTAAAATTACTCGTTCTGGGTGGGAGCAGGTTGCTGGAGAAGCCGAGCACCATGAAGTGGCTCATCCTGGCTCTGGTTTGCCTCCAGCTCTCCGAGGGGCTGGTGAGGTGAGTATCGCGGTGCAGTGCAGCGTATAGAAGTTCCTATCAGGTATTAGCCAGACAGGGCAGCACTCCTGCATTCAGCTTAGCCATATCCTTCAGGTTTTTTAAGGGCTCTAATAACTCTAGGAGTTTATGCCTTTGCACGTGCTTCTTTGCTTTGGGTAGAAACACGCTGGGTGCGTCTACACAAAACGCTTATTGAGCATTGGCCTAATAACACTGCACAGTAGCTTGTCACAGCAAAAACCGTGCTAATGGCTTACTGTGCAGCGTTGTTAGGCTAATGTGCACTAGGCATCACTAAATAACTATTCGCTGGCTGTACTGTGCAGTGACTTTAGGTCCTGCACTTTTAGTTAGTACTCTATTAAGGAAGTACTTAACTAAATGGGCAGTTTCTAAGGCACATTGATGAATGTGTAGATGTGCCCATTGAGCAGTAAGAGGTTCCTGAGGTCAGGGAACACATTGCAGCAGGGTGCAGAGAGCAGGAAAATGAGACCTGCTTGAAGGATGTTCAGTTTCCCAGCTGATGTCTGCAGCTTTCCCCTTCCTCCTGTGCAGAGTCCCTTTGAGGAAAGGCAAGTCCATACAAAAGCTAATGAAGCAGAAGGGAGTGCTGGAGGATTTTCTGAAGCAACATAAATACGACCCACGCAGGAAGTACCACTTCAATGAATACAATGTTGCCCATGAATCAATAGCCAACTACCTGGATGTGAGTAATAAATCTTCTTCCCTGCCTGTCTGCTTCTCCAAGAATCGTAGCCCCTCATTCTGTGACCTTGTGAGGCCCCAGCATATGCACTGCTTGTTTCTTCCTCCTGTTTTATGGCCAAATGTCAATCTAATGTTGTGATCTCCTAGGAAGCCTGATCTCTGTTTTGAACTGGTTTTACTATTGTGCTTCTAGGCTAAGTACAGACAGTCAAAAGGTCCTAGGTCTGAATACAGTCAATCTTTGTAAGTTAGTCTAAGTTTCATAGATTCATAGATTCATAGATTAAGGGTCGG
>NW_017729019.1:16472016-16475942 GCF_001723915.1 Gavialis gangeticus | reverse complement strand
ACCTGTGGATGCACGACAAGGTCCGGTTAGCCCTGCCAAGTTGTGTAGATCACTTAGACTACGCAGACTAGAACCAATAAGCAAGTGAACAGACATTCATTTTTTATTACGGAAATACATCCTCATGCCTGCCATGTACCAGGCCAGAAGCTGGGGGGCACTAGAGACAGCCTCCCTGCTAGCCAATACTAGCCTGCCCACCCTGTGAGGGGAGGTGCAAAGCATCCTGGGATGCTGGGGGACTGTGAGTTAACTTGAATCTGGAGGGGATCTGGGACAGAAGTTCAATAAACCTGTTGAACCTAAATCAGTTAAGCCTGATACTACATTCAGCCAGGTTTATCTTAAACCAGTTCCAGCCATTTTGAAAGTGGTTTATGTGCACTGAACTTCTGTTTGTGTTACACATTTGAACTGGTTTCTGATCACGTATACCAGTTTATGTGCAACTTCTGTCCCTAGCCCTAGGGTTGGGTATATGTGAAAAATCAAAAGGATTGAAATAAACAAACACTTTCTATTTCTAATGTTAGTTTCATCGTGGGGGGTACAGAGCTTGAATTCCAATGCTTTTCCCCGCTTTTAGTTCTCATGAGAGTTTGCTGAGTGTTATCTAATATACATCACACGTCTTCTGCAAGAATAGGAGGTTCTTGGTTATAGCATAGGACAGAGGGTAAAGATTTCACCCTGGATTTGCCACACTTCTTTTCTCCCCCTCTGTGCATCTCTCATCCATACGTAACTTTGAGACCTTCAGACAAAATGTGCTAGAGAAGATCATAATAGTATTTACAAATGATTAATGACTCATAAAAGAAATGCATCCGCCTTTGCAAACATCTCCTCTCTTCTGCAGTCCTACTATTTTGGGGAAATCAGCATTGGGACCCCACCCCAGAACTTCCTGGTTCTTTTTGACACTGGTTCCTCTAACCTGTGGGTACCATCTACCTACTGCCAGACACAGGCCTGTCGTGAGTATTCCTCTGTCACTGGAGTTTAGAGATATGTGTTCTGGATGTACTGTTCCTGAGAAGTATATTCAAGTGTTGTTCATTTCTTCATCTGATATGAATTGATAATGCTCCTTTGACGTCTGCAGAGCCACACTGACTTGTAGTACATGAGGTTCTGACCACAGGAGCTCAGGTAGCAACAGAGATATCATCCACAGATAGAAAAGCTAGGCATTAAAACTGAATATATGAAGTCTTGTTGCTGATCTTTGCTACTCTGCCATTCAAGGACTCCTGAGCTAGCTTGTAGACCTGATCTTTCACCCCATGGGAGGACACGTGTTGGGAAGTTTGTCCACAGATGGACAGGCCTGGGTCAAAACCACGTTGCATCCGCACGAGAGAGTGACTCTGATGTTGTGAATCTGCTTTTTTGTACAGTCAATCATGCAAGGTTCAACCCTATCCAGTCTTCCACCTACTCTGCTATTGGAAATCACTACACCCTCCCGTACGGATTTGGTGACGTGGAAGTGACGTTAGGTTCTGACACAGTGACAGTAAGTGAAATTTGTGCCGCCCTATAATGCAGCATCACTGGGGGTCGGGGGGGGGGGGGGAGCATGTTTTTGGAAGTATCTATCCCTCTATATATAGGTTAAGAACATGAGAGTAACTGAAAGTACCTTGCTGTCTATGCTGCAGGCTACTACATTTTATGGGTAGAATTTGACTTTGCCCTAAATTTACAGCAAAGGACTTGGAGACCTGAATCTAAATGCATTTTATGAATCTCACTTATCCATGGATCAGTTCCATGAATTTCAGGGTTTCAACATCCATGAAGAAATTGGCCCTAGACATCTGATTTTTATGTTATTGGACAAACCATAAACTTCCTAAGATGCAATGTGTGTTTCGGATATGAGAAACTTGACCCAGTTTAATTTAGTGTACGAATGTATCTGGATGTGGGTAAATTGATAGAAATCCTTCAGTGAAGACGCTTGTTGATCTCAGAATAGCTTGTTCTGGTGCAGTTCAAGCTGATCAGCGACAAAGTACTAACTGGCTTGCTTTCATTAAGTAAAACCAAAATAACCCGCTCTCAAACTATGAGTTTCAGGGGTTTATACTGGTTTAAGGAGATTGGTTGAAAAACGAATTTAAATTAAACTAGTGCAACCTTCTCATGTAGATAAGTCTAAAATTAACCAGGGAGTTGGGTCAGATAGGAATCATGTGAGCTGGTTATGTCATAAAATATTTTTCAAAACAGTGGCCTTGAAATTTCTTCTCTGATTGACATAATCTGTTCTCATCTGACTCACACACCAGGCATAGCACATTGAACTGCTTCAGGAAATATCAGGGCCCTGAGTGTCCTTTCGCTACGTGCTTAATCTGGATGTCTTAAGCATCACACATTCTTGATAGCAGCCGAGTTGCTTGATTTCATGATCACGATTTTGTGTCAAGTTCCAGGTTAAAGCAGTTATTTTCCTCCCTTTTAGATCCAAAACATTGTGGTGACCAACCAGGCATTTGGTCTGACTGAATATGAGCCCACCAGCCCCTTTTACTACACTTATTTTGATGGGATTTTGGGAATGGCCTATCCTGACTTAGCAATACCAGGGTACTATTCACTTATGCAGAACCTGTTGCAGCAAGACCAGCTTAGCCAGAACATCTTCAGTTTCTATTTCTCCCGGTAAGCTCGCCATCCCTGTGCCCCACTCTTCTTTGTGTATGTCTTTAAAACTGAACAAACCCTTCTTCCCTTTCTTAAATGCACACGTGCACCTCTCCCCTCCCCCAAAATGTGCCATTTCTGCCTGTCAACCCAAACCCTGCCCATACATTTCTGTTAACCAACTGTACCAGCCCTTTTTTACACTTTCATACTCACGGGCTATTACATTGTGGAGTAACTGATGTCTGCCTGATCTGTGTGTTTCTAGTAAACCAACGTATTATTATGGAGGAGAAGTCATCCTAGGAGGCGTTGACTCTCAGCTGTACTCAGGGGAGATCATGTGGGCACCTGTTATCCAAGAGGTCTACTGGAAGATTGCTATTGAGGAGTAAGTTTTATTCACATCCTTCATTTATCAACATGGTAGGCATGAGCTCTTCCTCCTTAATGTCTTGGGACATTATGTTTTTCTAGGTTTAATCTGGACCACCTTTATACAGGACGTCTGTAGTCTGAACTAAGATTGGCTCCACTCCGAACTGACTAATCCTCATTGAATGAGGATTTAAAATGAATGCAGATTAGGGCAGTGCAAATTAGGCCATTTAAACTGTATTAATTAACAGGCATATACGACTCCTTAGGAACTTGTATTTGCAATGCAGATAAGCAGTGCAAATATCAGTCCTGGCAAGGGAAACTCAGTTGGGCTTTTGTGACACAGCAGAGGCTATCAGGTCGATGGTTGTCTATTAACCCTTCATTCGAACTGAAGTTTGATTCAAACTGTGTGATGTGAACCAGTGAACGTGGTTTAGAAAATGGGGAGCATGTCTACAAATGGCCTTAGGGGCCCTCTTCAGCTGCAGTCCTGGGAGTGACAGCTCAACTGTAGGGGACTATCAGGAGTCCTGTGTTCTTGCGATGCACCTTACCCGAGTCAGCTTTTGTTGCTGGGAGATGCAAACTGGTGAGGTCTCTTGTGCTTATCTCCTTAGATTCTCCATTGGACAGACCACTACCAGCTGGTGTAGCCAAGGCTGCCAGGGCATTGTGGACACTGGGACATTTCAGCTTACTGTGCCTGAGCAATACATAGTGGAGTTCCTGCAGGCCGTGGGTGTCCCAGAAAACAGCGATAATGTAGGTGCAACAGGTGCTTACAGAGCTTGTAAAGGCACAGGCAATGAATTTTGCAGTGCTTCATACAAGGAATCCAATACAAAACAAGATGATAATGCTGGGCTCTGGTGTGATCAGATAATGAT
>NW_017729019.1:16461986-16467016 GCF_001723915.1 Gavialis gangeticus | reverse complement strand
ACAGAGTTTGTAAAGGCACAGGCAACGAATTTTGCAGTGCTTCATACAAGGAATCCAATACAAAACAAGATGATAATGCTGGGCTCTGGTGTGATCAGATAATGATTCCCAGATGAGCCACATGAGAGCTAGAGAGTGTAACGTGGCTACCTCTCTTATGTTGGGCAGAAGAGCATGAGTGCAAGGCTGGTGAAACTGCTGCCCACATGACGGCAGAGCACTGCAGACCGATGCCTACACTCCGCTGGATGGGAAGGGTTGATGCCTTCTAGAGGCTGCTCTCCTGTGTTGGTGTATGAGCGTCTTTTGCTCTAGGTTGATGGAGGCTTCATCGCCTCTTCTCTTTTTCTCCCACAGTGGGAAGTGGATTGCAATAATATCCAGAACATGCCCGTCCTCATCTTCTCTGTGAATGGAAACCAGCTATCACTGCCACCCACAGTCTACGTCTTAAATGTAAGTGTTGCTCTATTGGCACAGTCGGCTTTTATCTTCCTGAGGAAAGGAAACTTGCCCCTGTGGCCAGTGGCATCCCACCTGCACTGTTGCTCTCTGCTTGCTGTTTCTAGCAGCCCTCCGAACATGGGTGCATTTGCACTGCTAGAACATTGACCTTGCTGGGGCCTGATCTGGTTCCCTCTAAGTTCAGTGCAAAGCTGTCATTTTATTCTACAGAGTGTGTAAAATGAAGCATTGATAGCCTTCTGCCTATTCAAACAGCAGCACTCAAGCTGTCTTTACTTCTTTTCCCCTCTTACAGGACCAAGACATCTGCTATATTGGGGTGGAGGTCACTTATGTGAATTCCCAGAACGGACAACCAGTCTGGATCCTGGGTAACGTTTTCCTGAGACAATACTACTCCATCTTTGATATAGCCAACAACAGAGTGGGCTTTGCCCTCTTGACCTAGACAAACTGATGGTCAGCTGAACTGGACAACATCATTCAGTTGCCTACCTGCATTCCTGTTTTCTCCGGGACATGGCTGGAATCACGCTGTTTGTATGGCCAGATCATAGCCTTGCTCATACAGCTTAGATAAAGTCCGATTGCCCCCCCACTTTGGCACGTGCACCATAATCAGGGCCCTGCATATCTACTTTTACAAATAAATTGCTATGAGTGAAATTGTCTTCTCTTTTCATTGGAGTTAGGTGAGTGAAGATTTAATGCAGATCATTGTGAGTGTCACAAGGCCCTGTCACACACTGAATGGTAATTGGGTATAGAGCAGTGAGTTATCACCCAAAGAGCCTTGTTCGCCTCTGTCCTTAGACCAACACGGCTACAACCAACACCCCCGAAAACTCCCCGTGTTCCTTGCACTCTCTGTCTTTACCTCAAGGCAGCACCGCATGGCCTTTCACAGGCTTTGCTTGCATTTCCAGCTCAGACTGCATGCCCTCTTCTGGTTGAAACTACCCTTTTTTTTCTTGGATGCTGATGCAATTATACAAAGTTCTTCCGGATGGATTGTATCAATTTTTATTGCACCTCAGACATAACTGTATTGTCCCTTCAGATCCTGTATAATAACCTGTGCTCTCCATGTCTGTGGTTGCAAATACATTACACTGAAATGAATCAAAGTGGGTCTTGCTGCCTTTGGATTTTGAGCGATGACTAAGCAGATGCATATTGTGGTTTTCATAAAACTGCATTCTCATGCATCAGCTGTTCTTTGGTTGCGTGGAAGAGGAAGTCGGATCTTTACATTTCTGGCCAGATTTCCATAACAGCTCAGCACTCAGACGCATTCGTGGAGTACAGTGGAGAATCCCCCACAGTCTTCATGTTTAAAAAAAAAAAAGCTGGTTGCTGTTCTGTCCTGAGCTCTTGTGAAACTCCAGCTCATGCTTTTAGGAGCTGAAATGGGAGCTGAGCCTTTATGAAAAGTGGTTCGTTTCTATCCACCTGGAACATGCAATGTTCTTTTTCCCACGGGGTTTCTAAAACTGCACTGGTAGCTCTTCCGGTCAGCATTTCTAGACTCAGAGAAACACAAAGCCCGCTCTATAGTATCATTCCTTTGACTTCAATAGATCTGTGACTGTTTACTGTGCTAGAGGAGATAGCACTTGGATCTTCAAACACATCTGGATTGGGGAAGGGTCACCTTGCAGTCCAGGCATCTGGGTCATATTGCGCATTTTACCCCAGACTTAGTGGCCCTGGATAAAGCTGCTATCTTTAACAAGCTGAATATCTTGATTTTTGCTGAATTATGGCGGGGGACACAGTGCTCAGTACCTGTTAGGATATGGCCTGTAACCCTTTAATTTAATTTTCCTTTTTTTTGTATAGCAGAGATAACAGTGACTGACCTCACCAGGACTGAAAGACTTGAGTTTATTATTATTGCTAGAGGTCACTGAGATTATCGCCAAGGCGTATGCTGAGCCTGGTCAGGTCAAGGAGTTGCATATGGCCCTGTGCGCAGATTTGCAGTCTGTGCCTGGAAAGCCAAGTTTTTTTCATAACCATGAAAACTCAGATGTGAACAATTCCATGCACAGTGTTAGGGATCAGGGGAGGATCCTTTGAAAAACTTCATCCTAAATGGTTTTTTGTGAGTTAAAAAACCCTGGAAAATACATTTTTGATTTGCCCAAACTGGGACGCATATCATCTTCGGTATTTTCTCCACTGCTTACCACCATAGGCAGGCATAGAGCTTTGCACACACCATAAAACATGATTCCTGCCTGGAGGAGTTTACAGGATTTGGAGGTATTATACCTGTAACTTCCTTTAGAAAGACATTCACGCTGGATTTGAAACATTTGGGAAGGGACTAAATAAAAAATATCAAGGAAAGAGAATGCAACAGAACAACAACCTTTATATCTGTCCACCAGCTTTAGGAAAAAATATCCCTTTTATAGTTTCTAAGTGGATCCCAGTGCTTCACTGTTCAATGATGTGCTACATTGCTATCAAGTCATAAATCAAGAGAGAAGAGAGCTCTGGATTTGAATTTCCCAAAGGTTTGGGGGCATTTGGATCCATTCCAGCGTGCGACCCTGTGTTGTAATATCCAGATTTCATCCTTCAAGAGAAATGGAGGGGGCGGTGGCTCTAGGTCACAATATACCTTAAGCACAGGATTTTAAAAGCATAATGATGAGAGGTGTGCGCTACTTTATTGCCATCTAGCGGCAATTCTGAGCAATCTGGCCGGCCGACCAGAAATGTGTTTCGAGCCTCAGTCCAGAGGTAGAAAAGCTGCTCTGAGTGATCGGACCCAAGATACACAAAGCTATTTAGGGGAAAGCGGAGATAAACGTCCCATTCATGTCACTCGCGTGCGTCGGTAGCTGGCACAGAGCTCCAGACTGCAACAGGTGACGAGTGCCCCGATCCAGTCTCCTGCTCCTTTCCAAATCTAGCGGATCCTTCTGCATTTCAGGACTCAACCCCTCTGCTCTTGGCTGCAGTACACTTAGGAGGGGGGAACCCCTTCTTGCCTCCTTCAGCTCACGCAAGATTTTCGTTGTATAACGACACGCATTGGTATCGGCCGAGACATCCAGCCTTTGGCAGTCATTCAATTCTGAGACCTCCTCTGGCATGCGCTCCCATGTACTAGCTGGGTCTTAGAAGTCAGATTTTAAAGAATTTTATTTGGCACACCAAATGCAAAGAGGTGGATTTTCAAAACCATTTGGCCCCCAACAGTGAACCTGGAGGAACTTCAGGGAGTCCAGCCCCATCTGGAGATTGAACAATGTGAGCATTTTTGATGAAATAGCTACTTGGGAGGTGGAAATCCAGCCCTCTCGGGTGCTCAGCCGGGTCTTTGAGCATCAGGCCTGGTGATTCCAGCCTCAGTTACGAGTCGTGTTTGACATGCTGAAAACTCAGGCCCAACGTGAAGGAGGCTTTCAGCAGCCTTTCCTTATGTGTCCAGTCTCACTAACAGTATTTGGAATAATAGTCCTAATAAGTGGGAATACTACCGCTACTATACTAACAACCACAACAACAAAATGCTCTTAGCTGCGTCCTGGGGAAGAAGGGATGCGAGGAGGCACCGGGCCCCTGGGGTATTAGTAATGCTTCTAGTTCATTTTTAGCTGGGGGAAAACAGGTGTTGTTTCATAGGTGACAGGGCACCTCACCCTCTGCACCCTGCTTTCCCAAACCCTAGATCCACCAACCTCTTTTCATTCCATTGTGCAGCTCCTGGCACAACTGGGCACCTAGGTCCTCCTGCAATACAAACCAACTAACTGCCCTGCTTGATTCTCAGACTAGGTTTCCTCTTGTTCACAGCATATGACTGCCCAGCGCGAACAGAGGCACGACGCAACGGTTTGTGCGCACAACACGAGGGCCTGGACTCCAACCAGGCGACCAAAAACCAACAGACACTGCTACCGGTGACCCAGCTCTTCCTCCAGGAAGCAAGAATGAAACGACAGCCACCTCTTGATTTATAACGACAGGGTGGACTGAAATGCTGCACGACTGCGGGCCCTATACGCAGGTAAAGGCGTCCCTGTATTGCGGTAGCACAGGGGAGCCAGCTCCGGGATCAGGCCTCCAGGGTGCCAGGCGCTGTACAAAACCAGCACGGGAGCTTTTCCTTTCAATGGCTCTCTTCTACTGTGGATATTTCCCAGGGTTTGTTGGTTGCCTTCCCCCTGCTTTCTGCTACGTGTGCCGGGGGCAGTGGGTCGGACGCTTACAAACGGGTCCTGGGCCAAACCAGGCTGAGAACCACCGACTTAGACAACGGTTTGTCCGGCACGCGGAGGTGACTTGCGGAGCGCCCTGCTCTGGCATTGTTTCTCCCTCGAAAGTTTCCTTTTTTACCATCTGTAATTCTCCCTGAGCCTGAGGCAGGGCGACAGCTCGCAGGGAAAGATACATTTCTGGTTAATCGCCGGTCTAGTCCAAGGTCTCGTTTACGAGCCCGGAGCTGGAGCGTGCACGACACGGGCCGCCGCCGCCGGCAGGAGAGCGGAGCGGGGCGGGGCGGGGAAGACGAGCCAAGGGCAGAGGCAGCGGGACTACAGCGCCCG
>NW_017729019.1:16460674-16461851 GCF_001723915.1 Gavialis gangeticus | reverse complement strand
GGCCTCTGCCCCCTGCTGGGCTGTTTGTAGCACCCCCCCCCGGGGGGTTTGGTCTCCCATTATACAGATGGGAAAACTGAGGCGCGGGGGGAGTTAGTTGCCGCTGTTCACGAGCCTAAGGCAGGTTGTTTCCACACCCCCCTGGGCACGCTTGTCTCTCATTGTACAGATGGGAAAACTGAGGCGCCCCGGGGGGCAAAGTGGGGTTTAGCTGCCACTCTTGGGTGGGCCGTGGCTCTGCCCCTTGCTCATTTCTGCGCGAGACGCTTACTGCGCAGGAGCCTAATGAGCAGGGATCCTGCTTTTCTCTGGTTTAAAACCCACCCCCCAGTTTTCGGTTTTGGAAAAAGTAACCCCAAATCCATGTTTTCCCTGACTAAATTGAAACGCCACACACACACGCACACATATATATATATATGAGCGGTGTTTCATTTTAATCACGGAAAACACGGGTTTGGGGTTACTTTCTTTTAACCAAAAACTGGGGGGGTTTGAAATTAGAGAAAATGTGGATTTGGGGTTGGTTGTAAAAAAATCCCCAATTTTCAGTTGAATAAAAAGTAACCCCAAATCCACATTTTTTCCGTGATTAAAATGAAGCACTGCTAATCTCTTTCTCTCCTTAAAATAACCCCAACTCCACATTTTTCCATGATTAAAATGAAACATCAGTACATCTATCTCTCATCTATCTCTACCTAGATAAAGATCGAGATAAAGATAGAGATATTCATCTATATGTAGTGGTGTTTCATTTTAATTATGAAAAATGTAGATTTGGGGTTTCTTTAAAAAAAATCCCCAATTTTGGGTTAAAAAAAAAAAGTAACCCCAAATCCACATTTTTTCCATGATTAAAATGAAACACCACTAAGATATAGATCTAGATATGGTGGTCCTTCATTTTAATCGTGGAAAAACGTGGATTTGTGGTTACTTTTTTTTTAACCCAAAATTGAGGATTTTTTTTAAATCTGAGAAAGCCAGGATCCCTGCTGATGACGCCGCGCAGGAGCATGGCGGTTACAAGCCGTGCAAATAGCTAACTGCGCAGTGTTATTTCATTATTTCACGACAAAAGCATGTGCCGGCGCTACTGCGCAGTAACTTTAGGACTGCGCATTTAGTTAGGACTTTATTAAGCAAGTACTAAGGTCAATGCGCAGTACCTAAG
>NW_017729019.1:16455178-16455674 GCF_001723915.1 Gavialis gangeticus | reverse complement strand
CCGGGATCAGGCCTCCAGGGTGCCAGGCGCTGTACAAAACCAGCACGGGAGCTTTTCCTTTCAATGGCTCTCTTCTACTGTGGATATTTCCCAGGGTTTGTTGGTTGCCTTCCCCCTGCTTTCTGCTACGTGTGCCGGGGGCAGTGGGTCGGACGCTTACAAACGGGTCCTGGGCCAAACCAGGCTGAGAACCACCGACTTAGACAACGGTTTGTCCGGCACGCGGAGGTGACTTGCGGAGCGCCCTGCTCTGGCATTGTTTCTCCCTCGAAAGTTTCCTTTTTTACCATCTGTAATTCTCCCTGAGCCTGAGGCAGGGCGACAGCTCGCAGGGAAAGATACATTTCTGGTTAATCGCCGGTCTAGTCCAAGGTCTCGTTTACGAGCCCGGAGCTGGAGCGTGCACGACACGGGCCGCCGCCGCCGGCAGGAGAGCGGAGCGGGGCGGGGCGGGGAAGACGAGCCAAGGGCAGAGGCAGCGGGACTACAGCGCCCG
>NW_017729019.1:16446685-16454602 GCF_001723915.1 Gavialis gangeticus | reverse complement strand
GGCCTCTGCCCCCTGCTGGGCTGTTTGTAGCACCCCCCCCCGGGGGGTTTGGTCTCCCATTATACAGATGGGAAAACTGAGGCGCGGGGGGAGTTAGTTGCCGCTGTTCACGAGCCTAAGGCAGGTTGTTTCCACACCCCCCTGGGCACGCTTGTCTCTCATTGTACAGATGGGAAAACTGAGGCGCCCCGGGGGGCAAAGTGGGGTTTAGCTGCCACTCTTGGGTGGGCCGTGGCTCTGCCCCTTGCTCATTTCTGCGCGAGACGCTTACTGCGCAGGAGCCTAATGAGCAGGGATCCTGCTTTTCTCTGGTTTAAAACCCACCCCCCAGTTTTCGGTTTTGGAAAAAGTAACCCCAAATCCATGTTTTCCCTGACTAAATTGAAACGCCACACACACACGCACACATATATATATATATGAGCGGTGTTTCATTTTAATCACGGAAAACACGGGTTTGGGGTTACTTTCTTTTAACCAAAAACTGGGGGGGTTTGAAATTAGAGAAAATGTGGATTTGGGGTTGGTTGTAAAAAAATCCCCAATTTTCAGTTGAATAAAAAGTAACCCCAAATCCACATTTTTTCCGTGATTAAAATGAAGCACTGCTAATCTCTTTCTCTCCTTAAAATAACCCCAACTCCACATTTTTCCATGATTAAAATGAAACATCAGTACATCTATCTCTCATCTATCTCTACCTAGATAAAGATCGAGATAAAGATAGAGATATTCATCTATATGTAGTGGTGTTTCATTTTAATTATGAAAAATGTAGATTTGGGGTTTCTTTAAAAAAAATCCCCAATTTTGGGTTAAAAAAAAAAAGTAACCCCAAATCCACATTTTTTCCATGATTAAAATGAAACACCACTAAGATATAGATCTAGATATGGTGGTCCTTCATTTTAATCGTGGAAAAACGTGGATTTGTGGTTACTTTTTTTTTAACCCAAAATTGAGGATTTTTTTTAAATCTGAGAAAGCCAGGATCCCTGCTGATGACGCCGCGCAGGAGCATGGCGGTTACAAGCCGTGCAAATAGCTAACTGCGCAGTGTTATTTCATTATTTCACGACAAAAGCATGTGCCGGCGCTACTGCGCAGTAACTTTAGGACTGCGCATTTAGTTAGGACTTTATTAAGCAAGTACTAAGGTCAATGCGCAGTACCTAAGGTGCATGAATGAATGTGCAGACGTGCCCAGGGAGTGGAGGACTGGACTGACTCCCATCTGATGTTCGCAGTTCGATCTCGGGTGCTCGGGGCAGTCCCGAATTTTGAGCCAAGAGAAGCCGATGTCTCTGTGCGCCCGCCAGGGCGTGAGGCGGGGTGGGAACTCAATGAACGCTGCCTGCCAGGCCGGCTCTGAGCGCTCAAACCCTGTGTGCCCAAGTGAGATGTGGGGCAGGCCTGCTTTCTTCGCTGGGACAGCACCCCTTTGCACAAGAACAGGGTGCTGGTATTTGAACGGCAGCTTTGGCTCCATTAATGAATTAATGAATTGCACAGCAGGAAGTGTTGCGACAGTTCCCCAGGACATGTCTTCTAGCCCCCAGCCCATCAGCTGATGGGGAAATTTCCCTTTTTTTAAAGTGTGGGTTATTCTGACTTTTCCTGAGTTGTTTTTTGTTTGTGGCAATGCTCAAGGGACTTTTGCATGAACCGATGGCTTGGCCCTAGAGAAGACTTGGTGATATTACTTCAAGTCAGAGTTGAACAGATGGCAGATGCTTAGAGGAGTGTTGGGGGTTTTTTTCCTCCACCCCCACCTCTTCTTTTAATTTTCTCTGCCGCATTTGTTTGACTTCATGCAAGGCTGCTCCCGTCAGGGCTGGGGGTTGAAAGGGGCTGTACGGGCCCGGCCCTGTTCTTCAAGTTACGGAGGCTGGGTTGCCACCAAAGTGTGTTTTAGGTGGGGCCTTTTAAAAAAAAAAAAAAAGTGCTGTGGCTTCCCTTTCCTCTAGAGAGTTTATCCCTTCAAGCCCAGCACCCTCGGGGAACAGGATCATTCAGGCTTGAAAGCAGCAGGTCTTTGCCGACCGGAGCTCTAGCTGTCTGGTTCCAGTTGCAAGATATGCAATGTGACTTTGTGGGCAGCTGATTGTTTGTACGTAGGTAGATTTTGCATTGGCAAAAGGCGCTGCATTGCCACAGAGCAGCCCTGCCAGACAGGTGGTGCCCGTGTTTCTACAGATATAAAGCAGCCACCTTGAAAGCCCTAAAGAGGCTCTGGAAGAGCAGGAGCCACGTGAGCTGGGTGACAGGATATGCAGCGCCGGTAGGGAACGCCAAATCCCAGCTCCCCGACGTGAGAGCCATGATGCAGCTTAGGCAGAAAGGCTTGGCAGTGGGTCGCTTGCTGATGCCAGAAAGGTCTAGGATCTTGGAAAGCCAAATGGATGGTTTGCCCGACTCCAGGACGCTGTGTGTCCCGGAAGATCGCGGCCTTCCTCTCTCTGCCGTGGACTGATCACAGTGAATGCCGTTACTACTATTTGATCCCATTCTCCGGTGGCTCCTGCTTGTGTATACACAGATATAATTAGAAACTGTCTGCTCTTGCTTTAGGGCTATTTGCAGAGGACAGTGAGGCCTAGTTTTCAAAGGCATGCGGGGCTCACCTCATTCAAGGGCTGGCCCTTATCAGTAGGAAACAGGGCCAGGGTGTGGCGAATCGTGACAGCGTGAATCTAGTTTCCATGTGTTTTGTGTTAAGGCCGTGTGGTTTGGGTCCATAACAGCAGGATGTGACTTGGTGGTTGAAATCAGGCCTCGCCTCCCAGCCTGCGCAGAGGTTTCTGAGCTGCCTGCTGGAGACAGGAGACTTTCTTTTCCCCTTCCAGAATGGGCTGCCGGGAGTCCTGTGTTTCCTTGTGACTAAAGCGATGAATCATGCGCGTGTGTTTGTGTTTGGGGCCGGGAGGTCAGTGCGGTGCTTTGCTGAGATAGAGGTAAAATCTGACTCAGTGCGACGAGTGGCAAAATCTGCCGTACGACACTACCAGGGCTGCTGCAGGAAGCAAAAGGCGGCAGAGGCAAGGCAAGAGGCTTCCCCCTGCCACCCAGGGTTTATGGGCATAGCCCTAAAATGCCCACCTGCTTTTCCCTCCTGCTGGGAAACCTGGTGCTCTCATGGTGTAGCTTTTGTGGTGCTGTGTTGTAGGCTCCCATGCTGCCCCCCGATTAAATTGGGGGCTGGGAACCTCTCGGAGGGCTCGCGGTGCCCTGGCTTGTGCAGCGCCGTGTGCGCTGCTGGAAAGGGTTGGGAAGCAGGAGGCCGAGCGTGGCGTTGTGTTGTCTTCGTCCCAGCACTTTGTGCCGCACACGGGGCTGGGATGAGCGCTGGTAGGGGAGGTGGTGGGCTGTGTCCCAGGCAGCTCCGAGTTGTGGTGCCGGTGAGCACCGTGGGGCATTTGGTGTGGCGCCTCTCTAGCCCTGCCCTGGCGAACACTGCGTTAAACTGGGCTGCATTCGGTGCCGTGCTGCTCTCCGGGGCATTGTTCCCCATGACTTTGCCTGGGGTTCGGTTAGTGCTTTAGCAGCATTATTAGCTGAGGTTTGTAGGGTCTCTTAGCATCGGCAGCTGGCAGGGGGACAGGCTATGAGCCGAGGTGGAGAACTACAGATCGTAAAGTGAATCTTTAATTTCTTCTTCTGATCGAATGTCATCCCGGTGAAAGGCGCTAGGTCGGCGGTCCTGGGAGCTGGGTATGGCACAGCCATGGTGCCTCATCCCTTTTCTGAGACCTCTAAGAAAGGCGTTCCCCGTGGCCCTTTGCAGACAGGGCCAGGGAGAGCGGTGGAAAGAGCTCCTGCTGGAGCCGTCCCATGTCTCTGTACCTTTGGCTCCAGCAAGATAGATTTCTTTAGCTTTGCCTTCTCTCTCATGAATACAGAGCAGCAGGTAAATTGAGGGAGAGGACACCAGTTTCGTTTGCGCGCACAGTTCAGCCCCCCAGGCTAAGGATGGGCGAGAGAGCAAACAGTGTGTGGCTGACGTGAGGTGTGTGGCAGAGCTGGAAGGGCATGTCCGTGCTAAGGTGATGAGGGCCAAATAAAGACTTTTACACAGAGCAGTGATAGGACCCATTAGGAACTGGACTAGGCTCTTCTTAACAGCCACACGGGCACTGCTGTCTCTCTCAGTCCCTCTCTCCCTGTTTCTGTCCCTAAATCTAGATTATTTGTCAATGTACCTTGGAGATTAGATAAGGGCAATGACCTCCATGAAATAAAGAGAACTGGAATGACACTGGCTTTCATCAACGCTTTGATTTCTTCTATATATTGACTGTGCATGCACAACTGATAATCCTGGTCTCTGCACCTGCTTATAGGGCCCACCACTGTATAGCATTTGCACCCCCCCGGTGTAGTTTTAAACTAAATAGTGGTGGTGGTGATTTCTTTCTTGCTTCCTGGAGGAAGAGCTCAATACATCAGTAGGAATGTCTTGGGGCGCTTCTACCCATTATGCATTACGGTTTTGGGCTGCCTTGTTTGAATACAGGCAGTTGAGTGCACGAACCATTGTGCTGCACATCTGTCTGTGAGTGGGAGTGCGACTGGTTATATGCTGTGGGCAAGGAACGATGAGCAAGAGAGAGCCTAGTCTCAGATCTGAGCATGGCATTTAATTGTTTTTTTTCTTTGCATTGCAGTCAAACCTAGGAGCCCAAGTCATGGTCCAGCTGTGCTAAGTGCTTTGCAAACCCAGGATGAAAAGGCGTGCCATAATGAGTTTGCAGTCTGGTGGTTTGTCTATACACGGAGTTGTCCCTGGTTAACTCCGGGTGTGGACACTATTCTGGAATACAAATGCCTTGCTCCTGTTTAACTGGAAAGGCATACTGGGTGGAAGCAGGAGGGTAGAAGGAACGACAGGGTCTTGTAGCAGTGAGGTCCACAGATCAGGTCCTGCTGCCAAGAGGGCTCCAGGTCCTGCTCTTACTGAGTCCCCGAGTCCTTGCCTGTGGGCCGGTCCCTTCCCTCTTCTGATGGGCTACGGTCATGGTGAGAGGTGACGGGGGCAGAGGAAGAGCTGGTCTTTCAGGGAGCCAGAGCTAATCCCACTCCAGCAGGGATTTGTGGGCTTCAGAGTACAAAACCTCTCAGGCTTTTGAGAGTGCTCAACATGCTGCTGATCTTTCATCCGAGTTCCCACAGACTTCTCCCACCCCTCCAGGACTTTCTGCTGCTGTCATTGAAGTCAATAGCCAAATTCTCATTGATTTTTAACAATGCCCCTGTCCTGTGTACATGCATATTCCTAGGCAGGTGCAGCAAGGGACGGAGGTACCCATCGCTTTGCTTGCCTGTCTAAATAATAATGCGTTTTCCTAATGAAGGAGGGAGGCAGAGGAAGGCCTGTTAAGGGCCCTCCCTGGAAATGCTCCTGCAAGTGCTTGGGTTGTACAGATGGCAAGACTGGCATTTCACGTTGGCATCTGGAAGCAGTGGCTGCATAACTGGGCAGTCCTGAAGGCAAATATTTCCTCCCTGTGTACATCATCATAACCCCCAGGGATAGGCTCTTTCTGATGGACTGAGTTAGCAGTGCCCTGGGGCAGAGGTGTATTTTAATAGTGTTGCTGTTGTTAGTCATGTATGTTTGGTAGCACCTAGAGCAGGGGTGGGCAAAATGCGGCCCGTGGGCCGGATGCGGCCCGCCAGGCAATTCTCTCTGCCCGTGGGGCCCCTAAAAAATTTAGAAAATTAATATTTATCTGCTCCTGGCTGCCTGTCACGTGGCCCTCAATGGCTTGCCAAAACTCTGTAAGCAGCCCTCCACCCGAAATAATTGCCTGCCCCTGACCTAGAGGGAAAGGGTTGGGAGAGAAAACGGGACTAGGAAAGGGAAGTGACTTGGCCAGGGTCATGCAGCAGGGCGGTGGCGGGGTTAGAAATGGAGTCCAGCCACCCACCCCCACGCTGCCTGTCATTAGTGTGCAAAAGCTCCATCCTAGCCTGTTTTTCCAGGCCTTGCAAGATGGCAGGAACTGGGATTTTCCAGAGCAGGAAGCCCCTCTCCGTAAAACTCCCCCATGCAAAAGATTGCCAAGAGCCTGGGTGCTTTCCTGGGTCTGATTCAGGCTGACTTGTGACAGTCGCTTTCAGACAGCGGCCTCCGCGGCAGAGGGTTTCCTTTAGGAAAGCTCTGGGTGCCGAAGCCCTTGTGCTCAGTGCTTTACAGTATTGCAAGAGAGCCTGGCACGGTGGGAGGCTTGGAGCAGGGCTAACAGAGCAGCACATTGCTGGGGGATCATGCAGCAAGCAGGCGTATGTGAGGACCTGGCAGCTTCTGTGGCTCTGGACAGGGGTGTGAAACAGCCCACTTGTCCCTGGAGAAGCACAGCATGGGGGAAACCTGGAGTTGCAGGAACTAAGCCTGTGACGTGTGGGTGGAGCAGTGTTGTCACATCCTAAGGCTGAATGACTACTAACACTTTAGCAGCAAGAGGTGGCCCCGTCATTACTGACTTTGCTGAAAACAGGACATCTTGGAGCTGAGCCCTTGAAATGCCAGGGACGGGGCAGTTTGATCCACCCCCCAACTACACTATTAAGCAACCACTAGATTGAAACGGCACGAACATGCATCTCCGTGCCGGTGTATCGCATCCTCCCAGCTGTCAGAAGCAGCAGAAGGCAATTCCCGCCACTTCAGCCTTACTTCCCCGTTGGAAATTGTTTCCTGGGAAACATCTACGGGTGAGCCACTTAATGACTGTGAGGAAGATGAAAGCTGGAGAGGGCCATGCTAGAGAGCCCAAGATTGCCGTTCTTATCTTAATAGCAGGAAATGCTTTCTGAAGTGGTGGCAGGGAAGACTGAGTTGAATGCATTGAGAGGCAGAGGGATTTTTTTTCTCCTTGAAGTCTCACAGAGAGGGGAAGCATGCACTAGTTCTTCCCTCCGTGCAATCCCTGCCCACCAAGGTGCCCCTGAAGGTCCCTTGGGATTGGTAATCATGTCACGCCTCTGCCATGTGGTGGTAGATTTTGAGGTGGGAGGAATCAGCCAGGCAGAGTCGGGGTGTTTCTTAGTGAGACTGGCTTTGTTGAAATGTATGCGTTAGGAACCCGGTGCTTACAGATGGCATTCAGACAGTGCCTTTTGTCCACAATTTTGGACTAAATGCCTATGCTCCATTCTCAGGAAGCAACTCAACACCTGGAGCTGTATCTGGTTCGAGAAAGGGAGCAACCGCCGCATAGGCGTATTCCCAACGCAGTATAAAAATCAGCGTAACCCAGCACGTACAGACTGGTGGAAAATGCTGTATAACCAGACAGCAGCTCGCTGTTTCCAACAGCACCAAAATGGCTTCTCTTCACAGACACGACTGGCATGTTAAGAAAAAGATCTTGCAAGACTGTGCAACCTTGCCGCCGGTCCCACAGTAATAACAGCTCTCATTTATATAGCGCCCGTTGCCTCAGAGAAACCAAAGTGCTTTACACGCTGCTTCGACCTGGCCTCTGGTAGTCAAAACATATAGCAGAGTGAACCTATAAATATGGAACTATATTCAAAAAAAAAGGAGAAAGAAATAAAAACCACACAATTTTCCTGTGGGCAGAGGAAGAGAGAAAGAATGAACCACATGTGACAGATGTTCATCACATTGCTCAGTGCATGCCTGGAAGGCAACTCCTACTATGATGCTGGGGGCAAGATAAGACTCTCAAGAGAGTGTAGCTTTAAAACAAAAGGGTTATGAAATGAATGGATAGATTCCTGGGTTTTTTTTCCAGGTTCTGCCATTACCATGGTCTGTTTTTAACTACTAGGGAAGAGGCCCCCTTTTTTTTTTTTAAAGGTGAAGGGTATAAATCAGTGGCGCAGAGGGAAATGGTGGATTCTCCGTCTCTCGATGTCTTCAGATCAAGCCTGGATGCCTGTTGGGAAGGT
>NW_017729019.1:16432010-16441685 GCF_001723915.1 Gavialis gangeticus | reverse complement strand
GCAGCTCCTACTATGATGCTGGGGGCAAGATAAGACTCTCAAGAGAGTGTAGCTTTAAAACAAAAGGGTTATGAAATGAATGGATAGATTCCTGGGTTTTTTTTCCAGGTTCTGCCATTACCATGGTCTGTTTTTAACTACTAGGGAAGAGGCCCCCTTTTTTTTTTTTAAAGGTGAAGGGTATAAATCAGTGGCGCAGAGGGAAATGGTGGATTCTCCGTCTCTCGATGTCTTCAGATCAAGCCTGGATGCCTGTTGGGAAGGTATGTTTTAGTCCAACACAAGTTACTTGACTTGACCCAGCGGGCAGCTAGGCAAAACACTTCTGTGTTGAGTAAGAAGTCAAACGAGATGACTGGAACGGTCCTTTCTGGCCTGAAGATACTAGGATACGTTCCAGGTTTAAAATGTGTTTTCCAGCAATCTGTATGAGCCAGGTTAGGTTGATTTTTATAACATGTTGGTAACGATCTCTCCCACCCCACCACTGTTCTGCCTGCACAGTGGTTTCTGCGCCTGCTAAAGATGATGATAATATTAGCTGTGTGTGTTGCAGGAGGAATTGTAGATTTCCTTTGTATTATTAAAGTGACCTGCGACTTTTGGCTAGACATTACTATCAATCTATGTATTGATTATATACACTCAGCATTCATCATATGGTATTAGCAACGACAAATTCCAGTAGGTTTCCTAGGCTTATTTGATATGCATCCTCGCTTAAGCTATGTGCTGTAAAGCTGGACTTTTACTTGCTTGAATGCCATTAAAACCTTGGAACAAGGGGCATCGGCTGGGAAGCAACTTTTATTTTTACTTCCTTTTTAATTCTAGAGAGGCCCCCCCCCCCCCCCCCGTTTAAAAATTTGTTGTTTTTTGGGGGGTTTTTTTTTTTTTTTTTCTTTTTTTTTTTTAGAGGGGCCCCCCCCCCCCCCCAGCCCGGTTTAACAATGCTGTGATTTCTGGTGGGTTTGCTTTTTTTGTTTGGATCTTCCCCTAAAATATATAGCTATGAAAGGTGAGCAATGTCTGTCCCCTGTAACAATACTACACTACTGACTGGTATCTAGAGAGTCACCTGCTTAAAACAGAGAGCAGAATAGGAGCTGCTAGGGTTTAGAGACTTTGCCTGGAGTATTTATTGTATCCACTGTGAGCTGGAAGGTTGGATCAAGCTTAATGGAAATAGATTTTATTTGCGTTTTTCTCTGTGTGTGTCTCCATGGCTTCTAGACATCCCTCATCTTCTGCCTTGTCTGTGTGGGCAGGTTGAAATTAAATCAGTTTTTAAACTAATGCATTTATACTAGTGCAAGCCCCTGTGTAGACATGCTTATTTCTGGTTAGCTGAAATGTATGATCAACTGATTTACCCCGAACCGGAAAATGCCCCTCTCTTATTGGAATGAGTGTCCCACAGGGTTTTGTACCGGCTTAACTGCATTTATTAGTATGAATTATTTGCTTTGAGAGCCCCAGCTATGGACCAGCATTGGCTGAGCACTGGACAAACCCAAAGAGATGGTCCCTTCTCCAAACCCTTGCAATCTGTTTAAATTCCTGCGTTGAAACCAGTGCAACTGTCTCATGACAGCCAGGCCCGACACCCAAGTGTACCAGCGTCCCACATAGCGTCACCGTTGAACACGGGATTTATTTCATATATAAAGGAACGTGAAACTGATATTATGGATAGGAGGAAGGGATCCAAGGCTTTTTAAGTTCCCTGTGTACATACTTGATGTGTAGCATCCGTCCATCTGTCTCTCCGCCTGCTTGTACCTGGCCAGTCTTATCCTTCATGCCCCTTTAGTGTTGCATCCCGGTGGCTCTGCTTTCAACGCGAATATCTGCCACTGATCCCCAAGGCATCGAAGCCAAGCACAATTGTGCAGCTCCTGCCTGAGAAGTGGGAAGTCCAGTGGGGTAGAAACAGAAAGTGAAAACCACCCACCTGGCTTTTTTACTAACCCAAGCAGGGGGAACTGCCAGCACTTGCAGGATCCTTGATGAGAACCAAGGCGAGGAGAGTCCACCGGGGTGGCTGTTGACTCAGGGCGAATCGCTGCTGCACCCGGGGGGATCTGGGCAGAAATGGGAGCAGCCACTTACTTGCTGGATTGGTAAGATTTCTTCCTCACCTGGCGCGAACTTTCATGAAAGTCTCCAAGCTGCGGCGAGACGGTGTGTGTGTGGCCATGTTATCAGATGATTATGTAAACCAGAGAGGAGGAAGAGAGACAGATACACTTGGCTGGCTGGAAAGATATCTTTAGATATGGGGAACACAGGGGATTTTCGGGAGAAGTAGGGGACTGGGTGGCTTCCTGCAAGACTGAGAACAGCCCGAGCTTGACAGCCGTTCTTCCAGGGTTTGCCGGCGCCTTCTTCCTGGGCCAGAAGAGACGAGGACTTGTATGTAGGTGGATGTCAGGATGGGGGCGATTGAGGGGGCTGGTGAGAGGAAACCTCTCCCCTGGCTACCCCACCCAGGAAGGCGAGGATGCAAAGGGCTGTCAGATGCATAAATCAGGGTTGTGTAATACTAGAGCCGAGGGAGATGCTTCATGCTAATGCCCCGCGCAGCACAAATCCAGGCTGTGGGGGGAGAGAGGGAGGGCAGGCGGCTGCTCTGGGTCTGTGTCATCACCGGAGAGGTTTCTCCTGGGTGACAGCTGACATCTCTCTTGCCTCTCCACCTCCCTCGCCTGGAGCTGGTGCAGGGCGCCGGGTCTAAACCTCATCTCGTCCGAATCTCAGCTCTGCAGGGCCACATTAATGTCCCCCCCTCAACTCAGGCCAGTCCCCATCTCCTCCTCTGGCTTGTGCCTGCAATGGGCTCCGACCCTTTCTCTGCCTCCTGCGTGCATGGGAAGGCCAAGCTGCAGCACTGATGAGGCGCAGCCTCATCTTGCTAGTGAACACGGGGCCCCGAGCATTGCAGAAACACTCAACCCCGCTATCTACAAGGCGCCGAACTTAGCAGGACCTGCCCTTCGGTGAAATTACCCCAGGTTCACGGCAGAGTCATTCAGATCAGAGTCCAACGTGACCTTCGATAGACTCTGAAACCCGGGGATGACCAGGGAAGGGTGTCCCGCATCTTCCTGCCACTTCAGGCCCAGGTTTCTGGCCTGGCACGCTGACCTCCATGCGTTTAGCGTCACTAGAAGAACAGGCCAAGTGGCTCGGCACTGGGACAAAGGTAATGGCATGCCAGAGCCGGGGCAGTCGAGTGGTCTGTTGGGAGGTCAAGTCACAGCCTGTCCTCGGACTTGTTTATTATCGGGTGGGAGCGACAGCTGCAGCTCCTGCCTACAGTAGAGGCTGAGTGCTCCTGGGGGATCGGCGTGCGATTACCATGTGCCATCCACCTCTGGTAACCCTCCCAGCCGCCTGCCTAGGGCTGGGTGCACCGAGGTTATCATCGTTCCCTCCTTCCTGCTGCTTTCCAGGCAACCGGAGTGGGGGGGTAGGAAGGGGAATGAGTGGCCACGGGGAGGGGTGGGCCATTCTCATGTACGTTGGTCTTTAGGGAAAGTTAGGAGGGTCCTTTTGCTACCAAATGCCTTGCATTTCTCTATCCCTTTATTTGAGGATCTCTGAGCGGTGATGTAACTCCAAAAGCCTCTCTGTGAGCTGTTTAAGTGTCGTCATGCGCAGGGGGATGTCAGGGCACGTAGAGGGAAAGGTCCTGCTTAGGCTGAGGACCCACAATCCCAACTGGAGCTAATGGGTGCATCCAATCATGGGATCGTAGGGCTGGAAGGGGACCTCCTGGAGCCATCTAGTTTAGCCCCCTGCTCAAGGCGGGATGCTCAGCAGCTCTGTCTTTCCGACCCCAAGGTGACTTGCCTGGGGTCTCACGGGTCAGTGGCAGGGGGGTCTGACTGATTTGGTGCCTCTTTTGCAGTAGAGGTGCAACTCGGCATAAGTTTTGGGGAGTTGCTCTTGCTTGACACCTGTCTGGTCCAGAACCGAATCAGGCTTTGCCCAAATACTGCTCGCCAGTAGTAGCTGCTGGATTGTGCGCCATTATGTAGTACGACTCCTGCCCCATCACCCTGGCCGGCACCAGGACTGCTTCTTCGGGAGGAGCCATTATAAAATGTGACCTTTGCTGAAGTTCAGCTACGGTGCTGTTATTTCCCACGTGCGTGCTTGTGTGTAGATCCTTTCCCAGCCTTCTCCAAGGTCATTCCAATTTTCCTCTTGCTCCCCAGCTGAAAGGCTGAAATGATAGGGGTGGGGGGATTAATCACTCCTTGCCCAGGCGGTCTGGGGCTCTTGTAGCCTCGCTTCTGGGGTCACCGAGCTCAAACTGATTTATTGTGAATTGAGGGACATCCTCCCGCCTGTTCACACATTTATTTTTAATTGCCTCTCACCGGGCGGGCCGGCGCCTGGTTTCTGATAGGACAGAGACACGTGAGCACTTATTCCTTCTGCCCTTGGAGGGCAGGACCTCAGGGCCAGGCAGGAGAAAGGGCCTGTCCGCTATGGCAGGCCCTACCTCTCCTTTCCCTACCACCATCCTGCTTTCAGCAACTCCTTTTTGGTTCCCTTCAGCATGCTATCCAGTGCCCCAGCTGGGGGGCATTTGAAATAAATGTAAAGGCTCCCATTGTCTAGGGAAGGACATCAGGCAGGTCGGATCCTGCCCCAGGTGCACGCTTCGGAGGGCATGACCTCCATTAGGCCCCTGGCCTCTAAGCGGCAGCCAGTGACTTTGAAGTACAGTTGATCATTTATCTCTCTTGGCCCTAGTTTGCTTTTCCCCACCTGGCTGATGGGTTTGGAGAGGGGGAAGGAGTGTCACCAGCAAGAGGAGCTGCTTTTTTAACCCTGCCATTGCTGCCATGGGCAGCAGCCAAGAGGATGTCAGCCACAAGAGGATTACCTGGCCCGGCGCCTCGCCCCAGAGGTGCTTTATTGACTTGTGTCTGCCCCACGCAGTGGAAGTGGTGCGGGTGCTACCTGCAAGCTCACAAGTGGATCGGTGGGGCCGATGAATTGCCCCTCGCGGGTCCTGGGACTGCCCATCTCCGTGCAGCGTGTCATGGCAGCGTGTCACAGCCTTTATAGGCAGGGGCTGCTCCAGCCTGGGTCCTGCGCTCACACAGGATTTGCCTCCTGCCCAGAGCAGTAATGTTTTCACTGTGCAAAATATCTGGGCCACTTCCAACTGCGGCATTTAGTGCATGGATGGGAAAACATTTGGCCTCCGACCCAAGTGCCTGTTAACAGCACAGCAGCCCACGTCGCTGAGATGCTGGGGCTAAAAACAGTCCCTTTGACTCAGTCGCTCATTGGCCTTGTCAACCGACTCCTGCCTTTCTTTGCCAAGTTACCTCCTTCGGGGGAAGTCCAAGGCGCGCTGTGCCTTTTCGAGGGCCTTCTCCCTTTCAAGGCGTGATGAAGGTAGCCTGGACCCAGGCGCTGCTCTGACTGCCGTGGGCGGTCGCCTTCCGTCCATCCGCCCCACCGATCTCCTCGCCCCTGCCCGTTTCCACGGCGAAGTTGCAAGGGCAGAATTTCACAGGTTGCCACTTGGCTTGTGCAGCAGGATGCCAAGGATGTTTAGAGACAGCGCAGTCGGTCAGCTCCCCCTCCCACCTTCTCCGTTGTGGGGCACGAGCTGTGCAACAGTTCCCAGGGCAGAGCATCCCTGGTGCGGTGATCGGTAGAGCCGGCTGCCTCACTGATGCATGGCTTGAGCTGTGCATGAGCCTGCGTGAGCTGTGGTACGCTGCCAGCATAGGAGTACCTACCCCCAGCACAACTAACTAGCCATTAATGAACACGGAAGACACCAGCCCAGTGCTGGTGTTACGTGGCCAGCATGTTGGCTGGTCACGCAGACATGGTATGCTGTGGCTACCCCACTAACCCAGAAATGCCACCCCAGCTCCTCCTGCGAGCTAGTGTCACTCCCAGTACAAGCAGACCATGTGACTGGCACACCAGCATGTCACCAGCCTGTGACCAGGACCCTGTGGCTTGCTGTACCCATGTTGCCCGGTACGGGCCACTCTGGGCTAGACTGCGATAGTCTTTGAAAGGCTGGTATGTGCTGTGGAGAAGGTGCTAAGGATTATTCGTGGATTCCTAGCGTGTAAAGCCAGAAGATAACATTAGGTCATCTAGTCCGGCCTCCTGGATGGAACAAGCCATTACATTATTCCTGTGTGAAGCTTAGGGGTCGGGCCTGACAAAGAAAGCAGGGGACCCAAAAAGATGCCCCCCTTCTGGATTCAGTCTGTGCAGGGACCCGGCCTCCTGTGACTGAGACATGCCGGGAGCTGCCTGGGATTTCTTTCTGATGATGCACGCTTCCCAGGACCTGCCAGGGGCTGAAAATAGCTGGAGTGTCACCAGCCAGCCGGCTTTTATCCGCTCGGTGGGAGCTCTTTGGGTTTGCCGTAGGCTCGGGAGTCTTCCCCACCCCAGAGCCAGATGCTTCCTGAGCCTTGGGGATTCTGGCACTCACCCTCTAATGCTTGCCTAGGGCAGGAGGCTTTGACGCTCCAGTTTCTGAGAGCTTGGTAAGGAGCGCTGTGGCCTCTTCTCTTTGCTTTTCTCTCTCTGTCTAGCCTGAGGATTGCAGAACATGGCTGTGTGGAGTCTGGCAGGATCAGGGGCTCTTTGAAGGGTCTCTTTGAAGGGTGACATGGGGACTGTGTGGGAAAGATGGTTCCCCCCCGGCGGTGTTTTGGTCTCGGGAGCGTGGTGGGTCTCGTCTCTTCGGCAGCAGCGAGTGCTCAGGTTCCCCCTTGCATGGCCAGAGGGGATTTCTGCCCTGGTGCCTGGTGCGACGTCTGGGCTGAGGCTTGAGAGGGCTGTGGAGAGCAAACTTGTCCCATGGGGCTCCTTCGGGGAAGGCTAGGGCTGGCTGGGGGAAGTTTGCCCTGCCTGGATGCTGCGGGGATCCGGGTGTGCCGGCCTTTACTGCTGCCATCTGCCTGCTAAACTCTCTGAGATGCCTTCTACAGTTCCCCGCCAGCCAAGGGGATGGATGGCAAGATAGCCAAGGTGTTTGCCAGCTCTGCCTCCTCGGGGAGGGCTGTCAGTGTGCCCAGGTATGTCCCTCGCCCCCCCAGCCCAGAGCCTTCCTCCCCGCCCCCAGAGCTTTCTCTCCCACCCCATCTCTGCAGGACAGAGCACTCCTAATGTAAAAATAGTCACGGCCTTTCCTCTGAGGAAGCGCACAGGGAGGGTGCAGCCCCCTGGCTCGAAGTCGCATGCCTTTGGCTTGGATTTTTTGCCTTAACCAGACATGGATGGAGCTGGCTGGCAAGGAGGGCACTCGGGAAAGCTACGGCCCCCTCCCTTCCCCCTCCCTCCGAACAAAGTGAAGGACTGCATGCATTGCCTGAGAACAAACAGGCCTTCCGTGCTTGAGCTTTTCAACAAGTGAAGAGCTAAAGATAGGCCTCTCAGCTGGCCTGGGAGCACCAGCCTGCCATAGGGGCCTCTGTGGACTGCACACAAAGGGGAGAGGCAGCAAACAGTCTTCCCACAAGGGAGGGTGTGTATCGCAGTCCCACGGCGGCCGTGCCAGCTGCATCAGCCTTCACACACAGGGTCCTTGTCACGGCCCCCGCGGAGCCGGAGTCTCGCCACAGTGGTTCTTGTTGGGTGCCCGTGGGAGCGGGAGGCTCCTGGCATCGGTGTCGCTGTCAGCGCCAGGTGCTGCCCGTGTGTCTGATCTGCCCTGTCTCCCCGGGGAGATACCTGCTGCCCGGAGCAGGGTTCACCATGAGGGTCCCATGTCTGATACTCCTTTGGTGTAAATCTCCGAGACTCTTGCAGCACAGAGGCACTCTGCGAGCATCCCGGCAGCGCGATTTGGTGCATTCAAGAACCCGTCACCTCTGTGGGAAAGAGCATCTCTCCCCACCCCTTCACCCCGTTAAACACAGCTCTGCATGCGTGTGTCCCCGCCCTGCCTCCAGCTCCCCACTGTCCCTTAAGCCCGGTGCTGGGGATGACTGGTGCAGCACGGGGATATGGTCAGTGCCAGCCGTGAGTGTGCAGAGGGGCTTCTGCGGTGGGGCTTCCCTCTGCAGCCACATGTGGTCCCACGTTGCTGAGCCCAGCAGCTGCATGCGCTCCCCTGCACCTGAAGAGGCAGAGGTTGCTCCATGCCAGGCTCTGCCGTTCGTGTCCTTAGTGAGATGAAAACGGCAGCAGTTGCCTGTACAAACCCCGAATGGCAGGCAAGTGGTACCAGACCTGAGGAAAGCAAGGACAGGGCAGCTCAGGTGTCCTGCAGGGCCACAGGCTTGTGTTTGTAGGAGCACGGGGGGCCCCCAGATCCAGAGCTTGGGGCCAGTTTGGAGATAGTTCTGGACTTTGCATCTGTGGAGAACGTCATAGGGGTGTGGGGAGAGGGGCTAGTGGCAGTCAGAAGGAGATGATTAGGGTGGCCACCATAGAGGACATTCTGGTTTTCTGTCCTCTATTGATATGAAACCCAACGCCTTTATGTCCTCTATTTTGTTCTTCAAGAGAAAAATAGAGAACATAAAGGCGTCTGGTTTCTTATCAGTAGAGAACAGAGGACAACGGGACTGTCCTCTATGATGGCCACCTTAGGGCTGATCCGACCCTTGGTACCATCTGGTCATTCACCCCAGCGTCCAGGTGAATGGAAAATGCTGAGTTAGCACCGTAGCAATTCACACCTGCTTTGCTGTCCCTCCAGACTGATGTAAATGACTCCACCTGGAAATAGTGCAGGGAGAGCTGGGGCCTGGGGCTATCTTTTTTGCCTGGACAAAATGGGTGTGACCCTCCAGCTCATCAGATTTCTCCTCTCCCTGCCCCAGGGAGGAACACTACGTCAACTTTTGCACCAGCAGGCTGGGAGGAAGGGGACACCTGGGCCCTGGGGATCAGTTCATGGTGCTTGCTAGGTGATTTCATTTCAGCTCTGACCAGTCTGGACTGGGTCCAAGGCTCGTGTCCTTCTCCTCAGCTGTGGTATAAATCAATGCAGTGCCACTGATTTCAGTGCCCATTTGCATCCACTGAGGATTTGGCCCTGGCACGTAGCTATGCACTTCAGGCGAAGGGATTTTTAAAAAGACGTTTTCTTTAAGGGGGAAGATCTCTCAAATTCCCTGTCTCTTTTGATAGCCTACAATCTAATTGGCTAGGGCTGGATAAGCACCTGTCTCCCCACCTCAATCCTTGGTGCTAACAGCATCTGAGAACCAGTGAGTCAGAGCCAGGGTTACTGTAGATCTCCACAGCTCCCTTGAAATCAGTGGAACTACTCAGATTTACAGTAGCCAAAGGTCTGGCCGAATACGTTGGGTGGCTTGAGTAAGAACGTGATTCATTTACAAGGGCCAATGCAAATAGCCGAGCATACTCATCTCTGAAATGCACCTTGTTTCCCTTTGAATTTCCCAGCCCCGAGGCAGGGAGCTTCACTATGACTACGTGTGGCTTAGCTGTCTTTCCCTGCCACTTCCCAGCACTGCTTCCACTCGTGCTAGCCGAGGTCAGAGCACAGGTGTAGACAGAGCTCAGGCCGACAGCTGATGCTGTAGCTCCCAGGGTAGTTAGGCCGGCTGAAAGCCGGTCTCGGCGACCCTAAGGATAATATGCTGCCACTGTGCCTCTGGGATGATGTAGCTGAGGCTGGTCCTGCTTGGAGCAGGGGGT
>NW_017729019.1:16403498-16427010 GCF_001723915.1 Gavialis gangeticus | reverse complement strand
ATAGCCGAGCATACTCATCTCTGAAATGCACCTTGTTTCCCTTTGAATTTCCCAGCCCCGAGGCAGGGAGCTTCACTATGACTACGTGTGGCTTAGCTGTCTTTCCCTGCCACTTCCCAGCACTGCTTCCACTCGTGCTAGCCGAGGTCAGAGCACAGGTGTAGACAGAGCTCAGGCCGACAGCTGATGCTGTAGCTCCCAGGGTAGTTAGGCCGGCTGAAAGCCGGTCTCGGCGACCCTAAGGATAATATGCTGCCACTGTGCCTCTGGGATGTTGGAGGGTGGGAGAGAGGAATTGCTTTTTGCCCCACGGTCTGGAAGCACCAGCCCTGGTGTCACCGTGCTTTCTCCCGATCCAGGGTTGCAGCACCTCACTGTATCAGGTCAGGGGCTTCCCTGCCATTGGAAGTGCCAGCTTTGGGATAAAGTGTGAGACCAAGGCCCTGACCCACCATGGTCAATAAAGATCACATGACCTTTTTCGCAAGAACGAGGATGTTAGTCTCTGGGTCCTGGCCAAATTCCAACTTGGGCAACTGCATTCTGCCCATGTCGGTTTTTGCCTCTTCCCTCCGTGCCTTAGTTGCAGATTTGGGATTTTGCCTTGCTTCCTACTCCTGCTCTGGCTTGCTAGTCGCCTCTTAAGCAGCCACTGAGCTTTCCCTGTACCTCTCCTCCGGAGGTGGCTGCATTTCAGCTGCAGGGGCAGGGATTCCTCCTGCATTTACAAGGAGGGCTGTTTGTAAAGCACTCCCAGGCTGTTTTCAACGCAAGTGTTGCAGCTGAAATACAAGGCGAAGAGTCAGCATCCCTAGGGTCTTGCAGTTCTGCCGCCGGCTCCTAGGGTAAGTCATTTCACCTGCCTATGTCTGAGTTTCCTGCTCAGTAAAAAGGAGCTGATAATTCTTGCTCCCCAGGGCTTTGTTGTCCATAGAGAAGAGGTGTCAATGAAAGGCAGAGTATTATGAAATGCAGGAAGGGAGTATGGGGCTGGTGGCTAGGGGAGGGGAACCCGGGAGGCCTGACCCCCAGTCAGTCCCTGCTTCTAGGAAATGGTGCATTAGAGCAGAGATGAGGACTTCTTGGTTTCATTTTGACTTTTTCCCCACCTTGCTGTGTAACCTTGGGTGATTCACTTGGTCTCACTTTATGCTTCAATTTTTCCAGCTGTAAAATGGGAATAGTCACCAGGGCTCAATTAATGACTGTAAAGCACTTTGAGATCCTTGGATAAGGCGACAATCGTGGCCTGGCTGAGCAGAGCCTCTGTGACACAGGGCACTGGCAGAGGAACCAGAGTCAGGGGTCCCTGCCATGTGGCAGTCCAGGATTGTGCCCCTTCCTAAGCATCACGGGTGCCAGGTGAGATTCAGCAAGCAGAGACAGGGGGTGTAAAAGCACATCTCTTCCCAGAGAGGTGCTAGGTCCTGCAGAAAGAAGGCTGGTGGTGTGGTGACAGCTTGTGGTAGTAGTTTCTAGCTGAGTTTTTTTTTTTAGCCCGATTAGTAATTTCTTTGTCACATTAAGAGAATGAGACAAGCAGCCGGAGCCTTTTGCAACTTCCTCTCTCTGCTGCTGCTGGATGCTAAATTAAACGCGGGGTCCTGAAAAATGAGGAAATGCAGGCGCTGGGTAAGAGTCGGACAGATCTGCTGGGGCACTGAGGAGGGCTCGCTGCCGGCTGCCTCCTGTCCAGCGGGCGTCTGATTGCCCCTTGCCGCTGCCCCAGGCTGCTGAGCGCCCCACTCTGCATTCAGGTAACGAGACTCAGGAGCGTGCCATGTATCCGTCCCCTGCTCCCCCCAGCCAGGTTGGAGAGAGAGGGGAGCAGTGCGTTGTGTTTGCCTTGCGTGGGGTGGATCTGGGGGTATGCAGGGCGCCGCGCGAGAGAGCGCAGGTTCTCCGTGATGAAAGGAGAGCTCGGGTGTGGTTTGCAGGGCAGCTTAAAGTGCCAGGGGGTCTCTGCTTGCAGGGGTCTCTGCAGGAGTGTGGGCAGCCCTGGGTGGGAAGGGACGGGGCGGTGCAGAGAGGCAGTGCCCCTGGGGTGCCCTGGCAGGGGGGTCAGAGGGCTGGGGTAGACCTTGGGAGGAAGCCAGGTGCCTGAGCTTTCAGTCGTCAGCCTGTGTGATGGCTTAACAAGGAGAAAACAAGAACACACCAAAGCCGCAGGCCCTGCAGGGTGTGAGCAGGAAACGTCTGTGCCTGCCAGGGCAAATCTCAGCGCTGAGAGTGCCTCACTCTTCCACACACTCTTGGGCGTCGGGTCTTGGCTGCTTGGGGCTCTGGGCTGGGCTGGACGGGTTCTGGGATGATTTGGGGAGTCCTTGGCACTGTCCCCATCACGTGCCTTCCTCCGGCCCATCTCTGCTACATGCTGCTGTCTCCTATTGTCATCTGCTCCATCCCTGTCGGCTGGGAGCGTAGCACCCCGGCTCTGAAGAGACCAGAGGTGATGGTGGGGAAGGCTCCCTGCCACCTGCCGTGCTTGGCCCGTGCTGGTGGTAGAGGGTTGTCTGTGCCCCTGCTCAGGGAGCCGGCTGCCTGCATCACGGCAGCATGGCTGCAAGTTCAGACTGGGAACCTGAATTGAATAGCCAGCCGGGAGCTAAAGGAAGGCGGTGGTGTCTGCGCCCTCTGTGAATAAGTCCCCTCTTGCAATCTCTCCTACACCAGCCATGCCGGGTGCTGCTGATCTAGGGTAGGGACTGCCAAAATGCCTTCCTTCCCCTTTCAGAGTCCCGCTGCAGCCGAGCCTCCTGCCCCAGAGGCTGCCTCTACGTTTCGAACACGATCGTGGTGGTCAGTGGCCTGCTGTATTCAGGCCCCCGCGGGCTGGATGTGGTTCCTGGCCTGTGGCTGGGCTGTGCCCCAGGAGGTGGAGAGGTCTGCGTGGTTCTCGCGCCTGCTTCTCTAGCCTACAACGGCATTTAATGAGGGTCTGGATGTCCAGCCAGGCCGCTCCCTGGTGGGCACTGCCCTTTCCTCTCCCTGCCTCTTAGTGGCATTCAGAATAGAGAAAGAAGGAAGGAAGGAACTGGTATGTGTGTGTTTAATGAAACAGAGTTATTTTATTTTCACGTCTTTCTTCTCTGTTTCCTTGTCAAACACTTGGGTTTCTCAATGAATCGGCACAAAGCGAGGGGGACAAAGCCCTGCTTCCCCAGCCTCCCTTCCCCACCTGCTTTGGGTCCCTACAGGAGCCTTCGCACTGCCTCGGTAGCTTGAAATGATTGCGATGTGTGTATTGATTTTTCCATTCATTAGTTGCCACTGTGGACCTTAAATAACATTCCCCTCCCCCACACAGCCAGGCCGGCTGGCCCAGGGGATTAGCAATGGGTGCTGAGCCTCCTCTTTCTAGGAGGCCAGCTCGGCGGCCTGAGTTTGGCCAGTCTCACTTCAGACTCTCGTGGCAAAGCTTTTGAGCCATTAAAATGAAGCCTTTTGTGTTGGGAGTCTCTCTTCTGCCTACAGTGGCCATCAGGTCAGGGTGGGGGGGGGGTGGAGTATGGGGTGGGAGGCCTGTCCTGCTTCATATGGTCTGGCGTGGATTAGTCTCTGGGGCAGTCAGCCTGGCTCCCTGCACTCTCCAGCCGGGGCGGTAGGCGAGTGTGGCAGCATCTAGGGGGACATACCTGCCTCTCTGAGGCCTCAGGTAGCTCCTTAAAACACAGATGTGCCTAGACTGGGTGGGCAGGAACTGCACAGCTGCTGTAGCGTGGGCGTTCCAGCTGTGCCCCGAGGGAGCCCAGCGGTGCCCCTGCCTCTGCAAGGACAGCCGGCGCTGGGAGGGACAGCAACGCTGCTATGAAGCAGTGCCCCCCCTTGCAGCTTCTTTCCCTGCCCCCTGTGATATACAGAGTGCCCTAAATGGGTCTCCATGGGCAGGGTCCCTTCTCTGCCAACCCCCGGCTGTCAGCCACTCACCAGGGAGGCAGTAGCATTTTCTCCTGCAGCGAAAGGGCAGTTGGTGCTTTGAGAAACCTTGTCCTCCTGTGTTTGAGCATTGCCGAAGCCTTAATTTCTTTTGCAAGGGACTTTGCCTGAGGCCGTAAGGGCCCTGTCCTGGCTCTCTGCAGAGGGGATGCATGTCATACCTCCCCTTCAGCCCCTCAAGTGTGAATGATACAATTTGGCTTGGCCCTTCCTTCCCTTGAGGTAGGGCGGGGGACTGTAACCTAACCACCGCTGTATGCTTTGCATGCGCTATATCTGGAAACCAGCTTGTTACCAGCTTTATTTTTAACCGCTGGTTTTTATTTTGTTCCATTCTGTTGAACATCTGGCCCAGCCTCCCCCAGAGCCAGGCGGTGATGAGGATGGTCCCAGTGCCTGGGAGATCGGGCAAGGAGAGCATGTTTGAGCACGGCAGCCGTTGCTGGTTGTGCAGGGAAGAGCTGCGAGCAGGGCAGGGCGTTAGGCTGCCATTCCTGCTGTATAAATAACTACGGGGCAGGTTTTACAGTGGCTCTAGATGTCCTGAGCTGAGCCAGCTCCCTGAGGGTGATAATGGGCTTCCGAGCAAGCGGAGCAACGAAACGCCTGGTAACGGGCAGCTCCGTGGATCTGGTTCATCGCTGGGCAGTAACTGTACGTGACTTCAAAATACATATACGTGCCCCTTTGCCGAGCAGATGGCCTGATGCCCCCAAAGCAGCCTCCCTGGCAGAAAAGGATTGCTGAGCTGCAGTGCAGTCTCATGGGAGCTGCACCTGGGGAGCCCGGCACCGGGGGGGGGTCATCACTCACCTTGGTGCAGAAACCTTCACCAGAGCACAGCTTTGCACTCACACCTCTGGCAATGCTTTCACACCCACCCTGCGCTCCCTGCACCCAAGTGCAAATAACAGCTCAGGCTCCCAGGCTGCAGGGGATCAGTGCCCTGTGCTTTCATCCCATGGTGACAGGTGTTGTATTGAAACCCTCGGGCATCACTAATCTTAGTTAATTCTGTTCCTGGTGGAACTGCTTTACACTGACCCCAAGGTAAAGGAGGCACGGCTTTGGCAAATCTCCGCAAAAAGGTACAACATTCCCTGAATAACCTGAACGTCAGAAATAGCACTGAGATATTTTCAGAGAACATCAAGTCTTTTATTCTGGCAGCATCCTGCACATTCCCATCCCTCCATTCACTTTAAGAGGGGTATCGGGAATTGTCTGCTTCCCCACTGCAGACTTCCTCGCTGTCAGCTCACAGTGGGTACGATGCTGCTGTCATTGCCACCTGGATCAAACTGGATGGAGATTTGCTTTAAGACCAGCATTTTGCATTCCACATAGTAACTCACCCACTTGCAGTACGAAGAGGCTGGATTTGGCAAAGAGCTCAAGTGTGGCACCCAGAAAGGCTCAGCGCTGACAGTCTAATTTTTCTAAGTGAGAAGAGAGCTCTTCTGAAAAACTTGGCTCTTAACATAACCAATGTCAAGTAAAGCACTGGAAGAAGTTACCCAGAGGGGTTGGGGAATCTCCATCCTTGGAGGTTTTTAAGACCCAGCAAGACAAAGCCTTGGCTGGGATGATCTAGTTGGGGATGGTCCTGCTGTGAGGTTGGACAAGATGACCTCCTGAGGTCCCTTCAACCCTCACTTTCTGTGATTCTATAAATTGTGTGCGGTGCTAGATAGACCTGCACTTTCGCTGATTTAATTTTGTTTCTTGTCTCCTCACTTGGGTACTCAGCATCTTGTGGTCAGTTTTGGATCCAGAGTCAAATTTTTGTCCCCCAAATCAGGACAGCACAGCTCTTCTGTAGCCTGCGTCTCCTGTAGCATTGCAGCATGCTGTTAAATGGCTGCGGCTTTCTTCCCCAGAGATGGCTGCATTTCAGGGGCAAGCGAAGTCGTCCCGATGCAGAAGATGGAGATCAGTTTCTGAAGAAGCCGAGATCCTCGAGGATGGGTTGTTTATAAATGTAATGGGCCTGAGTCTTGATTCTGCTTTCAGGTCCCCTGGTGTAAGACTGGCATTACCTCATTTGTGTGTGAAAGGGGCATTTGGCTTTACGGGGATGAGTGTAGTGAATTACTCTCAGATTCCTACCTGCCAGAGGGCAAATTCTTTGCAGAGGATGGAGGTGCCCAGCTGGAGCCACTGGCTGGGATCAGCATTGCTTTGGAGATGAAGATCAGCCAATGGCAAGCAGCTCTCTCTGCGCCGAATTCCCGGCTTGGGCTCGGGTGCAGTTCTGCACAACTCTCCAGGCTGCACACGCAATGCCTTTGTTAGCCCCAGGCTCCAGCTGCGGGGAGCTGGGACTCCAGGCATGTCAGCAGCAGGGCTGTGAGTATGCAGGTACCTGTGGCGAGGTGCCTCAAGGCAGTTAGCATCTCTGCACTTCTCTCTCTGGCCAGGCCTGGCTCCATCCTAGCTGCAGGGCGCAAATTCACCAGTGCCATGGGCAAATGGTTGAGGGCGGTGGTTGACTCCGAGCAGCTGCTTTGGCTCAGGGATACCTAGTGCCTCAGGACAAGGGGAAAAGGGAGGTGTAGGGGCAGGGGATGAGCCCTGGATACTCAGGTCCTAGTGCATATCCAGCTTCCCCTGTACTGGCTGGATACCCATGTCCTAGCGCACATCTGGTTTCTCCTGTAGTGGCCAGGGTTGTCTTCCTGCTGTCTCTGTACCAGCTCCTGCTCCCCTCCCCCCCCCCATTACCCTCCCAAATTTACATTAGCCAAAGGCTTTATCTCCTGTGGTGCAGGAGCACGGAGAAGGGAAGTTGCTTTGGGGTCATAACAAACCAGACATAGCAACAGCCGCTATCTAAAGAGATACTCAGATACCTACAGCGTGGCTGGAGCATGTATATATATAGATGGCAGGATATTTATATCTGGAGCCTGAGATGGCTCAGGAACCAGTAAGTCCCAGCTCACAGGTAGACAGGAGAGGGGCGTGAACCACTTAACAGGTAGGCAGGAATGCGGTTGGGGTGGGAGCAGAAGAAACTCATTTGTTTGACAGAATTTCTTTGACAGAAGACAGGATCTTTGGCTCCTGAAAGGACCCTTTATCTCTCTGCCATGTGATCTCCCATCCTGGGGCAGGGAGGGACCCGGTGCCTGTGAGGCACCTGATAATGAGGAGGACAAGAGGCTCTGATATATCGGGCCATCAACCACTCCAGCCCCCTTGGAGCAAAGTCCCCAGCCCAAGGCGGAGGGGGACCTCATCCCACAGTCTGGCTCAGCTGCCTCTCCTGCTCCTCTTGATGCGGACCCTGAATGTAAATGCCTTGAATCCAGGAGGGGGTCATCCAGCTTAATCCGAGTGGCTTATAGCAGGCCCCTGGGCCGTTCGGCTTGGCTCCAGCCATGTATAAATTGCAGCCTCCGCTATGGTCTGCCCTTCAGGTGCCAGGAGCAGAAATCCAGGTGCTGCTGCAAGGAGAAAGCGTGGTTCCCAGGGAGGCTGCGGGTCTTGCATGCGCTCCCCTCTCTCCCCTGGGAGCCAGGGGCCTCTGCAGCCTCTCCCCAGCCCTTATCCCTTGTCGTGGAGCCTTTGCCCCATGGGTGTCCTTTCTGCCTGTCCTGTCCTTCTCTCCGTCTCTGCCCTCAGTCCCAGCGAGTCAGCTGTGCCCGGGTGTAAGCAGAGAGCGTTGTCCGTGTGCGGGGCAGCAGAGCAGCCAGGCTGGAGCCCCCCACGCAAGCCCAGCAGGAAGGGCAGCTTTCCGGGGCAGGGGTGGGTGGCCGGCGTCCTGTTTCGGATGAGCGGCTCTGGGGCGGGGGGCAGAGAAACAGCTGTCCTGCCCCTGCTCTGCCCTCCCGCTCTTCTCCCTCCTTTGATTCGCGCCCTCCTGTCCCTCTATTCCCTTCTCCACTCCTTCCCACCCTGCCTCGTCTGCTCCCTTTCCCCCCTGCCGTTCCTCTTCCCCTCCTTTACTTTGCGAGCTGACAGAAGGCGCCGCTCAGAGCGGGGCCGCCGGGAACAGGTGCTCCGGCAGCCGGGTTGGCAGGAAATGCAATCCCACTGGCAGGGCTGCCTTGCTGACGGGGCATCGGTGCATCCTCCGGGCCCGGGCACTGCTACCTGAGCCAGGGCAGCTGCGTGGTGCCTTTGCGGTGATCAATCAGCTTCCTTGGCTGGAGCAGCCCCACAGGTCCCTGCAGACTTCATCTGGGTTGGATCCACATTGAGACTTAGGCGTGATGGCACTAGTGCAGGTCAGGCCTGGTGAAAGGAAGGTCTCCTTTCCCCCCACTCTGCTTCTCTCCCAAGTTGCTTTTCCGCTGCTTCGGTGATACCAACACGTAGCCTGGGCCCTGGCTCTGCAGTCCCACATCTCCTGGGAGCAGGGAGTGAAGGGGGTATGAAAGCAGGGCACGTGGCTGGAGCAAGGGAGAGGGCGGATGGGGTGAGAGCAGGGACCCCAAACCCTCTCATCTCCAGTCTGTTGCTATCCACCTCTTTGTCATTTGTCTTGCTAACCTCTATCTCTGCATGCTGTGAGCTGGCTCTGCTTGTCCCTCTCTCTAGATCTGTACTTCATCTCCCTCCTTTCCTCTCTCTATGCTCAGGGCTGGTTGGCGTAAGCAGCTGTAGCCCATTGAGGCCAGCGAGGCAGGCTGTCATCTAGCCCAAATCGTAAAGCCAATGGAGCTACACCAGTGGGATCCAGTGGAGCATCTGACCAGGACTGTTTGCATGAGAATAGTCCCCAGAGGATCCCCCCCATCAGGGTCAGAGCTTCACGTGTGGGGCACTGTTCCCATGCAGCGCAGTGGACAGCTTGTACCCAGAAACAATTATCCCTGAAGACGGTGGCTTCTCCATCTTACCCGTGCTGGCCCCCCATTTTGACTGAGCTGGGATCCTGTTCCCATTTAGCACTATGAGACATGGCAGTTGCGGTGCCCTGGCACCAGGGCCAGACACAGGCATGGGCAAACCAGGCGGCCCGAAAATGGTAATTTTTTTCTATTGTCCAGTTATTATTATGATCTCTGGCGAAGGGGGTCCCAATACCAAAAGTTTGCCTGGGGCTGCCAGGAATCTAGGTATGGCCCTGCCGGGCACTTACTCATGTTGCTCAGGCACGACTGAGGTTGATGCAAGATGCAGCAGGTCCACATAGCAGCGATTGCATAGATCAGCCTCAGGCATGATGTGTAGGTCTGTTAGAAAGCAGGACTGCACCGTCCGATGGGTTTCGGCGGCATTTGGCTTGGAGATTGAGGCTAACGTCTTTGAGGCCGCGACAAGTAATGAGAGTTTTTAATGAGTTGCAGGTTATTGGGGGCTTGCTTTTATGTCTGGCTTGAAAGAGAGCCAAGCGGGGACCGTCATCAGGCTCCTTTCTGAATTTGCAGCACCACTTCCAGGAGCTCCAGTGGTTTCCTAATGTCGGTCTCTTCTCTAAGCGCCGAGAGGGCCCAACCCAGCCGTGCTGCGGAGAGCTGGCGAGATCCAGGCCTGAAGTGGTCGGACTCCAGCAGGAGCCTGCTGCTTTCTCCACCTCTCATAGACCTTGTGACTGTGCTGGTTTTCATTTTCCTCCCCTCACTCAGGGAGTGAGTCAGAGCGAAAGCAGAAGCTGCTGAGCTTACGGAGGGTGAAGCCAAGCAGAACCAGCTGAGCTATTTTAAAACAGGCCTAATTTCCCCCTCCCCATCTTGCCGGAGGGGCCTGGCCTTGTGCTTTGGCTTCCTTCCCCCCTCGCCCTGCTCAGTACCCTGTCCTCAGGTGATCCGCTCAGGAATTTCCCAAGGGGAAGAAACAGCATTCGCTGCTTGCCCCCACCCCCTGTTTCTTATAAAGCAGCTGCTTGGACTGTCATGGGGTTCATGCATCAAGGGCTGGAGATTCCTGGGTTGTCCTCAAGACACTGGGGGCCAACAGTGATAGCAGCCGGACTTGTGCCTCCTGCCGTTCACCTGCCCCCTCTCAGCTCCTACGTGGATGGGAGGCTCGTTGGATTGAGGTCTGGCCCTTTGCTTTTGCCTGTGGACAGCACCATCCCACCCCAATCTTGGCTGGAGTTTCTGCTGCTGCTGCAGTAGTCATTCACAATGATGAAGGTGTCCTTTGAGTACCAAGAAAGGTTCATAGGTTCGTAGATGCAGGGTCGGAAGGGACCTCAGCAGATCATCAAGACCGACCCCCTGCCCTGGGCAGGAATGAATACGGGGCTCGTATGACCCCTGGTAAGTTTAAGCTCATATGACCCCGGCTAGGTAGTTATCAAGCCTCCTTTTAAAGACCCCTAAGGTAGGAGCCAGCACCACTTCCCTTGGAAGCTGGTTCCAGATCCTAGGCGCTCTGACTGTGAAGTAGCGCCTCCTGATGTCTAGTCCGAACCTACTCTTAATCAACTTGTGGCCATTATTCCTGGTTTTGGGATTTGCATTGACCCAGCTAGTTAAGCTTGCCTGAGATAGGTGGTCCAATGCTTGTAAGGTCCCTTCCAGCCCCTAACATCTATGAACTGGTGCAGACCCTGGTTTCCCTTCATGGTGCCAATCCTCTCTGCACTGATTCTCTGCTCTCGTATGTGGTCCCATAGGCTTCCCAGCACTTCTAGTTGTCTTTGCTTCTGTGGAGAGCCCTGGCACTACCCAGTTTATTTCCCTGCCGCTAGATGCACAGGTTATGTTCATGAAACACGTTTCTCCAGCTTAGGCCGTCTTTCTCACTTGCTCTCTTGCCTGTGCAGCATCGCCGTATATAGCCTTGAAACAGCTGCATCTTCCAGCCCAGAGGTAGCTGCTGGTCAAAGCCAAGGGAAGCAACTTGTTTATAGTTTGCAAAACGCTTTGGGGGCTTTGCTGGGTGGGAACGTGCCATTGGCTGTCACAGCTGCTTTATAAGGCTTTGCCTCTTGCCCTACATCTTATGTTCAGGATTATTGGTCCCTACTTGCGTAAGCCAGGACTTATCCACACTCAGCCTCATTTGATTAGTTCCAGGCCTCTCTGCTAGCATCTCTTGATCCCCGCTGCATGTATTTCTGCACTTCCCTTGGCTCAACCACCCCTCAAGGCTTAGCATTGTCTTACACACTTTGCTAGTTGGGTTGTCTGCGGTTTTGTGCAGGGAGTTAGCAAAAGCCACCTAAGCAAATTGGTACGTGCTACCCATCCCAGGGCGACCCCGCTGGGCACCTCTCCCCTCAAAATGGCCTACGATGCCTAACTAATTACCTTCCTTTCCCCATCCAATAGCTGACTTTTGATCCATGTAATCATATTTGTGTCCAAACTGGCTTGATTTAATTTCCCCCATCAGATATCCTGTGGCTGTGTGGATACGATGCCTCGTTGAAACCCGGATATATTATATTTGCCATGTCCCCTTTGCTTGCATTTGTGTATTACCATTAAACAGAAAAACCTTTGTCTAGCTATGCTTCTGCCTAAGTGGGTCCACATTGTTTTATATGTTTCCCCTTCAAATATTAGCTTCATAACTTCTAGCAAAGGATGCAAGTTAATGAAACACCAACAACCCACTCATCCAGGGGTCAGCAAGCTACGGCCCACAGGCTAGATTTAGCTTGCCAAGCAGTTTTATCTGGCCCGTGGAGCCTGGACAGCATTTCGGTGGTGGAGAGACACAGCAGCAGGAGAAGCAGTTGGGTGCCTCGGACCGGGCAGGTTTATTTCAGCTCACCACTCCGAAAAGGTGGCTGACCCCTACACCAGCCAGTGCCAGAAAAAGGCCTTCCTATGTTTCCCAGCTTGGATTTTCAAAAGCACGTCATGAGTTTGGGGGGCTCAACACGACGTTTTCGAAAGAGGGACCGGGTGTGCAGTGCTGTCAGATAATCAAGCCCATTCAAGCTCTTTCAGGCTGGAGGCCCCCATGTCATTGCTTCAGATATGTTAGGTTTGCACCACATCACAACTGGGATGTGGACCTGAGGTCCTGCTGCATGTGGCTCATAAGAGACACTCGTCCTGCTTTGCTGGGATGGAAAGCCCTTCCCCTGGAGCTTCTGGGTGCTGTGTCAGTAGTGTTGTTTGAGCCACGGGGGAACAAGGTACAGAGAGGGGAAGTGACTTACCTGGGGAGTTGGGGGCAGAGCAAAGATCAGGACCAAGGCACTTCATTCTCATCTACTCTTCATGTTCTGGAGGGGCTGACAGTGAAATCAGGGGCTCTGGGTAACGCCTGCTTCAGTCACCTGGTTAATGAGGGCCTTTCTGGCCTTAAATTTCTGTGAATGTGTGAATCTGCAGCAGGTTTTTCCATCCAGAAAGGTCCCAAACCATCTGAACATAACAGAAGCAGCTAAGGAGGGAGGCAGTATCAAAATTGGGCACAGAATGGGAACTGCCTCGCACTCCTTTCGGAAAGAGCGATTCACGCCCCACGAAAAGGCAAAAATAGGCAGCTGCTTAGGGACACACAGTTACACAGCGCTGGTGTCTGGGGACAGCTGGGACCAGTGCAAACAGCAGAGCATCCCTCGGGGAGACTGTGCTCACCCCAAAGGGAATCTGGCCCCAGGACACTGCACTAGCATGACAGCCTTTGTCAAACAGGCCGTGGATGGCCCAGTAGATATTAGTGCAGGGAGCACCAGAGGGCAAGTTGAGACGCTGATTCTCAGCTATGCTAAAACCTTTTTTTCTGACACTCTGCCAGTGGGAAAGGGACTTACAGGGTACAGAAAAGCTCACCTGGGGAAAACCTCCATACAATCAACTGCTAGAGGCATGTGGAAAAGGGAGTCGAGAGCCCTCCACCCTACCACACCGGTCTGCTCTGCAGTGGGCTGGGGGTCCTTTGCAGCGCAATGCTCACTTGGAGCCCCAGTGGGAGGCCCCGACTGCTCCTGGCACCATAAGGAAACGCTTCTTCTTGTGTCCCTAGGGGCACTGGTCCTCATGGCATCCCTCCCTCTGTGTCAGTCCCTGCCATCTCAAGGAAAGGTTCCTCCGTCCCCGGCAGTGAGGTGTTGCAGTGCAGGCTGGTGGTTAGAGCAGCAGACTGGGAACCAAGTCCCCTGCCTTCCGCTTGGCAGTGGCTTGTGGCCTGATGGTCAGGACTCCTGGGTCCTACTTCCAGCTCTTAGTCTGTCTCCCTATTTATCACACAGGCAAGTCCCTTCTCCTCTGTGTGCTACTCTGTGCTCACCTGTAGCCATTGCAGATGGTCACCTGTCCAAGAGGACCGACGAGGTATTGATACTCAGCTCTTTGGTTATTAGGGCCCAGGTAGGGCAGCTCCCTCTGGAGCCCTCTATTCTCTGCAGGCATCTTCAGTGCTGCTTCACTGCCCCTCAATGGGCTCGCATCCCCTTTGTACGGACAAACAAGGGCCCTGTCTGTGTCTGGCCGCGTCGGCCTCTGTCGCCTCGTGCTGCCTCTCTCCCGCCTCCAGATTCTGGTGCACGGGCTCGTCGGACAGAAGCGGTATTGTGCGCCGCGGTTCAGAGCTAAGGTTTCACTCCGCTGCCGGGGCTTAATGACTCCTGATGGTCTCATCGCCTCCCCCAACAGGCCGTCTTCCCGAGAGCTTGTCCGGGGAGAAGGGAGGCCGACTGTGGGCTGCTCCGGGGTGGACGGTCAAACCCCTGCCCTTCTGTGTCTCTTCACGAGGCTTTTTCTTCCAGTTATTCCCTCTTGCATTCTTTTTGTCACATCTTCAGTCTCTCAGATGTGTTTTTCTTCCATCCTTTCCTTCTTTCACATTACCAGGGGTCTCACCGTGGCAGTAGGCAATTTCCCTGAAATCCAGCTGTGTAGTCTTGTCTCTGTCTGCTGGGTTTTCTCATTCCCCCACCCCCCCTTCCCTTTTTCATGTTGTCCCTTGGCCATAGCACTTGAGTTTCTCTTGCAGAAACAGAGAAGTCACCTGGAGAGCCTACGTGCTCGCTTCCTCCCAGAAGAAACCAGCTCACAGAGATCATTAAGAGTTAGGATCTGGAATTGCCTCCCTGCAACGCTGCTGTGTCCTGCCTTGTCTCTTCACCCCCTGCTTTCTCTTCCTCCTCCGGTGCTGGTCCATCTCTGCATGGCGCGCCTGGGACTGTCGGTCTCATGCCAGCTGCCCAGACCAACCCCACTTCGATACTTCAAAGAAGAGCGAACTTGTCTGAAGAGCCTGACATCTGAGCACACGTAGGGTGTGTGCTGCCATCCTGCTCTCCCCACTGAGGAAAGGAGAGAGACCAAGGCTGAGACTGAAAGTGGGCTCCTTAGCCCATCCTTAGATCCTGCATGGCAGTGAGCTCTCTGGGAACCACAGGGCTTTTGCAAATCAGGCCTTGCTTATATAGGTGGGTAAAGGACATTGAGCCTGCTAGATGAGGTGACGAGGCTGGTTAGGAAGGGAACCAGCAGTTCAGTGAATACAGCCTTGGACTAGGACCCAGGAGACATGGCTGCAGCTCTGACTTGGGTGACCCTGGGCAAGTCACTTCCCCTCTTGGTGCCTCAGTTTCCCCCAGTGTAACAGGAGGATGGTGATAGCAACTTTGCATTTAAAGTGCTTTACAATCTACTGAAGTTAAGTGAGTATTATGAAACAGCTAAGGGTTGCTAGTATTTATTCCAAGTCCCTTCCTATGAGTCATTCCAGATCGAGGGGGAAAGGTGAGACATGGCAGTCGCCTGGAATTCAGTGGTTTGTTCAGAGGAATGGGTTACTGCTGAGCAGAGAGCTGTGGTTGGCGTGTTTTCAGAAACACTTGGCTTGAGAGCAGGTGCCTTTTTGCGGGTGGCATCTTACAATGCAGCATATTGTTCTTGCGGGTCCTTTCTGTAGAGGCCCAGCCCAAAGAGCCCACTTAGAGCTGGGCTTGGTGTTCGTCGGGGTTCGGGACTCCTGGGTTGTGCGCCTGGCTCTGGGGGGCAGCTTGGTTAGAGATCCCCTGGGCAGAAAGCCGGGGGCAGCACCTTGTTCGCCTGGGTCTCCCTGGCGCATCAGTGATGTGGGGATAATGCACTCTCCATAATCAGATGCATTTAAATTGTGAGCTCGTTGGCACAAAGCCTGCCTCTTCATATCTGCACATATATCACCTTGTGCAATAATAATTCCAAACAATGTACCTGCAACACCTTATGTGGCATTTTTCATAAGGGTTCCTCCAGACAGTGCAGCAGATAGAAGTCACATCACCGGGGACAGTCGAGCGACCCTCCTGTAACTCTAGGCTCTGAGTCTGGCCAGGGAGCTGTTATGAGGCAGTTATTTGTGCAGTGGGATCCGGGGCAAGCCTTTTAACTCCCTGCGCCTCAGTTTCCTCTTTGCAAAATGGTAATAATATGACCCTCCCTGCATACAATGTTTGAGATACCTGGCTGCTGAACACTAGGGCAGGGCAGGGGGGTGTTCCTGTGGCCGAGTGCCAGCGGCCACCTGCCTTGCTGTGGTCCTATCCTTTTCATCTCTCCCTTTCAGCCTTTTCTCTGTGCCTCGGGAGGGGGTGTGACTCAGCCCACGCGAGCATCATGGCGTCGCGCATCGGACTGCGGATGCAGCTCATGCGGGAGCAAGCCCAGCAAGAGGAGCAGCGGGAGCGGATGCAGCAGCAGGCCATGATGCATTACATGCAGCAGCAGCAGATGCCAATAGCACCCACACCGGCCATCAACACTCCAGTCCACTTCCAGTCACCGCCGTCTGTGCCAGGAGAGGTCCTAAAGGTACGGTCTGGGCTGGGTCGGTGTCTTGTCCCTGAGGGGGCTCGTGTTGGCAGTAGTGTGTGCCAGCGCTAACAGGTGTCCTTCCTAGGTTCAGTCATATCTGGAGAACCCCACCACGTACCACCTGCAGAAGTCGCGGGATAAGAAGGTCCAGGAGTATATCTCCGAGACATACGGGAACAAGTTTGCTGCTCACATCAGCCCGAAGCCTCCCCCAGCTGCCTCGCCTGGGGTGAGGCCCAGCCATGTCATGTCATCCTCAGCCGGCAACAGTGCTCCCAACAGCCCCATGGCGATGCTCAACATTGGCTCCAACCCGGAGCGGGAGGTAAGGCAAGGGCTGGGAGTCACGGAGCAAGCAGTGTGAGGAGGGGAGAGGATGGGTAGGGTAGAGAAATGGCATGTGGTTGTCCCAAGTCTCTTCAGCCAGGAGGAACACTAGGGAATAGGGTAGAAGCTCTGGTTGGGGGAGCTGACAGCTATTGCAGTCCTGGCATCCCCCAGCGTGAAGTGCTGTAGTGAATGGTGATCTGCACCCTGGCTGCGAGGGGGCAAATGCACGGCCCAGTCTTGGCCTCTCTCGGCAGTCAGGAGCAGGGCAGGATTGCTGGGCTGTGCTGCAGAAAGCGTTATAGGAGGTAAAGGACTTCTGGGATAGGCCATCATCAAGCAGGACAGAGCCACTTTTGTCAGCGTTAGGGAGTCACCCGCTGAGCTGCAAGAAACTTCCCACTTTGCAAGAAACTTTTGCCCAGTGATGTCACAGCCCTGGCTGTGAGACTTATCGCATTGCAACTTTGTCTTTCAGATAGACGGGGTCATTGATGACATCATGCGTTTGGACGACGTTCTGGGCTACATTAATCCAGAAGTGCAAATGCCTAACACCGTGAGTGTCTTGTTCTTGTCTTGCCCTGACTGGCAGTATCGGAGCCATCCTGACTAAGGGACAATTACAGCAGATGCACTTCTGCAGTCACTGGTGACTGTTGTGGTCATGGGGTGAGGGGTAACTGAGCTTTTCTGGCAGAGGGGAAGTTGCAGAGTGCCTGCTGCAGAAAAGACAACCCTATTCCACACAGACTGTGGGTTTAATTGTCAGTGGCTCTGCATCCTTTACATTTCTCCAGCAAGGGGGTTCCTTCAGTGTTATGTATCTGGGGTAGCTGGTCCATGCTGCCGTTGGTCACCCTTGGCCATGAGATCCATGGCTAGGCAGAAACAGCATGGCTTAAGCAGTGCCCACTGCAAGAATGACCTTCTGGGGCTGTGCAGAGCTGAGTGTAAGTTAAAATGGCCACCTAGACTGATCTGAGATACACCAAGGGGTGGGCAAATTCCTGGCTGCCCCTAAAATAGGGGGAGAATCACAGGAGGCATAGAGCCAACTTCCCCTCTCCCCCTCCCAAACCAGTTCCCGTCCTGAGCAGAGCTCGGCTGGGATGGAGCATAGGGCCCCATCTCTCCAAGGGTGGCGACCCAGCATCGATCGCTGGTATTGACTGTCAAAGCCATAGCTCAGGCTTTGCTTGCACGGGCTGCGTACGTCAGCGCCGGCTCCTGCCTGGCACGGCGCCACGTACACAGTGGGAAATCATGCATGACTGTGTGTGTACAAACCGGCCATGCCTCCCTCCCACTGTGTCAGCCCCTGTCGTTGTAGTTGTTGTTGCCTCATAGTAAGTCTAGTCCGAGCTAGCTGGAGCCTGCGCTGGAGACAGTAAACATTGGACTGGCCTGGCTGGTGAGGGGGAAGCAGTGAGGGACCTTAACACCTGGCTTCTGGTCTCTGAGCTTCCTGGTTAGTAATGAGGTTTCTGTGGCTTGCCCAGGAGCCGGGAGGTGTAAGATGTTAAGATTACAGATTTCTTCTAAGGCCAGAAGGGACTATTACAACTGTCTGGTCTGGCTGCTGGCATTGCATAGGCGGGAGGCTCTCACCCTGTGAAGCTTGTGTCAGAAGTAAAAGATGATTAGGGGGAAAAGCCTTTCAGTCTTGATTTCCAGAAAGCGGATCCTGGTATGTGATACCTCTCCTCCCCGTTTCCCCCCACCTGACGTGTGCTCTCAGCACAATTTGGACCACACGAAGAACAGAAAGTTGTCACCTGAACTCCACGATTAACAGAGGATTGCAGGCTATTGGCTTAGGCACTGGAGTCTCTTCTTCATTCAGCCACTGTGTGATTATGGACAGGTGTCTCCCTGGACACCGTTGCTGTGCCTCAGTTTCCCCATCTGGGATAAGGCTACCTCCATGCCCAGAGCTTGCTGTGAGGCTTATGTGATGTGCATTGAGCTCCTGCCCTTGGCTGTTGTGGACACCCCAGCCAGGCAAAGGACAGGTGGACCGATTGATCTGTAGCAACCCTCTCCACTTCTCTTGCTCTGTGAAAATGAATCGCACAGCAGTGCAGCTTGTGAGCACTTCCCAAACACTCAGGCTGGCTGCTTCAGTGGGGCCTTGGGGGGTTAGCGCCTGGTTCCCAGTGAAAGCCAGTCTCTCCATGAGAAGATCCCAGCCTGGTGAATGAATCCTAGCACTTGTAGAAGGCATTTCCTCCACACACACACGCACACACACCAAGCACCGTAGGAAGATAAGTAGCTTTCTCCCCATCTTGCAGCTGAGCAAACTGGGGCGCAGGGAGGAGATGTGAACAGCACGGCACTCCCAGACTGTTCAGCGAGCTGGTCTGGCATTGCACTCCTCATTTTCCAGGCAGGGAAATTGAGGCTTAACTGGCTCCCCTCAGGTCACATGGAAAGTCAGTGTTAGAGCTGGGAAGAGACCCCGGGAGCTGCCAGCCCCCTCCAGTGGCACCTTCAACCTACTGGTCTGCATTGCCCTTGGGATCTAGAGTCTAACTGTCCTGATCCAGCTTGCAAGCTTCCCTCCCCCTCCTCCTCCTCCTCCTGTTCCACATGGACCAGAATTGACCTAGTCACATGTCCCTTTGTTTTTCAGCTGCCGATGTCCAGCAGTCACATGAATGTGTTTAGTGGTGACCCCCAGGTGACGGCCTCTCTGGTGGGTGTCACCAGCAGTTCCTGCCCTGCCAACCTCACTCAGAAGAGAGAAATGACAGGTACGTCTGAGGACTCACATGGCTGCCAGTGCCTGGGGCAGGGCCAGATCCTGCTTTGACTCTGGTGCCATGTGGGCGATGGCAGAATGCAGCCCAGAGGGCTCAGGGTTAGGCCCTTGGGGGCTGTGTGTTACCTGTACAGTGGGTCTTGGACACATGGCTCCATCACAGATGGGGGCCGTTTACCATGACTTGTTGGGTCTCTGTTACAGATGCCGAGAGCCGTGCCCTGGCTAAAGAGCGTCAGAAGAAGGACAATCACAACCTGAGTAAGTGGCTGGTTCCTTCCCGCTGCAGGTCTGCGTCTCCCGCTCTCATTCTCATCAGACCATTCTTTTCCTAATGACCTTTATGCTCTTCATCTCTTTGAACAACAGTTTCTACCTCAGAGCTCCCAAACGCATGCAGTCTCAGCCTGGTGAAAGAGAGATCCATATGGCTTATCAGAGCCTGGCTCCATTTAATCCAAAATCCTGTCTCTGACAATGCCCAACACTAGATATTTCAGAAGAACACAAAAGAAACATTATTATTACTATTACTGCTACTTATTTGGTCTTATTTGGTCTAGAGGCCTTTGGTCATGGACTTAGGATCCCAGAACAATGAGGTGTTTCCAGACCCAGAGAGCTTCCAAGCTGAGTCAGATGATACAGTCCATTCTGGACTATAATGGGGTTACCTGTTCTCAGGGGATGTTCCTTCGTGACCACTGTCCATTAGAAGTTAGCTAGAGCCTTGATTCATGAAGGTTTGTATCCCTTATACATCTGCACCCTTTCTAATTGGACAGGGTATTCTGTTTGTTTAAATATTTCATTCCCTGTTTGAAACATGCTTAGTTCTTCATCTCTGGGGTTTCTCTTAACTCTCCTTGGTCTTACCTAGACCCTCCTGTATCACCCAGTGCTCTGAACCACCTGTCTCCCATCAGTTGTAGCCCTACAATCTATTTTTCCCAACACCTGTTTGAACTACCTGCAACCCATCCTAGAATCAAAGCCATTTCTGTGCTACTGAAAACCTCCTCATATATTTTGGACATTCATTCCCAACTGCCCTGGGTTTATGGAATCAATCCTGTGTGAACTAACTCCAGGGCTGGCCCATCAGCATGGCTGGATGATGCAGATGAGTCAGCTCCTGCTAGTCCTTTCATCCAAGGCCTGCTGAGATGTACAAGGCAGAAGACTGTCTCTTAGGAATGGGGAATTCAGGCCATTAACCTGAAGCAGGCTGGGGTCAATGGGGACTGAAACAATGAGCAAACTCAGAGCCTTGGGGCCTTTCTCTGTAGCTGGTCCCACATTCCCAAACCTTAACGAGTGTCCATCTCTCTTATCTCTTTCCTTCCTTTTAGTTGAAAGAAGGCGAAGGTTTAACATCAACGATCGGATTAAAGAACTTGGCATGCTGATCCCCAAAGCCAATGACCTGTAAGTATTGCAAAAAGTGACAGTTTCCTCATTTCTGGGCTGCCTCACAAATATTTGATGGGTGCACAGCAGAGGAATGAATAAGCATTGTCCCAGGTGGAGAAGCCAGGTGTTAAGGGAGGGGGGGATGAAATTTGGCTTTGTTCTACACCCACTTTTTGGATCAGTGTAAGGGTGTCAATTAGCAGTTTGACCTTTTGCACCAGTATAATGTTGTCAGGAATATGTTGCAGGGTGGGGACCCATGTGGCCTCTCTGGGACTCAGTGCAAGTTTGAAGTCTGCCAGTGGGGAGAAGATTGTCCTGTGGAGCATTTATCCCAGGGAAAAGATGAATATTTAGGACATTTAAAATGTGATCATGCAAAGTACTTGAGAATTCATTGGGAGAGCAGTCGTGTCCTGGCCACAGGATGGACTAGACATCCTGCTCAACTTCCTGGTAACAGCAGGTTACTCTTGTGACTGGGCAGGGTCTGTTTCACACAGACTCCTTTGGCTGATCTGCCAGTGCCATGGGCAGGCACCTGGTGCAGTGTTGGCATCCAAATGATAATTCAGGTCATTAAACTTGCAGGTGGCTTTGCACTAGAGCAGGTCTCTTCAGGAGGCATTTGAGGCTGGTTGGGAGGTGCAGGCTGTCACATCTTCTCCTTGCTACACCCCAGGGATGTACGCTGGAACAAAGGGACCATCTTGAAGGCCTCTGTTGACTACATCAAGAGGATGCAGAAGGACTTGCAGAAGTCACGGGATCTGGAGAATCACTCTCGGCGCCTGGAGATGTTGAATAAGCAGCTCTTGCTCCGCATCCAGGTAGGTCCCCACCTGCCCTCATCAAAGCTAGCCAGGTGCAGAGCCCCCCACATGGCGTGGGGTAATGGGGGGCAGTGAGGATCTGCTGGCAGGATTAGTGAGTCTAGGGTGGGGTTGTTGTTTTTTTTTTTTTCTTAAAGGGCCAGAGCTGGCCCAGGAGGGGCACCCATGGGGGTGATAACAGGCTGTAAATACCTGAAGGATGTGATTACAAAGATGGAGATGGGCCGCAGGGGATAGGACTAGGAGTAACAGCCTCAAGTTGCAGTAGGGGAAATTTAGGTTGGCGATTAAGAACTTTTTGACTGTAAGGGTAGTCCAGCATTGGAACAGGTTACCTGGAGAAGTGAAATCTCCATCCTTGGAAACTTTCAAAAGCAGGTTGGGATGGATTGTCAGGGATGATGCTGTCTTGAGCAGAGAGCTGGACTAAATGGCTTTGTGAGGTCCCTTCCAACCCTACTTTTATGATCCTACTCACATGAGGGGTCCCCATTGACATCAGTAGGGCGGGTTCTGTGAGCATGGTTACCATGGTCAGCCAGTTGCCTAGGGCTCATCAGGAGCTGGCACATCTTGCAGGAACTGGAATAATGAGCTGTCATGGGTGATGTCATATGTGCCACAAAGGATACGTGCAGCCCAGGGTGTGCCCTGGGGGACAAGGCTCCCTCTATAATTAGCTGCCTTGGCTGTGAGCAGGATCCTTTGGACCAACAGATCATTTTCATGCTGGGTTTCCTTATGGTAGGCTCTGAGCTCATATTTGGGCCCCTTAGAGACATCTCAGGGGCGTAACTATGGATTCAGGAGTCTAGCGAGGCCTTCTGGCTGGAAAAGCCTAACCTGTGGCTTTGTGTGTGCCCGGTGCCTCTTGGGTGGGGGATCCTCTGTCTGGCTTTGGCAGGCAACCTCAGTCAGCTGGCAGTAAAGCCCAGAGCCCTGCAGCCAGCCGTGTTTGCCTTACCTTCTCCCTGGATTTTTGCCCAGTGTGTAGTTTGGGTTTATGAAATAACAGTGCTGACAGAGAGGGAAGCCTGTTAGAGCTCAATATTGGCAGTGACATGGTTTTTGCACCAGCCTCTTCCTCTATTTCTTTTCCTGTGAGGCTCTCTCTGTCTGGCCTTTTATCTGTGTGGTTTCCTGCCACTCTGCGCCTTTGCCTGTCTCAACCTCTCCTTATACCTCCCTCTGCATCCCCTGCACTCTTTACCTCCCTGCCTTGCCCTGTTACTAGCTTGGTCCCCAGGACAGTTACTTGCTGCAACCGCTGGTGTCCCTTGCCCTTTGTTTTGGGTGGCTTTGCCATGTCAGGTTGGCTGCAAGGGCTCCCCACAGAGCACTAGTGTAGGTGAGATGGTTTCAGCTCCCTCCCATTCGGTTTACATCTCTGCTGCCTCAGATAAGGATTCCTGGCTTGCGTGCTTTGCCCCACAGGAGCTGGAGATGCAGGCTCGCATCCATGGGCTGCCAACCTCCTCGCCCTCTGGGGTGAATGTGGCAGAACTGGCTCAGCAAGTTGTGAAGCAAGAGGCCAGCAGAGGAGAGGATGGGTCAACAGAGCCTCAGCAGCATCAACTACATCCTGACCAGGAGACACAGCCACAGCCATCCCTCCCGCCACCACCTCAGTCTCCTTACCATCAGCTGGACTTTACCCAAAGCCTGAGCTTTGACAATGGCCCCAGTGGGTTCCACGACCAGCTGGACCCTGGCCACAACGTCTCCTTCCCTTCTCTATCCAAGAAAGAGCTGGACTTGATGCTGATGGAGGACACCATGCTGCCCCTGGCTTCTGACCCTTTGTTCTCTGCCATGTCTCCCGAGGCCTCCAAGACCAGCAGTCGCAGGAGCAGCTTCAGCATGGAGGACACAGACATGCTGTGACGAGGAGCCACTCAGACACTGGGGAAAAGGACTAGGAGTAAGGCCTGTTTGTGAAGAGACATCCTCACCCAGGAGGCCCCTGATCAGCACTTGAGTCTACACCTCTCAGTGCAAGGGTGGTAGCATCTCAAAGGTTTGTTGGGAGAACAAGACCTTAGTTGCTATAACTACATCTTGCCAACGTGCCATTGACTGAGCAGACCTCCTTGGCTTGCCGTGGCATTACAGTGTTGAATGCAGATTGACAGCACCGCTCCAGAGAGCAGATCCTCAGCTGCCTTGCTTTTCAGCTAAACTCCCTGCAAACCTCACACCCTGCAAGGGGTGGAGGCTGGAAACCAGTGTGAGGAGTCCCTCTGAAGGGAACAGGGGGGCTTTGATGCTCAGAGCTTCCCTCTGTGATTGTGCATCCATCCAGGCTTCGGCACAGGAACCTGTGCCCCCTCAAAGTCTTCCCAAGCCCTGAATGCTGTTCCCTGCTGCTGCTGCTGGCAATGGCTGCCTTGTGGCGCCGTCCCACGTTGGGATTCCTCTTCCCTTCCCAAGCAGGGATGCCTGGTATATCTGAGGGGAGGGCCTGGTGCTCTTGGTCACCAGGGTGCCTGGAGGCACATTTCTCAAGGTGTATTGGGTAAGAAATCGGGAGGGAGAGGAACGGGTGATTGCAGCCAACTGACACAACATGG
>NW_017729019.1:16399947-16403430 GCF_001723915.1 Gavialis gangeticus | reverse complement strand
CAAAGTCTTCCCAAGCCCTGAATGCTGTTCCCTGCTGCTGCTGCTGGCAATGGCTGCCTTGTGGCGCCGTCCCACGTTGGGATTCCTCTTCCCTTCCCAAGCAGGGATGCCTGGTATATCTGAGGGGAGGGCCTGGTGCTCTTGGTCACCAGGGTGCCTGGAGGCACATTTCTCAAGGTGTATTGGGTAAGAAATCGGGAGGGAGAGGAGGGGATTGATCTGAGCAAATTCTCTAGTGGTCACTGGGGGTGGGGGTGGGGGTGGGGGTACGTTTTCAAAGTTGGGAGCCCTGACTTTGAGAACATACCTGTGATGACTGCCAAGGTACCGCTGTGCTGGGCCTATCTCCAATGAACCCCTAAATCTCAAAGCGCCGTTTGGTGGAAGCCACCAACGTGCCTGATTTACAATGAGAAATTGCTGAAGTTGTCTGACCCTGGCCTTTGGTTCTGCACCATCACCGGTGGGTGCCCACCATCTGGCATTCAGTAATGCCTAATTTAGCTGGCACTCTCAAATGTCACTTTAAGATTTTGGGTTTCATGTGAACTAAAACTTGGAGGGGTGGGAGGATGGGATGGGTGGGTTCAGGGGTGGGGATGTGTGTGCAAACCTTCACGATGAACCAAAACTGCAAACAGGCTTTTGCCTTCGTCCCTGTGCACTGAAACCCCTTGGTTTTGGGCAAGAATCTCGCTCCCATTAAACTGTCGCCAAAACCTAGCAAGCTAGAAGGCAACTCCTAACTTCTAAATAACCAGATCAGTTGCCCTCTGTGTACTCCTAGACCCCTTCTTCAGCTGAGACGCTTGTCGAAGTCAGTGGGCCACATCCTGAAAGGCTTGGAGTGCCCTCCTTTGTTGCCTTTTCTCGTCCATTATTCAGGCAAACCTCCCAGAGAAGCCAGTGGGAGATTTTTGCCTGGGTAATGGACCTCTGGGATGTTCTGACCCAAGAGGCCTATTGATGCCACTGATACTCGGAAAAAGCCAGGTGCCCTGGATCGCAACAGCCTCTGGTGAAATGTCCCTGTGATAAAATTGTTATGCCCTAGCAAAGGCAGCCGGGGTGGAACAGGCTAGATGGAGAGTTTGGGGGGTGAGGGACGGTTAGGGAAGGTGGTGGGGATTTTAATCAATGTAGTTTTTTGCTCTTTAGTCTGTAGGTGGACTTGTTCATGCTCCTAGAATGCGGGTCTGGTGCATCACAAGCCCTTTCCCTTTTCTTAGCTCTTGCCCACCAGGCTGACTCTGTGGAGGAGACAGGACCTCTCTTTTGCTGTGTCCTTGGGCAGCTATAGGAAACTCAGTGATGGCATGAGTGACATGGGAGAAGCTAGAACCTGGTGTTCAAATCTCACGTGGTTCCTCATTGGGAAGATGATTTTATGGTTGTAACAGTTGCCAAAATCTTAGCCACAGCTTTTCTGCCTTGGGTATCTAAGAGCAATTTCCTCTTTCCCCTTCCCCTTCCCTCCCAAGGTTGTTCATTTGGCCTGATGATGAGCAAAGCCGCCAGGGAGTGTCTTTGCACGGTTAAGTCGCTGAAGGGTATTCTGTTTCCTCCAGACTGTGACAACAGCGCACTCGCAAAAGGAATTGGGGTGGAGTGGAGAAGGCAAGGGGAACGCTTTATTAAAAACAAAGCGCTGCAATTGCAATATTCGGTCCCAAGAGTCTGAAGGGCATGGGGGAAATGGGGAATCCCTTTGTAATAATATTGCTACTTTATACTCCAGTAATTGCCCAACACGTGGTAGCAAGGCTCCGGCAAGCTGTAGCTTTTTAGATTTGTTCCTGGAGAATACTGCAGTTCATAGCAATGAGGTCAAGATAAAGAGTCTGAAGTTCAGGGGCATTTGGGTCAATGGTTGTATTTTATTCTCTAGCTCCGAGCCTGTACTGAGAACCTCATGGATGGGACCCCTGCACCTGCAATAGTGTGATCAGGATATACAGTCATAAGGGAGAACTCAACCTGCCGGCCCACTAAGAAAGAGCTTGCTATCAGCGGGAGAATAAGGACCTGGGGGGAAATGTGACTGCAAGGCACCCACGTCTGTGTGGGCAGGGAGGTGGTCACAAGTGGATGGGCATCTGCTTAGGTTGCAGTGAGAAGTGCCAGTAGGAAGTCAAGTTTGCATGTGGTGATAGAGACAGGTGAGAGGGTGAAGGAGGAAGAGAGAGTGAGCAGCATTTTCATTTCCTGAGAGGGGCAGTCCCCAGCCCTGACAGTCAGGAGAGCCAGCACAAGCAAGAGGAAAGTCCCTCACTTATGTTGCCTTGCTCACACATTAGTGGTTTAGCAGGAGGGAGAAGGACTAACTATTGTTGTGACGGGGAGATAGCAGGGGGCTTTTCTTGCACACATTTCTGGCTGAAGTGCAGAGGTTTTGGCAGGGGGCAGGGTTTTTGGTTGGTCTTTAAGTGAGACAGGCCTGTGGGCAGGTGCGTGGGAGTGGTGGCAGGCTGCAGTCATGTCTGTACTGCACCAACACTTTGGCTTCCCTTATGTGCCATTCCTGTGTGCCTGTGAATAGTTCTTCAGAGCAGGACTGCAGAGCTCTGTTGACTCAGTGCGGGGATGCCTACATGGCAACAAGGCAGCACCATGCAGATACCAAGCTACCTCTGAAGCCGCTAGCTGAAATACCAGAAGCAGCACTGCTGCTTTAGCCTGCTGCTCCATTCAGCCCGTTATACCCTGTTTTTCAGCAAGGTTCTCCTTCAGAGCTAGCTTGGGTATCTTGGCATGGCACGGTGCCATGGAGGTGTACCCTAAGTGTCCATGGATGTGCAGCGGGTTTTCTCCAGAGCAGCTACCATAGACCCCATGGATGCTACAAGTGTCCATGTAGTTGTACTGCCTTGGTGTACCATGCTGCTGTACTCCCTTTGAAATTATGGGTGTGCATAATGCATCCTGTGCAGCAGACCCAAGGATCATTAGAGGCACATGTTAAGTGCTTTTGATGCCCTGTATGTTCGCGGAGCCCTGTGGATGACAGCTGAGGTCCAGCAGACACTGGACTCGCAGCGTGGAATTGTTGTGGCTAGAAGGCTCCGACAGGTAGCGACGAGGGAGGCTGGGAAGGCCTGGGGAAGTATTACCAAGGAGTTATAACAGGAGGGGCTGGTGGAGCCATGCCCCGTGGGATGAGAGCCAGGTTCCAGGATACCCTGATGGTAGCTTGGCCAGCTGGCTGAGAGGAGCCTACATAGGCAGGCCCAGCGTGGTTTGCAGCTCCGACCTTCCCGTGAGGGCTTAGCCTTGCAGAGACTGCCCAATTTGAATCCAAAGCTCTTTCTGTGTTTGTAACCGTGCACTATATGCAGCATGCTTCAGCACACGCAGGATACAGTATATAGTGTGCATTAGGCCGAGTGCTTGAGTGGCCATGGGACATGGTATATGCTAGGCATGGGCACAAACGGGGCTCTCCAGCACGTCAGCGTGAACCGTCAGCCTCTCCCCCCCCCCCCC
>NW_017729019.1:16354144-16399482 GCF_001723915.1 Gavialis gangeticus | reverse complement strand
CCCCCCCCCCCCCCTTGAGATCTGAAACCGTTACATTTACCTGGAGCCTTCCTGTCGTTGGCTGGGACAGGAAGCGATGTGATCCCATGCAAGATTTTTCCCAGCGGTGTCTCCAGTCGTGTCAAAGCCAGGATGAGAATGTGTGACATCTTGGGATTTCTGGGCTCATGAGCCCAGCGGTCTCAGAAAAAGCGTGTGAAGTTGTGATTTTTGGGTGTCCCAGGAGGGACACCTGAAAGGAACTAGATTTTCAGACAGTGCTGGGCAACCATCCTCTGAAAATCAGGCCTCTTTAAAGTGCCTTCAGTTGGGCACCTAAAATGACTCGTCCCTTTGGAGCATCTTATCCAGAGAGACTTCTTGAAGTGCCCTAATCAGCAATCTATACCGTGGCGCAGTGTGCTTGATTGACTGTGCATTGCAGTGCGTGCTGTATGCGACGCGGAGTCAGTGCCTGCCCCATACAGCCCACGCTGCACGCAGCTCATGGCTATCGGGCGTGGGATATCCCGCGCCAGGACCCCCTGCTTCCGCTTGCGTGAGTGGCAGGGTGTTTTCCATGCTGTGAGGTAAAATAGTCATGGTTTTTTTTTTAAATCTTTTAGGTTTTTGTTGTTGTTGTTTTTTTAATGCACTGTGTTTTGATTAAAAAATTTTACTACTGTTTTATAAATAATTGTATAAAAGATTGAACTGGAATGGGTAAAAAAAATTATTAAAATATATTTATTTACAACCTATCAGCGAATCGTATTTTTTTTTCTGTGGGGAGGAGGGCAGAGATGGCGACAGTCCCTTGCTTTCCTACCATGTCTTTCATCCCAGAGATCTCCAAGCACTCGGCTTGGGCAAAATGGTGTCTTTATCCCCATTTTTCAAGTGGAGGAAGTTGAGGCGTAGAGGAAAGAAATGACATTCTCAAGGTCATAGGTGGCCAGGATACTTTTAAAAGGGCCCAACTGGAGTCAGAGTTTCAGCAAAGCTCAGCTCTTAATTTAATCATCCAACTAAGCATCCATGTTTTCAAGAAGAGCCTGTTTCGGGTGTGGAGTTGTGCTGACAATCTGGCCATGTGAAGGTCACCAAGGGGGTACTGGTGGGGTCTAAAAGACGCGGTCGTTGTGTATGTGCCTAAATGAAAGCTCTAAAGTTTTGGAAAGTTTGTCCCTTTCCCTGTCATTTTGAAAGACCCCGATTCTGAGTTTCCGGCTCTTTGGACATATTACCTGTTGACAAGCCAGCAAGGGAGACGCTATAAAAAATCTGCTCGACTGCCCTAGAGTAGAAGAGGTAAGTCAGGAAAATAAGGACATTGCAAAGAAGTTAAACCGGCCTGACCTGGAATGTTGTGTTCAGTCCTGGTCACGCCGTATGAAACGAGATGCAGCAGGGCTAGAAGAGGTTCGGGGAAGGGAGGGGAAATGATCAGAAGTTTAGTGAGGCTTGTTTAGGAAGCGAGATGGAGAAGACGGGACCTGGCTGGCTTGCAGAAGAGATGACCCAAGTGCATGAAATAAGGACTGAATGAAAGACGATAAACCGCATGTTCCTGCTCTACCTTTCTCGTCACGCAAGAACAAGCAGCCGTTGACAAGGATTGAAAGGTAACAAACTGGGCATTGGTACAAACAAATGCTTCTGTTTTTTAACATGGCCCATGTTTTAACCTGTGGAACTCATTGCCAGGCGGGGCTGAGGCTGAGAAGCTCTTGTAGAAAGAATAAATCAGTATTATAATGACCCACTTGTTTACACCTCCTCTACCCTGCCTCCCGGAGTCCTGCCCTCCTGGGCCAGCTCCCCTAAACGAGGCAATGTACCCATCTGAAAGCAACCTTGAGCACATTCCTGAGTGCTGCCCTTCTTTTGGGCATTTTTACTGAGCTGCTCCAAGCGGCAACATCACCCCGCTTCTGGGATCTGGTGAATGAGGGAGGAAGGTGTTTCATGGCAGCAGTGCAGACATGCTTTTGCAATTATGTAGGATAAGGGATCTGAAGGCTCCTGGTTCAGGGCATAAGCCAGCCACTAACAGCTCAGGGTCAGGCAGAAATCATGTCTTCTTTTGAAGCGTGGTTGGAGACGAGATGCCAATTTAGGCTTAGTCTGGCACATATTGTCTTTATTGACTGGGTGTTGGAGACCTGACCACTATTAGTTGTTGATACCTCTGAATTCAGTGGTCTCGGGGCCTGCCTTGTAAATTGGTCCTCCTTCCTTTTGCAAAGAGGTCAAATGTTGGGCAGGTTCATATGCTGTTCAATTCAAAGGTGTCTGATGGTACCTGGGATCCCAACTCCAAGACCTTGGGTCACATGGATCCTGGAGCCTTCACCCACAAATGTTAACCTGAGTGCCAGGCAGTGCTGGTGGATAAGCAGTCTACCATATCCACGGTCCAGGCCCATTTCACACGCATAAGATAGACATTTATTTTTGTCCCTGGATGTGTGTGTTTGCTTTGTGCTGCTGTCACTGAGCAAACCCCCACACTTAGTATAAAAGGGGAAATATCACTGCATTTTAAACAAACTGCACAAGGTGGCACTGTTGGCATGGCTCTTCCCTCAGCTCTGGGGCTTGGAATAAGGAAGCCCTGGGATAGGATGGGATGGAAATATATTCATTTTGCTCAGGCATGGGGTCTGCGTAGTGATGGTCAGTGAGAGGACAATAATCGCCGGTTCTTTTAAAGACTCCCAAAACACCCAGCTGTGGTGACTGGATTTTTTTATGAAGCTGTCGAATTTGGGGGTGTTAAATTGAGGTTATTTCTATAGCTACTTTACAGAGTGTTCTCCTCCCTCGTAGGCTGGTGAGCCCAGATCCTGCCCGGTGCCTGTAGCCTGGATATCAAGGGCACAGTCTGAAACATCAGTGCCGGAGGGCGTTTCATGGAGTTGGACAATGCGACAGGTGATTAGACTCCAGATTCTGAAAGCTCCCGTTGCCTCCGTCCTGTGTAGGAGCTGGAGACATCTCCAGTCATTAACGAGGTTCCTTCTTCTAAAGATTATGAAATTCCACGCTGGTTCACCAGGCTATAAATCACCAATGCTCCCATCTAAAGGAGTCTCCAGATCAGGCATTTGCAGCCAAGTAATCCCAGGTTGTTTACAATGTACAGGTGGTTGGTACAGCAAGGCCCTGAACTGTTCATGGGTTGGTTCAGTAAGGGGCCAGGCTCAGCCGCTTAATTAATAACAGAGCGTCTGAGCTCATTTACACCACAGATTTAAAGCCAGAAGGAATCATTATGAGCAGTGAGCCTGGCCTCCCGCGTAGCCAGAGAATTTCACCCACTGCTGCTTAAATCCAGCCCAACAAGCAGTGCAAGTCCACTGATTTCTCTGCAGGTAATCCCGACTGACAACAAGTACAAGCAGAATCAGACCTCCTGCCTTATTGTTATGGCTCAATACCCCTGGACACACATCCCAGGGGCATGCTACACCCAGGTGCACTTACTGCCTCTTCAATGGCTTGCAAGAGAAATCAGAGCAAACCCAGGGCTGGGGTTCCTAAGTTATGACTCCTAACAGCTCTGCCCTTGAACTGCTCAGTGGCCCCGTTACGTTGCTTCACATCTCTCCACTCTCCTTTCTGCAAAATGGGGATAAAACTGGCTTCCTTACCCCAGAGAGGGGGGCTGACAGCTTTATTGTTCATAATGATTCTGTGGCTCCAATCCTATCTGATGGTCTTTCATGCAGTCGTCTTACTTGCCCCTCTGTGAGATAGGACTACCTTAATAGCCTCTGGGGAAAGCAAGGCACAAAGATTTACTCAAGATCACACAGGGAGTCTGTGGCCAGTCAGCTGACTCCACGAGTCCTGGAGGTTGCAGGCTGGTGACCTAATCGCTGAACTCTCTTCCCTTTCTAGCGATTCACGCAGCAAGCGGAAGATGTTGGGTGTTGTCAGGATATCTGGAAGCTCCGGGAGGAAGACCAAGTCAACGGCTTCACTTCTCTGGCCCAGTGCGACTCCATGGAACGAAGGTAAGGTTTATTCCCCAAACATGACACTCCCTGTGTGAGCATCTCCAGCTAGGGAGAGGGGGGCAGCTTGGTCTGTGATGGAGCTAGTCACTGCTTAACATGCAACTGGATGGTGTTCAGACGCGGCAGTGACAACTATGGTATAAACAGCCTTGTAGGATGGAATGAGGCATTACCGGCTTCCACAAACCTGCCCCTTGGATCTGGAGAGGACAAATGTGTTGGGTCTGGCTTGGCTCCATGCCACAGCCCAGCAGAAGTGCACCTTGCATAGCCACCTTTGTGACGGACATGAGTTATCTGGTGCAGGCAGGGCCTGAGTTGGTGGCTTCCAGAGCCGGTATTAATCATCTCTCTCCACCAAAAGAGCTTCAAGGAGCTGTTGAGTCAAGGACTCTCCAGGGCTGTTGAGCAGGGCATGGGCCCCACCTACTTTGCCCTCACTCACTTGGACATGATGCAGGGAGGTTGGCAGCCTGGTAGCACCTCTGGAGCCTGAGCCCCTCTCTGCTCTCTCCAGCTGGGACACGGGGCGTGGCTGCTGGGAACATCAAGGGGGTCTTTCCTGCCTTTTCTGAGAATTAAGGGCAAGACACAGCAATGCAGCCCTGGATGTGTGACCCAAATAGGGGCTCCAGAGAGGTTCAAGAAGAGATCTTAGAGGCAGGACTCTGGGGTCACATTCTGAGCTCTGCAAGAGCACGGCGTTTAGTGATTAAGAGGCACGGGGGGCAGTTGTATTCTCGTGATTGGGAAGCAATGAAGTCAAGTGGTTGGATTTAGGATGTGGGAGACCTGGGCTCTCTTCCCAGCTCTGCCACTGCCTTGCTGGGTGACTCTGAGCACATCAGATCGGCTTTTTGTGCCTCAGTTTCCCTACATGTAAAATGGGGATAATGATACTGACTTTCGGTGCAATGCTCTGGTGAATAATGCCTTAGTGGTCCAAGCAGAGGGGCTGAGTGTCAGGCTCTGGGTCACAGCTCCAGCAGGGAAGTGTGGTCCAGCAGTTAAAGCTGGCAGTGACTCTTGGTTTATCTCACCAGCGCTGTAACTGAGCAGTTATGTGACTGTGGCTCGGTCAACTGCAGGCCAGAAATGCTCATCCAGGGGCACCTAAATAAGTGACCTGACTGCTGAGCGCTCTTGATCCCCACTGACTCCAGCCTTACACCCGTTCGAGGCCAGAGCCTGCCCAGGTGAGTGCCAAGATTTCTAAAGCTTCCTCCACCGCGATGGGAGATCCTGTCTGACCCCAGGCCTGGCCTGGCAGACAACCTTGCCTAAAGCAAGGAGGCTGCCTCCCCCAGCCCAGCCTCCCCCACAATCAGACATTCACGCTGGCCCATCGCAGCATCCTGCGGTGCATCCGAGGGCTCTGGGCCCTGTAACCATGGTGACACCTTGCAGCTGCAGGCCTCTGATTAGCAGTCCAGCTGGCTAATTAAACCCTCTGGGAAGGTGGGTGCGTATCTCAGGCAGACAAGCCCGAATCCTACCTGAGGAGCCGTGCCGGCCTCTTTGAGCCTGAGAGGGCTGCCGTCGGCTTCCACCGAGGAGCAGGTATTCTTGTTCCTCTGCTGTCGTGGAGGGGGGACAGGGGGTGGGTTCTGCATTTCCCCGAGCAGGGACCATCTCAGTGGGATAAGCTCCCCACCCAGCCACCTCCTCAAACAGGTTCCTCTAGTCCTCCTCAAACACCTAGGTGTCTGGGCGATGGATCCAAGGGAAAGGAACGGGCCATCTCTTGCTGGCGGCATGGTCCTCCTCCACCAGCCTGCCTCCAGGGCAGCGAACCAAGGGGATGTGTCCGGGGACAGAGGGAGCATCGAATCCTTGCCCTGAAAGGCCCAGCCTTTGCAGCCACGCTGCCAAGTCCCGGAGCAAAGGAGAGACCAAGCACCGTTGTTGTGATCGGGTATCTCAGCCCCCTTCCGAGCACCGAGGGGTGGTTCGGATGTGGGACTGGTTTGGGTTTGTGATAAAGGAAGACGGAGCGCTTGTAAAATGATGATGCAGATCCGGATCTGGATTTTTACGTGTCCTGAAATCAGAGGGAACGGACCTGAGCCACCTCCACCTGTTTGGTTCACACCTCCTCTGTGGAGAAGGTGAGAACCGAATTACTGGATCCATTTCTCTCGGCCTTTGGTTAGGACGGACGGCTCGACTGGAAACTCATTGAAGTCAACGTGGGGAAAAAAATCCCATTTGGGCCAGACCTCAAATGCCGTATTGATTTTCCTTAGCTCGCTTGCTTTCTGTCGGGTGACTAGCAGGGGGCAGTGTTTACTGATTTGGTCTGTCTTTTCCATCATCCCATGGAGTTAATGTTTTCAGGTGATTTAGGAGCTTTTGTGTCCTTAGGAATTTAGGCTCCTAAGTCATTTTGGACTTCAGAAGTAAGCTCCATTTTGCTTTTGAGAAGGTTTGCTCCGTGCATTTTGCTGAGGGTTCGCTGGTGGTCTACAACTGAGGCCAAGGCCAGCTTCTGCCATCCGTGTCCTGTGTGATGTAGACAAATCACTTAGTTTCTCTGAGCCAGATTTTTAAAGGTATTTAGTCACCTAATCACCTAAGTGATTAGGGATTCCCCCGTCTTCATCTGTGCTCTCAGAAGGCGCTTAGGTAGTATAGCAATGGTAGCCATTAAGTTCCTAAAATAGCTGGGATCCTTTCCATCCTGAATTCTCCCGCAGTGCGATCCAGAATAAATCCCTCGGGAATAACGTGCTCCGTTGTACAACTGTGTGTGGGGCGGGGGAGGGCTGAGCATATGCTCAGCCAGGCGCATCACATGTCCAAAGCTTTAAGTGAGATGGCTTGCTTCCATCAAGGCCTCTTAAAAAATAAAAAGCCTGTTCTGCATCCCCCCCTACACATATGCAGCCATCCCTGCTGTCTGCAAATGACTGAATTTTGTTTAAAAAACCCCCAAAAAACCTTAAAATAGACTTCCCAGGATGGAAAATCACAGAGGCTAATCTTGGAAACTTTATTAAAAGAAGTGGGGAAAAAGAGAGTGGGGGGGAGGAGAGGAGGAAAGAGAGAGACAGAGACAGAAAGAAAGTAGTTTCAGACACTTAAAAAAAAATCCCTGATTTGATTTATCTAGGGAGTGTGAACACTAAATAGAGAACAACGCCTGAAGTGTGAATTATTTCCTATATTAACACAGAGAAAAACTGATAGCCTTTTCATGTCAAGAGAATAGCGAGGAGGGGAGGGAGCGGGGAGAATGACATTGTTCAATCTCTGGGTTTGCTCACTCTTTATCAGGCTGAGATCAAAATTTATTCCCAGGATGAGGCCTGCGGCCCGGCTGAGGCCCTAGAGATTTTTAAGGGCCTAATTAAGAAAACAGGATGAAAATGGCGAAATAAGAGGGCAATTTACTTCTTGCAGAATAGGGAGATCAAATCAACTTATGAGCAATTAATGTGCACAAGGAGAGAATAAAGGGATGCCGGGATATGGTAGAGGGCCTCATTTTAATGACATGCTCTGGTGTTGGCATAGAGGATTACTCTGAAGGTCAGATGTAGATTGAAATGACCTTGCAGATTCTTAACCCTCCTTCCAATTAATAGAACCAACTCAGAAATGCAAAAGACCCTGGCTTGGAGCGCTGTCATCCCTTTATGTTCAGAAGGAAAAAAAAAATAAAGGGGAGAGAGGACGAAAGGGGTTTTCCTTCAGTTCAACAACAGCCACTAAAGATGGGGACTCGGGCAGGCAGGAGAGAAGGGCTCTTAATTGCAGCACATGAGACACCCAAAGGAAAAAAAAAAAAAAGAAAACCGGTGTCGAGCTGCAAAGTAGATATAAAAAGGCCAGAGAGGGTGAGACGGGGTTGCCGTTCTCATGAATAAGCCCCTGTGCACACATGAGCACCCTGTGAGAACGGCAGCCCATGTGCGGAGCATGTGAGAGGCGATGCACTCCCGCTGCCTTCCCCGGGGCGCGCTCTGGCACGGGGAAGCAGCACAGCGTGGGGGTGCGAGGGCACGGACCGGCTTCTCACGCGGGTGCTTACACCCGAGCATGCATGACCTGGAATGGGCACTGCCCTTCTGCTGAGGTGTCAGTGGCTGCACAAGGGCTGAGAGGAAGGCGACTTCCTGGACCGGTCGTGCACCTGAAGCAAACTCTAAGGGTCTTCACGATGGGCTTTCCCTCTGCCTTGTGCCAAGTGGGTGCTGCCATGGGTGCATAGTTTGACATGGAACAGAGGTAAGTACCCACCAGAGATGCTGGGCAGGCAGAAGGAAGCCCATCCTGCTGTTTGAATGCTGCAAACCCCTCTCTTTTTTCCCTTGCCTTGTTTGCTCATGGAGCATAACTCAGGGAGGTGCCTTCATGGCAACCGGGGCAACCATAATGTGGTGCCATATAGAGCAGGGGGGCAGGGGGAGCTCAACCCGCAGATCCCGTTGCCTCCAGACTCCAAACAAACTAACGATTGGCTGCGGGATGAGGATCTCTATGACCTCCACTATCTAGATGAGGTTTCTTGTGGATAACACGGGCTGGATTCTCAGGAGATCCCAGACCCCAACATCTGCCATAAAGCTGCAGTTAAACTGGCCAATTTTAGAAGTGCTCAAAACCCAGAAAGCACGGTGGGATCTCCCCATTTCCAGCCCCATAGAGAGCACTGGGAGCGGTGGTGGGCAGAGCCTTTGAAAAAGTGACCTTAGTGACTGCATGGACCCATCAGCGGCCTCTCTTAGCTTCCCATTATTGCATCGGTTCTTTGTCACTACACAAGAGCCAATACATTACGACTAATAAAAAAAATAATAGTTGGGGATGGTCCTGCTTTGAGCAGGGGGTTGGACTCGATGACCTCCTGAGGTCCCTTCCAGCCCTCATTTTCTATGAATCTATGAATACATGTGAAACTGGGCTAAACTGGAGGTGATTGGAGCTCTGGCTGCATTACAGAAGCGCCACAGTAAGATGCATCCTCTGGCCCCAAACCAGTGCAGTCTTAATAAGCAAAGGGTGGGGCAGGGAAACTGAGGCACAAAGGGTGGAAGTGAACTTGCCCATAGTCACAGGTGTGGTCAGGTTCCTGACACCCAGGGCTGTGTCCTCCCCAAGTGGACCATGCTTAGGTTTATCCTGGCAAAGGCCATCTTCCAGCACAGTGTGGATCTAGTCCAAATTTACCCACATGTGTGTGGGGTGGGATTCTGCTTTGGACTCATCTATTAATGTAAGCAGCCATTCACTGAACTCCATAACCCTCTGGAGCCACATCTGCGGTGCCTTTTGCATGGGGTAGCAAAAAATTCAGGGGGCAAGAGTTCTGCTGGCATCCATGTTGGCAGGGCTCAAAGCACTGGATGAATAAATCATGCGGTGACCACAGGGTGAATAGCTCGAGAGAGAGGGGGCTCGGGACTGCTTCTCACTTTTGCACCTGACAACCCAGGGGGAGGCTGGACACATCATTCACTTCCCACGTCTCATGGGACACAGGGAGGGAGGATGCTCTGGAGAGAAGGCCCCTAGCAACAACCTTAGTGGCTTGATTTGCTGAGCCATTGAATGTGATGTGCTTATATCTTAAGAAGTCGTCTGGTGTGGCCTAAAGAGTGGCAAGCCATAGTCTGCCCTACTGACAGGTCAGGGAGGCCTGACACAAGTACCCAGGGGGCAGGTGGCAAGTGGAGCAAGCAGGGAATAGGGGGACCATTGGCTTCACCGATCTCAGTGGGGCTCCCTTTCCACGGCACCCTGGTGAGCATCTTGAGGAGGAGGGAAGCGGGGAATTACAGGGCTTCACAGACGGGCGATGCAGACTTCTCTTTCCCTGAGACAGGACAGTCCAGCCTGCCGGCAGGGAGGGCTGAATGCCAGTGCTGAGCAGGGAGGCTGCATGGGATACGAGTGGCCACACGAGAGTGCTAGATGGTTACTGGAAAAAAAATCAGCTGAAGGCTTGGAGCCTGGATTCGGCGGAGCTCTGGTTCTGGGCTTGGGGCAGGGAACAGTGGAGAGTAAAAGTTGCTGGCAGTGGAAGGCATTGCCTGGGCTTTGTGTGAGTTAGAGCAGTCCTGAGCTGTCCCCAAGCTGTGTCCTGCTTTCCATACCCCCACTGCACCTTTGAAAGCAGAGAGGAGCCATACTGCAGATTTTCTCTCCTCACCCCCCTCCAGCATACCCCCTAATCTGCTTGGGAAGCCAGACTCTTGCACAAGGTTTTCACCAGCCAGTGAAATCCATGCAGGGAGGATTATGTGGGGACTCGTAGCCCTGAGCTGAAGGTTACTTTTGGGGTTAATGGCCAGAGCTGGGAAATGCAGAATGGGATGGAGGGGAGTTGGCAGAGCTATGGAGCTAGAATAGCAGGAGGGTTGGATTGAGGTGCTGGGAGTGAGATACCATAGGGGAAACTGGTATAAAATCTCCCTGCAGGGAGACCTCTCAGCTCTCAGCTGCCCTGCAGGGAGATTTTATACCAGTTTCCCCTATGGTATCTCACTCCCAGCACCTCAATCCATGAGCTAATGGTAAGAGATGGAGTTGGGTTTTATTGCCAGCTGGGAACCTGAAGGGCCCCGAACCACTCAGTCAGCACCCACTTTCCCCCTCTGTCAGTAGAGATAATTGTACTTGCCTTGCAGGGCAGCTGAGAGGTTTAATAAATTACTTACCTTGCCAGTTGATATCTCTTGGTTGACATTATCCCCCTTGGCTGAGAATGACAGGGGCCTGGAGCAGCAGGGAACAGAGCAGGCATGGGTGTGTTGTTTGTGGGAATTGTTGTGCTCTGTGGATTTGAACCACACGTATGTGAAGGGCACGTTACAAAATAAGGGTTCGTCAGATTTTTCTTCCCTATTAATTCAAATTAGTGGTAGAGAAGCATGCAGAGGGCCCAAGATCTGGGGGCCACGGTGCAGGGGGCTGCACATGCACATGACAAAAGTCAGAGCCTCTCTCGAGGAGCTCGCAGCATAAACGAGACAAAGGGTGGAAGAGAAAATGCCTTTGCCAAGTCATGCACCAGCTCAGTGCCAGAGCAAGGAGCAAAGCCCGTATCTCTGGGGTCCCTGTCTAGTGATATGTGCAGTGGATGACTTTGCCTCCCATATGGCCTCCTGGAACTGCCCGGTGGCTTTCCTTTTCCCCAGTCTGTTGCTGAAACTTCTTCCCTGGACACCACAGGCACAGCAGTGCTGAGGTTAGCCAGGGGACGGGAAGGAGCCTAGCTTCTGGACTGACAGTGGAGTTAGCACAGCCAGGGGAAAGCATATCCAAGCCCCGCTGTGCAGTCCTTAATCTGGCCTGCATTAGACAAGCCTACTTGGTCCAACTCCTCTTGGTGTCTCTACTTGGATAAACCCCCAGCGGGAGACCTGGGAGCAAGTATCTGCTGGAATAAGGGCTGAGGAAAAGCAGCCTGGAACCAGAAGGAGAAGCTCAGGCTTTATCCCACTGCATACTTGAATCTGTAACGTTGGTCCCCTCTCCCTGCATGGCTGCCCCTGCGACGAAGGCCATGCTTCCTCTCTTCCTGGGTCCACTTTAGGCCTAGCACTCCTCTCTCATGCAGATGCGGATCAGAGGTATTCCTGTGGAAGGTGATGGCATTTTCTCCATGCAAGGGGGATCAGCCCTCTTTGAATTCTGGCCTTGCTACTGGGAAGAGGAGCAGGGGAGGGGACACATCTTTTCCCACTCTGCAAAGGGCCCCTCTTTGGGCCACGCCACCAGAAATACTCCACGTCCAAGGCTTAGCCTGGGGCTGGATTCTTTGCACCTCGCTCCTTGGTGGGCTCTGCTGATTTCAAGCTCTCCTCGTGGGCACTTTCCCAGTGAGTCAGTTAGTTTGGTGAGGATGCTGATACCACGACCCTCAGCTGTGCTGGGAGCATCATGTATAGGAGCATCATGACATGAACCAGGCAGGCATTTCCAACCATAGCCCCCAAATGCTTTAAGCATCCTTCAGCCACACGTGTTCTGGGCACTTCTGGGGTCCCTGAGTTCTTCTCCTGACCCACGTCTTTCCTTGTGGAGTGGGGTATGAGGGCACCGCGCGGCCGCCTGATTCAGAGTGACACCCCAGGGAATGTGCTTCCCAGTATAGCTTTATCGTCTGGGTAGCCGGCCCTGACTTCCAAGGGGCATGCATTTAAATGCTTGGGATTTGAGGCGAGGGGCTCAGGCAGGAGTGTTGAAGAGGAGAAGGAGCAGCGATGTTGGGGCATGTTGGGGGGAGAAGCAGGCAGGAGAGAAATGGGAGAGGGAAAGGGAGTGAACAGGAGACCAAGGCACAGAGAGAGAGAGAGGTGTTCTGGATGGGGGAGAGGTGTAAAGCCAGATCCTTGTGCCAAACCATGCTCTTTTTGGAGAGTGTGGGCCTAAGGGAGCAGGAATTTTTTTCTGCCACAATGAATATGAGCCCAAGGAAGGGAGGCAAGTTTCGGGTGAGTAGTATCAGGTTGTCTCAGTCACCCAGCTGCTTCCTCAGCCCCTTCCAGGCCAGAACTGGTATTGGCGCTGGAGCCAAGCTTTGCAAAGCCAGGAGGGTTAAAAATAAACCCGGCTGCAGACTAGAGGAGACAAAGGGCCTGAATTTCAGTCTCTGAGCAGCCACCGCTCCCTTTGGAGTCTGGGGACTCAGCACTGCTGAAAAAACCCAGGCTCCGAGAGTTTAAATATCAGGCTGCACAAGCTGCCAGCAAATCCAGGGAGGAAGGAATGGCTCCTAAAGGAAGTCTGCTGTTGAATTAGGCCATAGGGAAGCAGAGGGGCTGCTGGACAGTAGCCACGAGAGCTGGGATTACGATCACGAGCAGACACTAGCTGGCAACAGGGGAATAGAGAACGGAAATGGGAAGTGCCAAGTGCTGCTTTCCAGAGGTTTGGTTGCAAAGCCACTTCTCCAGGACAGAGTCCCTAGAGGGGACTGAGAAGGGCTCCCTCTCAGTGGGAAATGGGGCTTGATATCTCCCGGTAGGAGAGCTGTTAGCCAAGTTCTGAGCTGCGGCCGCTGCCAAGTTGGCTGAGGACTGAACTGGGAATCTTTACAGCGACCAGCCTGAGTTGCTACAGGTTGGACCAAAACTCCCTCACAGCTGCTGTAACAAACTCGTATCCAGCACAGATCAAACGCATGCAGCGTGCACCCGCTAGTGGCTCCTGCAGCCACCTGTCAGTGCCACCACTGAGCCGTGGAGCTGGGTAAGGTGTTTTGCAAATGGAAAAGTTTGGGTTTGTTCTTGAAGATTTTCGCCCCCAAAAGGTCTGCGCTAGACATGAGCAAGGCAGTGGAAAACCATGCAGCTAAATGCCACTGACATATTTAGTTCATCAGAACCTGAGCCCGTCTCAGAATCAGGCCCCGGGTTTGGGTGCTGAGCCTTTCTGAAAGCTGTGGCCCTAATAGAAGCCAGGTTTTGGATCCACTTTGCATTCATGTTGCATAAGGCTCTCCAGTGCTTGTACCTCTTGCCTTTGCACAGCACAAGCTCCCAGCTGATGTATTGGTTGGGACCCTGAAACCCATACGTACCTCAGCCCAGAAGAAGGGCCCGTTCAGCGAGGCACAGCCGGTGGTTTGGAAGTTATCTGGGTGCCAGCACAGCAAAGCAGCTGCTTCTGCCTGAACTTTCATCTGCAGGACCAAAGTGGCTGCACTGTTGAGCTGCTTGAGCTGAATGGCCCATAGGATTGGGGTAAAAGGGACTGGGTACAGGTGCGGGTCAGGTTGTGCAGCTGAAGTGTTTCCCTCTGAGCGACTTCAATCCCAACAGTCCCGGCACTGCTTCTTTGAGGCTGAAGCATGTAAATCTTTGGGGCAGCTGCTGCTCCTTAAACACAGGAAAGCTCATTTTACCTTATACTAAGTGAAGCTTCCTCTATATCCCTCCTGGCAGGCAAGGAGTTAAGATAGGCTTTTGAGGGAGTCCATAGTGTGCAACTAGCTTTATTCTCTAGTCTCTTCCCCTAGCTTTGATGCAACTGCTCCTGTAACCGAGTGGTAGGTGGCTGCCTGGAAGACTTTCTTCCCTGCTTGTTTCTCTGCTGGGATCCCCCATTGCATGGGAAGGTAAAGGACTAGAGGCCTAATTAGGACCTCACGTAGGTTGGTCAGGATCAGGGTAACTCCACTGGCTTCAGTGAAGTTATTGCTGGTTTACACCAGAGCAGAAGGGGGAAGAATGAGCCCAGCCTCCTTGGCTTCCAGGATCAGATGCTGTAGATCAGCAAAGGCAAGCAAGGTTCTTGGAGCAGGTGTGATATCTTCTATTAGACCGATTGAGTAGTTGGGAAAAAAGTTCTTGGCAAGCTTTTGGGTGCAGTCACGCTTCTTCAGGCACGGGGAGTCTCTGCTGGTCGAAGACGCCAAAGGATGAAAGATCAGCAAAGCCATTTCAAGAATCCAACCAAGCGGTCGATGGGGAGAGCAATCCCACATCAGCCAGGGTTGACAGAGGTGACCTGAGTGGTCCTGCTTATCGCCTGTGTCTGTGGGCCAAGGCTTGAAGTCAGGCCTCAGGGCTAGGCTGTATGTAGCTTCATGCTGGTCACTATGTGGGGGAGGACAGCACCGTGTCAGCTGGCTCGGGGGGGCAGAATTGGGGCTGGCTTTCTATGCTTTGGTCCCCCTGGGAGTGGATGGCTCCAGGCCTGTGATAGGAAAGCTCCAGGCTGCCTCTGGGACTTGTTCCACTTCTCGAGGCCGTGGTATTTCTGCATGTTCCCCCTCCTCCCCCTCCATCCATCCTCCTTTCCTTCTGGCTAGAGATGAGCCCCTTTCACTGCGGAGCAGCTAATCCATCCTTGCTGCTCCTTCCCCACCTGAAGTCATAATCCTCTGCCGATGACATCAACAAGTTGTTGTGGAAACCGTTGCGATGAGGTCACAAAATGGGGATTACAGTTTCAAGTGGGGAATAGGCAGTGAGACCACAGTGGGTTTTCAGAAACAAAAGCATGTAAACCTCAGTGCGTAGTAAAGAGCAAGAGACCAAAAAGTCTCTGATTCCCATCCAGCGCGGTTCCCAAGGAGAAGGGGCCAGGTTGATCCCAAGGGCAAGTTTGTGGCTCCCGTAGCTTTACTCTGAGGGTGCACTTGGCTTGTTGTTTTTCCATCAGTGGCGCGTTGAGGCATGAGACATCTGGAGAACAAGGAGCCCTTGCAGACAGCTTAATTGCAGCTCAGATTGCTGATGAGAGAGGAGCCACGAGCCAAGCCTGGGTAGCAACTTGCCACACGCTGGTGATGCAATTGGGACCAGAGACAAAAGGACGGTGACTCTGGAAAGGGGAAGGCATTGCAGCAAGGCAGCATGGAGCTGAAGCGAGGACCAGGTAAGCTGGCAGGGAGCCCCAGTGAGAGTTCATGATGAGCTTGGGAGAAGCTGTGAATGCCCCCCATTGGAGCACAAAGTGATGGGGCTGGGGATGGATGAGGCCAGCATTGCTCTGAGGTGGCCTCATGCTCCGTGTGCAGGGATTTTGTGCGTGGTGGCCCTCTGACATGGTCAGTGAACAAAGTGCTGGGTTGATAGCCATGGAGTGCCCAGGACTGATGGTCTGGGTCTACCTAGGGAACAGTACAGCGTGGGCAGCAGCAAGGTCAGCTACCCCCAGGCCCCTGCCAGAGCACCTCAGCCTCCTGTGGGGTTGTATCAGCAATGGTCGGGAGTTGGCTGCTCCCATATGACAGTGTTGGGGGCTGGTTTTATAGGCTGTTGCCCCACTGGGAGCTGATGGCTCTTGGTGCCTGATAAGAAGGCCCTGTGCTGCCTTTGAACCCATTCTGCTTCTGGAGCCCGGTGTCTCCTCAGGGTACATTTGAGAGAGTTGCTAGCCCAATCTTCCTTGGGGCTGCCACCAAGATGGACCAGTTGCAACCTGGTGAGATTTTTCACTCTACATCCGAGCTCTGTGGCTTGTACCTGCCTCTTATTGTGGCATGTGCTGGCCTTGAGAGAGACCCTCTAGTCCCTGATCAGGTGAGTGGCCACAAGCATGTTGGCTCTGAGGTCTGGATGAGCTGGGTCTGCAAGGCTTGCCCAACTCCACATGCTCACGATTCCCAAACACTGCAGGCAGGTGGCTTGTAAAAGGCTCATCCTCCCATGTCAGATGGGATCCTAATCTTCGATGCTGAGCAAAGGTGCGGGGATACTTGGGAGTCCAAGAACTGCCCAAAGCACAGGGACTTGGTGATGTTTCTGGGTGTATCCTGGTGCCACTAGGATACACCCAGAACTGGACCAGATCTCCGTAGCCATTAACCATCCCCACCACATGCCTTTTGAACAATGTCCGTGGAAAGCTTGACAGCAGCTAAGCAATTCATGCTTCCCCCTTACTGAGATGCCAGTGTGTAAGTCAGCAGGCGCTAAGGTGAGGATTCAGACTCCATACAGTTCAGACAATGTGAAGACGGAAAGCAAGGAGGAATGGGAGGTGGGGAACCAGGCGCCAGTCTAAGCGTTTTATTTTTTCCTTTGGTTCTGTCACTGCCAGACTGAAGGACTTGCCCCAGGTCACACAATCAATCTGTGCCTCAGTTTCCCCATTCCCAAAATGAGGAGGATGATCATGCTGACAGCGAGGGTCAATTAATATATGTTTGACTGATTAACACCTGAAGCTCTTCAAGTGGAAGGGGCGCTATAATTGCAGCGTGTTAATATTAAAAAATGGCCTGTTCCCACTTCATATATCAGCTCTCAGAGTGACTTTTGGTGTTGAGGCTGCTGCCAATTAGAACAGCCCGACAGAGTCTGACCCACTGGAGCTCAGTCACCCTGGCTCTCTCCTGCCTTGCGTCTCATTAACAGGACCAAGGCCTAAATTTGAATTATAGACACAACAAGAAGCTGGGCACCAAAAACATTGCATCTGCAAAGCCAGATCTTCCACTCGTGTCAAAAGGCACCGCTGCATTGACTGCAGGTGCACAGTGCTCGTTTATGCCAAGTGAGGATTTGCATTAGCCTTGGTGGCAGAACTCAGCTAGACCTTTCAGAGCCTTGGCTGGGGCTTACAGGGCTGGTCCTTGGAGAAACTGCTAGTTGATTTATCAGCAGGGCAAGATCTCCCAAGAGTCACTCAAAGAGGATAGAGGACTGCATAATGCTAACTGTACAGACCTTTTGCTGATAGCAGAAAAGCTAACCAGAAATGCAGACATTGGACATCTGTTTCTAGTGTTGGAGACAAGAAATGTGGTGAACTCAGACCCTGAGAAAGCTGAGACATACTCTTTGACCTTTGGGAATTTGGGTCTTGGGAGAAGTAGTAAAGATGGGCTCAGTGCTCCTTACAGGCACGCTGCTAAGATCCCAGTAATGCAAGCTGGGTCTTTGGACCCCAGTGCTCTGAGCTCATGGGAAAGCTGGGGGGCCTGGGGAGACTGGTGTTGGGATCCCAGGCACTCTGCCTCCCGGCTTTCGGGAAGCTGCAAGTTCCCAGGATATCGGGTCCTTCAGAGCATAGGGATCCAGCTTTCAGGGGCTGTCAGCTGATGCGCCTAAGGGGCTCCCCCGCTCTTCTTCTCCCACAGTTTGAACCGGCGTCCTTCGGCACTTTTCTCCGCATTCCAGCGCCAGTTTAATCAGCTCACAGTTTTCATCTCGTGCCCTTTTTTTTCCTCTCTTTCTCTCTCCTTTTTTGAGGGGGCAGTGAAATTTATACAATATTTAAGCAGCATAGCAGAGTCCTGGAAGATATTATTAATGTAAAAGGGACAGGCTGGAAATGCACTTGAACCTGGTTACAATTAGAGGGTGATTTTTCTAAAGGTCAATGAATTCAGATAATATCCACAGGGGGGAAAAGAAATTTAATACCTTTTTAGTGAATTAATTAATTATAATATTATATCGGCTTGGGGTTCTTTTCCAGAGTGATTAAGGGAACGATCTGTCTTCAGAGAGGCTGGGGGAAGTCAGCGAGTGAACGAAAGACTGACAGAGGGAGAGAGAGAGCGAGAAGGGGAGAGAGAGAGTTTAATACAAGAATAATGGAGCCTTTTCTTTCCTTTCAAAACTTACTGTATTTCAAGGCCACATGCTCCCTGCCTTGCTGGGCCCAGAACCTTTCATTATGGTCTCACCGAAGGACATAGGAGGCAGAGGCCATCATTATTTATTATTTTTATCTTTTTAGGAAGTGAATTTGGACGGTTTATATATATAATGTCTTCCAGGGCCAGCCACAGCACTGGCCGGGGGACAGGCATGCTGACAACCGCAGGGCTCAGTGACTTGAGGTGGGGGTGGGGGAATGGGATGCACACAGACTGCTTTCTTCACACCTGTCCCCAGCTTGGGGCCTTGGCTGCACCTGGGGGATATCCCATCCTGGACCCCCAAACCCATCACACTCTGCCCAGAGATCCTGAGTGCTTCTCCAGTTCCAATTCTGAATTCTTCCGTGGACAGCTCTGCTGTGGCACCTTCAGCTCCTCCAACCTGAAGGATGCGCTTTCAGTGTGACCCATCCCTTTCTGTTTTGCCAGTTCTCCAGCAAATGCTGTTGCTCCAGCACTGCTTTTCCCAGCCCCCAGCCTTGCTAGGCCACCTCCGTTCTGTTGTCCATCGGGTTTCCCCTGGTTGCTACAGGATGAATGAACTCTTGCGATGACCTGAAGGTAAACCACTGGTGTCTCTGTGCTGCAAGGGCTTCACATTGCCCTGCGCACAGCATGGCCCCCCTCCTCCCTGCCTTGCTCCTGACCTGCTGGTGAAGCAGGGGAGCCCAAGCAGAAAGCCCCAGTGGTGGTCCTCTGAGAGCTGGTACCTTGCACACCGCTGCTGGGACATGCTGCTTTCTGGGCAGCATTTTCCTTTGTCTGCAGTGATCCACCACTCCCAGACAGCTGTGATGCCAGGCCCCCTGCCTCCTGAGATCCCCTCAGCAGTGTAAAAGAGGGGCTGCTGTTTGTGATCTAGCAAAGGCTATGACGTACTGAGAGTGGAGGCCCCATATGTGCTGGCCTCGGGTACTTCTTCCAGCACTCCAGCCTGGCTCAGTTCAGCCCCTCTAGGCTGGCAACATGGCTCATAGGACACAGGGCTGCAGTCAGCACTCCAGGGCTTTGCTACTGGCCTGCTCTGGGGAGTCCTTTTCCTTGGCTGCAAAGCAACGAAGGTTGCAAAGGACTTTGAGACTTCCCATGCGGCTCACTTCCAGCACCCCTTTCCATAGCATGTTCTGTCAGGGGGGTCGCATCCATGAGGCTGAGAATCTGGACTCTTGAATCCCGTATGGGTGAGCTTAGGCAAGTCATTTCCCTTCTGCGTGCCTCAGCTTCCCCATCTGTAAAGTGGGGATAGCATAACTCACCTCTGCAAAAGGCTATGCTTCTGCAGGCTTGGGGGCTCTGCCTCTGGTTGCCCCCTGGAAGTCCTGCAATAGCTTCAGTTCAGAGTCCCTTGCTCCACAGCCTTCTGCAATGTTAGTTTATCTGCCGTCCACGCCGAGACTGGAATTTACACTCTTAGCTAATCCACCCAGCCACTGAAATTAATTATAGCCTTGTACATTAAAAATTAACATAACCTTTCTAGATATATGTCCTTATAGCACAGGCGTGGGCCAGGTTCCCAGAGCTGCCTGTAATTGGAGTTACTTTTTTCTAAATCTTTCCCCCTTGTTTTTTAAAGATGTGGACATTTGAACTCATTAATCATGGATCCTGGTAGCTGGTAAAGTTTAAAAGGCCTGTAATTGCATTCTGCCCTGCAGCGTCTATAGGGAGGTGGAGGTGGTGGTGGTGGTGTGGGGGGGGAGGTGTGTCTTATTTATCACGAATATTCACGTTCGTGCATGTGGAGCCAGGGGGGGATGAGAAGGGGTGTGGGGGAATCTGGGAGTCAATCAACCCCAGATGGGGCTGGACTCGATGATCTTCTGAGGTCCCTTCCAGTCCTAATGGCTATGAAAAACCCTTCTGGAACCCATGTGTTGGGGAGCGGTTTTCCATGGCACAGCTGACATGCGTGATGTCGCGTGCACCTTTGTGAACACGGGGCTTTCAGCATGTGTGCATGATGCTGAAGCATAGGCATGGGGTGTGCTCAAAGATGTGAGTGGGGCTTGGGGTGTGTTGCACAGGGCTCCTCTACCTAGGGCAATTGCCTGAAACAGCTACTGCAGGAGAAGCGAGTCCACGAGAGCTCCTTGGGAACCGCTACCAATGTCGACTCTTGTCCCAAAAGGGAGTTTGGAATTAAAATGATCGTTATTCCAGAAGAGCGTGCCCACATGGGGAATGACCCCAGAACAGCTTGTTCTGCAATAGCTATTCCAGCCAATTTCCCCTTGTAGAAAACCCTGAAGGCCCTGCCAGATTCTGGAAGGCGTGTTTGGCCCACAGCCATAGCATGGTTATACCTAAGCTAAATTCCCCACTTGGTTGCCTCCTCCTGCCCCATCTCTTTCTCTTCATCCCGACAACTTCTTTATTGCCACAACCCCCTTAGCCCTTTCTCCCCCTCTTCTCTTTGATCTTCTTTGTTCCTATCTCTTCACTCCTTCATTTCTGTCATGGGCTCATTTCTTTCTTCCATTCATGCAGGGGCTTCAAGTGAAGGGGTCACCTTATCAATTCAACTGCCTTTCCTAAGTTAGCTAGAGAGCTGTCATCTCTTCCAGAACGTCCCTGGTGCTGTCAAGTCCCTATCTGAGGTCTCGCGAGTGAAGGCCTCCACATTGGTGCAGAGCCCATTTTTAGACGAACCAAATCAAAACCCATGTTGGCACAAGCAGATGCAAGTCCACTGAAGTCGAGGAAGCTGTCTGCTTATGCCGTGCTTTCTTACGGGTGTAGTAACCCAGGCTTTTGTGTCGTGCATCATGGAAGGGATTAGACTCTGTGGCAGCTTTAACTGGCCTGAAGAACAAGCCTTACAGCAAAGATCAGCACTCTGGGTGCCAAGCTCTTTGGAAAACCATCCATCGATATCATGCCAGGAACAGCTGGGCAGTAAGCGCTTTTGAGAAGTTGGCTCTGATTTAAATGCCTAAATGGGAGCAGAGCCCTGGCCCTAATTCAGAGTGCTAAGCCCTTAGACATCAAGTTCTGGGATGTTGTGGCCATCTGAGCCCAGTGCTGGCTGAGAGATTAGCCCTAAGGTGATGCCTGTAGTCTGCAGAAGAGATTTGATAGCAGCCTTCAACTCCCTGCAGGGCGGCTGCAAAGAGGATGGAGGTGGCCTGTTCTCAGTGGTGGCAGACGACAGAACAAGGGGCAATGGGCACAAGTGGCAGCGAGGGAAGTTTAGATCAGATATTAGGAAGAACTTTCTCACTAGGAGGGTAGTAAAGCACTGGAACAGGCTTCACAGAGAGGTTGTGGAGTCTGTCTTTGGAGGGTTTTTAACACCTGGATGGATAAAGCCTTGGCTGGGATTATGTAGTTGGGGCTGGTCCTGCTTTGAGCGGGGGGTCGGATTTGATGACTTCCTGAGGTCCCTTCCAACCCTCATTTTCTGTGATTCGGTGATGCTATTGCCTTACGGTAGTCATGAGGGAAAGAGACCAAGCTGTTTAAGGGGCTCCTAACCATCCTGATGGCTGGGGTTTGCCCAGTCCAGCCAAACCCCCTGCCTGGCAGGAGGTAGCACTGCTGTGGAGAGGGGATGCCCCAAAGACCGGGGGTCATTACCCCTCTCAGAGCTCCCCAGTTTCTGCAAGTGGCTTCTGGCCTTCCTCGGCATTTACATAGCACTTAATATGCTGGAATTGCTGTGCAGGCCTCAAGGGCGACGGGCCAAATCCTCAGCTGACATAAATCGCTGTAGCTCCATTGAAGTCGACAGAGCTATGCCAGCTCAGCCCGGCTGAGAAGCTGACTCAGTGTTTTCAAAAGGAGCCACCAATCTTTTCTTCTTTTTCTTTTCCTCAGTTTCTCATTTGGCTGCATCTACTTGACCTTCATCACAGCCCACTGAGGGACACGTGGAAGGGGGCTAGGGGCATGCTGTAATATCCAAATGGGGAAATGTGTTGCAGAGTCACTAGGCAGGGACTTCCTTGCAGCTCTGCAGTTTCTCAGTGGCAGAGCTGGGACTCGGCCTCGGCCTCGGCCTCCAGCATTCGGTTTGTTGCTTGTGAAGGGCTTTGGGAGCCTGTGGGATGAACGGTCCTCGCAGACACACGCTGGGTTATTTTCATGCACTGACTGTCCAGTTAGCATCGAGCAAGGAAGGTGCACACAGGACACAGCAGACTCCTCATCGCTGCAAAGCCATGACCCCCAGCTCCAGCCTCCGCCTTTGTGCTCTTCCCTGTGGGGAAAGGCTGGGCTGGCAGCCTGGGCTCCAAATTTCCTGGTTCAGTCAGGTCTTCCTATGTTGGTCTAAAAGTCTGTGCGTGTGGAGCGTCTTCTGTTTCTGCCCTCAGGCTGAGTCCATCCGTTGCCTCCCCCACCGCTACCCCAAGGCACGTAGGGAGGCAGGGCAGGACAGTCATGCTTACACCATCCCTGGCCAGGCTAGCCCCAATCCTCTCCAAAAGGGGTTGAGAATGGGTGGTTCATGTTGGCCTGCTGATACTCAAGGGGAACGGATACCTCACTGATCCCACTTGGAAGGACGTCCTGTGGCCAGCAGCTGCCCTCGGTGTCATCTTCTCCCAAGTGGCCTTGGGGATGATGGAGAGAAACTGCTAGCCAGATCCTGGGATGTCTTTCAATCTCTCTCTCTTCCCTCCTTCCCCATCTCTGCCCCTTAAAAACCCACCATCTTTTATGAAACAAGCCCTTTCATTCCCCCCCACCTCCCTCCCACCACCTCCACCTCGCTCAGCCAGCGCGGCTCTGCCGGAGAGAGCCGGCTCGCTCCCATTGTGCTATCTTTGGGTCCTAAATTAAAATTTATGACATCTTGAAATGAGCAGTGAGGGTAATTTTGCTTCTGAGCGAAGATGCTAATGAGTCCCCTTAATGGCGTGAATAAGGAGTTGACGGGTCGTGTGTCACTTTGCGCAGACCGCGCCGGTGGTGTAATGGCCGCAGTAAGTGTCTGTAATTATACCCTGTCTCGCTGTATTTTGGCAGCCGTTGTGGGAGAACAGGCGGCTCAGTCACATACAAGGGAGGAGGGGGAAAGGAAGAGGGGGGGAAAAATCCCAGAGACTCTCGCGCTTCCCCCTGCTCTCCAGGCTCGCCCCTCCATTGCTGGGTATCTCTCTGAAGCAGCAGGCTTATGGGGCTGAGCTCGGACTGGGAGCGGGGGGTTGGAATCAGCCCCCCAGTTTCTGTTCTGAATTGCTTCCTGGCTGCTCCGAGGATGGGACTTCTTTCAGAAGGTCATAAAACCCACCTGCTCCCGTATGCCTCAGAGCTGAGGCTGGCTCATTTCTCTGCAGAGCAGCTTGTTGGGCTCCGAGATGGCCAAGACCTGTTAGATCAGCGAGCGCTGGGCAGGATGCACTTTCCCAGCTAGAGGAGAAGAGGTTAAAGGAACGGGGGGTGTAAGAAAGCACGGCTTCCCTCTCTCTGCTCAGAGCGTAGAGGAGCTCCTTATTGCTGTCCTGACCTAGGAAGCAGTGGTGCTTTCCTTGCCGTGCAGTCTGCCTGAGCTCCCTGTACGGATATGTGAGCTGATACCATCCTTGGGGCTGTTGGTCTGATTCCAATATCTTCAGCGTGGTGACCCCCTTGGGTGGGGGGGAGTTTGACCCTCTGGGATCTCAGCCTGAAGAGCCTTGAATTTACCCCCTGGGCTTCTTGAGTTCCTTGGTATGTGACTGAAACTGCCTCAAGAGATGATTGGTGTTGTCTCTCCAGGAGACATCTGCCTCCATTACCACGCACACCGAGACCGTGGCTGCGACTTAGCCAGCCGGAGCACTCTGAATCCAGCTTATTCCATGTTTTGGTGCTACTCTTCGACCCAGCCCAAAAGCAGCTCCTCTACGCAAGGAGACATTTCTGGATCACTCACTTTAGCCTTAACCTAACCAGGAACGTTCTTCTTCTGGACCAGGAAAGCCTGGACTTGGAATTAGGAACAGCCACTGCCAGTTCAACCCCCATGCTGCCTTAATCCGAATCAACTTTTCAGTGTAGATGAACTTGGTGGGAATAACCGTTTCTCCCATGATACAGTAATAAATTTGAGCACCCAAAGCACAGGGATCTGTTGAATATCAGGCTCTAACATCTGGGAAATATTCTGTAACAGTTTTTCTTCTTTGAATTCACACCCTCCTATATTTGAGAACAAGCTGTGTGCGCAAATAAGGTGCTGCTTTGCCAGTGGTTTTAGTTCAGAGCAAGGGGTGATAGTGTTATAAAATGCTGGAGCCTCAGACACTAGCGTTTCTACTGTCACTAGAACCTCTGCTAGCACAGATTAAACTCTGATTTAAATGGCAAGGTCTTCGGGACAGGAGCTGTCTTTGTTCTTTGCTTGTACAGCATCCATCAAGATAGGGCCTCGGGTTATGGCTGAGGCTCCCTGGGTGCTATAGCAGATAAGGCCCAAGTAGCTAAAGCCGAGTGAAATGGGCTATCTATGGGTGTCTGTTTTCAGTTTGCTGCCTGTACAGCAAGGGGCTCAGCACAGAAGATCTGTCAGCTTTGGAGGAGTTTACAAGCTCTTTGCTCTCCAGCATGTGTGTATTTACACAAAGTAAAGTGACATATAGTGAGGCCAGGGATTTGCCGGGAGGGAGCATAAAACCACAGAGGAGATATAATAGAAGCGATTGCAGAGACCAAAAAAGATCAGTCAGGTGCCATGTAGTCTGTATCTCTGAAAGGACAATGCAGGTTTGTTTCCTGGAGCTCTATCTGGCCAAACTTTATATTTTCTAAACAGTTCCCATTCCTTTCCTTGGCATGCGACCTCCTGGGTTAGTGCAGCTCAGTGCTGGAATACCTTTTCTCCTAGTGAAAGCAAATCCATGGGTTCAAAAAGGACCCCTGAAGCTGTGAGCTGTAAATGCAGACATGGCCTTTTGGATTCTGAGCCTTTAAGCTGCAGCCAGGTCAGGGGGTTGAGCTTTTCTAGGCAGCTGTAAGAGCTAAAAACCTACTTTTTTGCATTAATGAAAGAAGAGATGCTCGTGTGATCGCATGACTCCAGGAACGGGGGTTTAAATGATAGCACCAAATGCTGTGGGGCTAGCTATATAATCCTGAGATTGCACAGTATTATATGGGGGCCAAGCACTGACCCGAGCAAAGGGATGGGGTCTTGTGTCTCCGGGACTCGGGTCCTGGGAGCCCCCACTGCAGGTTAACAAAGCCACTGCTGATGTTAACCTCCGAGTGCCACATGAAAGCCACACTGCTCAGGTCTAACCGGACATCACTTGGCACTTTAAGGCCTAGTGATTGTGCCCCCTTACCAAGGAAGCGGCTTCTTCAGTGCCTGGAGAGCCTCACCAGCTCGTGCCAGACCTATGGCTCTCATCTTGGCTGCTAACACTTCTGCATAGCTGGGATCTATATGATGCTGACTGCTTGATACCTACTAGTTCTCCTGGCAAGCCACCAACACAGTACATAACTGGGTGGAGTACAGGCAAACCTTCCCCCCCCCCTCCCTTTTCTGGTTCTAAATTTACCCCTTGTTTTCTTTTAATCCACCCGTGCGGTCTGAGCAGAGCAGGACTCGTCTTCATGGAGAAGTTAGTGCTAGATTAGTGCAACGGGCACTCTGCATTAGCTCTCCTTGTGCACTGAGGATGCCTTTGCATGCTGTAGCTTCCCCAGGAGGAGAAGGCAGACAGTCCCCTGCTGTAGGCAGCACAGCTGTGTTGTAGCCTGGGGCTGCAGGACAGCACTGAGACATGTCCCTTTAGTCTCTTCTTTACTTAGCCCTGTTGCTGTTAGTCAGACCTGTGTGAATAGTGGATGCTTCACTTCACTGGCCATTTTGAAAAATAGAAACAACTGATTTGCTGTGGATCCCTGCTGCCACCACATTTGCCGATTCCCCTGCAGTCTCTGGCTTTCCAGGATGCATCCAGCCTAGCCCTGGCCAAAGGCAGCATCCTCCATCCGTGCCAGCACTCAGAGATGCACAGAGCAGTGTTTCCCTGCTCTGTCCTGAAACCTGTGAGTGTGTGGCAGCGAATGGAAAGCACAGAAAGTTCAGCTCTTTTCCCCATGTTGCAGTTTCCTCTTTCCCCCTGGTCCTCACTGTGCTCCGAAGGTGCAAGCCAGCCTTTCCTTTCTTATGCATCTTGGTTGGAAGTCCTCTCCAAATAGCAGCCTCCACCAGGAGTACGGACAAGAGGCAGGGCAGGGTGGCACCTTAGAGACTCACTCACTCAGAGGCACAAGCTTTCACACCCTGCTCCATTGGATGCTTCCAGTGCTCTCTAGTGAACCTGCATAAACACTGGTTCTGGGCACAACACAGTGCCCTCCATCCCTGCATGCTTGCATCCTGTCAGCACCACTGCTGTGCTGTGGCAAGGAACCCGGCATTGAGCATCAAAGGCAGCAGCATTGCCTCATTGCTGGGATTTGGTGCAAGTGGAATATGCTTCACTGCGGTGCTCCTGGCACAGCTCCTTGGTGGTACCAAAAAGCCTCAGCCTAGGAGAACGGCCTTGAAAGAACACGGCGCGTCATGAAGTTGTGGAGCTTGTTGCCACAAGCAGCTGTGGAGGCTGGTAGCTTAGTCCAGTTCAAAAGGGGACTGCATGAATCCTTGGAGGAAAGGTCCATCGGTCGGTGTTGAATATGGAAGACGGGTGAGTGACCGTCTTAGGCTTCCTAAATCCCTCAGCACCTGTCTTCTGCATCTGAGTGAGACAGGAGACTGGGCTTCCCGGACCTACGGTCTCACCCGCTTCATGGCAGTTCTTATGTTCAACACAGCATACCCGCTAGGAAAACCATCCTTTGGAGCCAGCATAGGAAGGGTGATACTAGATTAGCTCCACGGTCTAGGACTGAGCGAGTTCAGTGTCTACATCAACCACGCGCTGCTTGTGGGACCTTGACCAGCTGATTTTGTGGTTCAGTTCCTGATCTGGAGAGAATAGCATCACTTACTTCTGTGGGCATTGTGAAGCCAAGTACAGCGAAGACGGACGCTCGGAGGGTGCTATATAAGTAACTTAAGAGAGAGTCAGGCGAGACCTGGGAGATCTTTTGCTGCAGGGAAGCTGCCCCAGAGACGTCCGTCCATGAGAGCCTGTAAAAAAGCCTGAAGTTAGACGCAGATGAAGCAGGCCTTGCTGAAACCCATGGTCACAAGGCTCAGATGGAGAGACGGCTTTAGGCTCTAGTGACTGCCTCCTTAACCTAGGGAGCTCCCAGCTGTGCCAGACAGCCCTTGGATGCCAACGTTGCCGAGCAGCTGTGATGTAGATAGCTCGGTGCCCCCTTCTTCTGGCAAGCTGCCCACACAGCACAGGCCCGGGAAAGGTTTGGGCAGCCCCTCATCCCCTCCCTAAGCATGCCTATTAAGTGTTTTCCCCCAGTCCGCTCCGCCGAGTCCTTCCTGGAGCAATGGCAACTGTTGAAACCGCCCCCCTGGTTCCCGCTACACGGAAAAGCACAGAAGCCAGCTGAGGCCCCTTGGGGAGCGAAAATTGGCCACATCATAGAGAGTTTCCAGCGGAATCAATAAAAGTGCCTGTTACTGAGATACAAGCGGCAGCGTTTTAAAGGACAATATCAATAAACTCCAGAATGCTGTTAGCGGGCTCAGATCAGGGCTGGCAAGCAGATTGCTTCCCCGCCACGGCGAGATCACGACCACTGAAATATTGAAGTACTTGCATATAAACTGCTCTTTCAAGTATTTTTGACAAGGGTACTAATTAAATCTTAATTGACACTGCACTAATTAGCTTCTTAATTACATGGAACCACATAATTAGCAGCACACTCTGCGCTAATTGTTAATTAGGAAAACCAGGCTTCCCCCCTTTCCCTCCCCTCCTGTTCTCTCTTTTAACTAAAGAGCTTCTTGTATAAGAGAGGTGCTGGGAACAATAGGGCTGGTAATTCCCGGCTCAGAGAGGAGGGCCTGCTGTCCAGGGAGAGCGCAGGTCTGCACACAGGGCCTATGCAAGTGCAGGCTCCAGGTGGGGAGCTGGCAGGGGCCTGGCAAAAGGGCCCCCCGCCCCCCAGTAAAGAGATGGGAGAAGCACTGGTGACATGTAAGGAGCCCCTAGGGTGTCAGGTGCTCTGGATCTAAGAGTGAAGTGTTAATGAATGATTATTAATGATGATTAGCCAGCAATGCAGCACAAGCCTTTACCTGGAGACCCTTCACATTCACCTCTGGTCCCTGGATGATTTAACTGTTCCTGTGCCCAACAAGGGCCACCCTTTCCATGCCAGGCTCTGCTTAACTCTGTGGATGCCAGGTTGGTGATCTCGGCTTACTAATCCACAGTGGGCACTGACCTCCCCCTGCCCCAGGGCTGGCAATTCGGTACGCCCCAAAAACCATTGATAACCCATATCCCTTTGAGTGCTGTTCTGTGCCACGCTGGAATCCAAAAGCCCTTTTCCTCATCCTGAGACAAGCTTAACCCTTAACTTGCTAGACCAGGTGCTCAGCTGGTATGGAGTTAGTAAAAACCACTGAGGTGGATCAATTTACATCGGTTCACATCAGCTGGGGAGCTGGCCTCATGTTTCAAGGGCATACACGCATCACCTTCTCTCCGGATCACAAACTCTGTAGTTAAAGTCCAAATACCGAGAGCCTTCCCCTCGGACAACCTTTTGCTCTGAATGTCTGACATTTCTCAGAGGCTGAATTTGTGGGGGGGGAGGGGGAGGCTTCCCTGAAAAGCTAAAGGCAAACCAGGCAAGTCGCATTCAAATGAGACAGCTGCACGAAAGCCCTCACTTCCCTTTTCTGTCGCTAGTCTGCTGGAGCTGCAGATTGCGAGCGTGTGCTCCCATGCATCTGCAGTCAGTCCAGCCTGCATTTGGGCTGCGTGGGTTGTAAAGCAGCTTGCCCTTCTTGGAAACAGTTCAGGTTTCTTGATCCTTTACAGCAATCCCACACCCAAGGCTGTTTTGGTTCATAGGAGCCAAAGACAGCAACATAGCTGCAAGAATGCAGCCCCTTCCTGCAGCTGCGCACAACAGGGCTGAAAGTAGTGCAGTGGGTCTTTTTTTCCCCCAGGACCATCCACCTAGTCCTTGGAGTCTGCACTGCTTATAGCTACTGCAGTGTGAATAGCCCTTTGCTATAGGCGGACCTTATTCGCTCCCTTTTCACTACTTGTAGCATTCACGTTGCCCATTCTTTCCTCTTCCTTCATTTCTTCCATCCAGTCTTCCTCTTCCCATCATCCACCCTGTCATTCTGCTTCTTTCATTCCCTTTACTTTAGCATTTCTCTCTTTCCTGCTCATCCCACGGCCCTTCCATATTCTTCTGCTGGTCATTCTCTTTTACAGTTGTAGTGCAGTTGTGCTGTCTTGTGAATGAAAGACCTTGCTGTGACTAGATCTAAACAGCATGGTGGATTTAGCTTGGGCGTTTGCTTCTCAGCATTGTCTATACTGTCCAAGAGCTGGAAAAATGTGTCGGCCACCCAGTGAGTGTGTTTAAGTCAAGATGAACTTGCATTAATGTCTCTGGTACAATATGCAAGTTCTACATGTGCGCAGTAGCTATAGGTGTCTGGGCATGTTCATTAGTCAGCACGGGTCGTGTTGTATTTAGTTCATGTGGGAGTGCACATACATGTTATGGGTCCTCTCTGCGTCTGAGCATACATGTCATTTTGAAGAATGCCACTAATTGTGTTCAGATATATTTATAGCAGTCAGTATCTAGTGCTATCACCTCAACTGGGGTGACTTATGGCTTTACACCAGCTGAGGGTCCAGCCCTTACCGTTTGGGTCTGCATGCCTGTACAACGCTATGCACTGCTCTCCTCATATCTGCATGTAATGTGTACATACGCCTGTGTGCTGTGGGGGTTTTCCCACTCGTTGTTGTGTGTAACGTCTCTGTACTGTGCTGGGTTTATTTGGACAGCTTGCTGGTGTGTTGGCGTATGTGCCTGCGGGTCGCTCCAGGTGCACAGGCTTTTTGTTTGTGCGTGCATATATCTATGATAGGGTTTGTCCTCTTGACGGTTTATTGAATTATGTAGGTGTGAGCCCATCCCTGCCAGTCTGTGTTAGCGTAGCTACACCCACGTATAAGAACTGTGTCTGTATGCTAGCATACTAAGTTGTGCCTATGTATGGATGCGAAACTGTGTGCTAAGTTGTGTCTGTGTAGTGCTATGTTAGCTCACATCCTGACACTGCTGTGCTGGATTGCATCTACGTGTTGGCCTGTGTCAGTGCCCCCGTGCCCCCAAGCATCCCAGCACTGGCTTTGTACACGCAGTCTCACCCGCCCATACTTCTAGCCCTTTGCAACATGCAGCAGAGCGGTTTGAGATGCACTTTTGCCTCTTCCATATTTCATTGCTTAAAAAGCTGCACCAACAACCGTTCCCTCTGTGGAGTCCATTGCCCTGACCTGCCTCGTGTTGTCCAGGTCTTGTCCTTGCCGCCTAAGCAAAGTCAAAACCCCAAGGCAGCCGTTCGGAAAATCTCTCTCTCTCTCTCTCTCTTTTTTAAGCACAGTTTTCCAGGAAATATAAAAATGGCTTAACACCTGCTGGGGAGTTCATCTTTCATATGAACCTGAAAGAATGTGGTGCTGGCACGTGGTCTGGCTGGGGGAACACAAGCGCCTGTCTGAGGGAAAAGGTGGAGGGGAAAAGAAAATATTCATATTTTCACTGGGGCAAAAAAAAAAAAGAAAGAAAGAAAGAAAAAGAAAATAAGGAGCTGAGAAAATTGTTCACATTTGACAAATCTTTCTAATTAGGGGCCAATTATGTCCTCAGATTCCTAATTGGGATTCCGGCAGTTTTTCAGGCTTGTAGGGTAATTACAGGCTCGTAATTCTATTAAGATGGAAATTTGGGAGAAATACCTTATCATAACATTTAGATTTTGCCATCTGTGTCGATGGGCCGTGGCTGGGATGGAAGAGGGGACGTTCCCATTGGCGTGCGTGCTGTCTGACGCAAGCGCTCCTCGCGTGAGCCTCTGTGCTACAAATCAGCATCTTTTGCTGATGTCCAGGGAGCCGGGGCTGCTTGCTCCAGAGGAGCATCTGGCCCACAGTCCCCACACAATGAAGCGGGGCGCTACAGCTGGGAGAATTCGAGGAGGAGGGATTGTGTCAGTTTGTGGGCATCATTCAGGGTCCTTGGGGCAGGCACTTGGAGGGGCACTCAAGTGGCACGTAGTTACTGGGATACAGGATGCTGGCACGCGGGATGTGAGTGACTCGCTGTGCCAGTGTGTTGGGGTGCGAATGCTCAGCTAGGTGAACTCCATCTGCACCAGGAAATACCCACCTGTCTAGGAGCAGTGCCGCTGTCATATCCAAGTGCCTCCCCAGTCCTTCCAAACAAAACCGGTCATGACAGTTGTTTTTTTGCTGTCCTTTGCAGCCTGGAGGAGAGAGAATTCAGGTTGAATTAGTGCTGATAGTCCCCCACTGGCTTAGTTTGTGTCCACACGGCAAAGTAGGCAGGTTACCAGCCCAGGGAAAAGCAGCACCTCCGGGCTACATCCCCAGCTAGGCCAGCTAGCTTGGGTTAACCACACCACCAGGCTGGTTTGAGACAGTGTTGTGTGTGGTCAGGTAGGAGAGTAGGGTCTGAGTTACCTCTTTGGAGAAGCATAGCAAAGAGGTCGCTATATCTCCAAGCTGAGCATGTCCGGTGCGATGAAGCCCATGGTCTCTGCTCTCTTGTGGCATTCATTGATCTCTGAGGGAAAGGTGATTTCTCAGTAGACAGGACTTAACCCTCAGAGACCTCTCTGCTATACTCACTATTCAGTGGGGACCCAATGCAAGGTGTGAGGTATGAGAGCTCTCCAGTCCTGGGGGTGTGAATCCTGGCACATAAGCCGTCAAGGTTTGCTTGTTGCTTGTGGCCTTGAGTGTGAATTCTGGCGTGAGTGCCCTAGTGCATGCTGAGTATGAATCCTGACGCTGCCCTCTTTGCCGGGAGCAATGCTGCTGCCAAGATGTGTATTAGCTCTTGGACGTGACATCGGTGAACTCTGCACTTGGGGACTAGGTGCATTTGTCCGGTACTAGCTCCTACTGCACTGAGAGGATGGGAATGAGAAGTCTGGAACCAATATCTGTGGAGCCAACTTCTGACTTCAGTGAGCTCACAAAAGACTTGCGTAAGCTGGTATCTGGCCCTCCTGGCCAAGTCATCAGCTGGGCGTCACTGTGCAGCTCCATCCGTGGAGCTACACTGATTTGCATTAGCAGAGGATCTAGCCTGTGGTGCATCGAGGCCTCAGCCTTCCACCTGGTGCATAACTATGAGGGTGCAAATCAGGAACGCCTGCACTAAACTTTAGTGAGTTGTTCCCAGGGGAAAGCCAGGAGATCCCGTCCCACGGTGGTGGGAGCACGTGTCCCCAGTCAGTGCACAGAATGCAAAGCGTATAGCTTTCCACCCCATATCACTCCTCTCCATATGTCTCGGGACCCAGTCTTGGCGCTGGTGTTCGGTGAGCGGGTCTGAAAGGGACAGAGGAGGGGAAATGGATGCCAGTGGCTTAGCTGCCACGTTACCTATCCGGCTCCCCCTTACCCTTACCTGGCACACAGACAAATCCTGCCGATTTATGCAACTCCCAGGAGTTGTTTATTTTTCTGCATAGAAATATCTGCTGAGCAAGACAAGGGTTCATTCACTGCCTCTCGTGACACAGGAGCCTGCAGCTCAGAAACAAGTCCCAGGGGCAGCACTTTGGGGTGTGTCTTGTTTCCATGTCAGTGCGAGAGCTCTGTGAATAATGGATTGTCAGTTCAGTGGCCGAACTGGAAAAAAAATTAGAAAGAAGCAATCACTTGAGGTTGATCAAAACATCTCATTCAACCTGCAATGAAACATTTCATCTGGGTTGTGGCTTGCTCAATTTCCACCCCTCTGCTCGGGACCGACTGCCGCCGGACCCACTTATTACATCCAGGTCAGTCTCACAATGACATTTTCTTTCTTTTTTGGAATGTAAAGTCAAAATGGTTCACTTAGGAAATGTAGAAACAAGATGTTTTTAGACTGTTTTTGGCAGGGAGGGCACAGCGAAGAACTGAAATTATTCTCTGAATTGGACTTGGATTCTCCAATAGTTTCAATAGTCCTGAAACTGGGAGCATCTACACATGTGCTTTTATGCTCAGGAGCCTATTTTACTACACATTAAAGAGTTGCATTAAAAAAGTGCTAATACACTTATGCGCAGTAACAACAGGCTACTGTGCATTAAGCGCCACTAAAAAAATATGCATTTTTGCTACTGCGCATTAGGGCAGCCTAATGTGCATTTATTTAGTACCTCACATTAGAGGCACTCAATGTAATGCTCATTAGCAACAGTGCATTAATGAATGTGTAGACATGCCCACTGACTTGTTTTGGTGAATTTATTATTCACATTTCTTTGTTTGCTGCAGACAGACACAGACACACTCGTACACGTGGAATCAATCGGTTCTGATCAATGCCTGTTCCTACATTGGCACTTCGCTGAGAACATGACACCTTTCCCGACTGAATCAAATTGGCACTGGTAGCAGTCGGAGATGCTTATTCAAGCCAGTCTGTAATGGAAAGCAAACACCCGAGGGCACGCTGGTACCTCTCATGTACTGTGCCAGGCAGTGCCACGCTGCACCTTGCCACGCTGCTTCTTGCAACTTGCCACGCCACATCCATGTGGTGCTGGCTCCAACCCGGTAGGATTGTCCCTGTCTAAACCTTCCCAGCCAGGTTCTGATTCATGCGGTACTTAAAATTGGCCTGACCCTCTTGAGAACCTGTAGATCCCTTGACATTCATGGAAACTCCCCCCAAATTCAGTACCTTCCTGGGTGCAGGCCTTAGTGTGGTTATATTGTAGTAGGGTAATAGTGGGGTTGTAGCCATGATGGTCCAGGGAAGATGTGAGAAGTGAGGTTTGTTTGGTAATATTTTCTGTTGGATTCGCTGTGTAATTGGGAGAGATGTTAGAGAGGCTTTTGGATAGAAAATGCTCTTCCTCAGCTCTAGCAAAGAAGCAGATGCAGCCTCAGCTAAGTACCAAGCTCATTATCAACCGCTTGCTTTATGTCTCTTCCAGCCAAGAGGACTCTCCGAAGCCATCCCTTCCAGCAAGTCCACCTTGGAAGGGCAAAGCAGGCTGGCGACAATTAAGTCTCAGCACAAGGTACTGTACAACAGGGCTCCTCTGAGCCACGACTGTAAGTTGGGGTTCCCCAGCACGCAGTGCTATTTCTTTCCCTTTTGCTAGTGAAACCAGCTTGGAGTAATTTTAATCTGGGTTATTGGGATGGAAAGCAGCTCTTTCTGTGTCTGCAAATTTATAATAACTCCCCCTCCCCCCGCCCCTCACAAGTCCTCTGCATAAGATTCTTGCTTCCTTTGATCTTTTGTGCATGGCTTCTTATCAGCAGGCGAGTAGGTTTACACAGTGGATGATATGGGAATAATACTCGACTGAGATAAGACACAGCCTTGGCTTGCCTTTGTATAGCGAATTTGATAGCACTGGGAAAATGTTTACTGGGAGACTTTGGGAGGCTGGGCTGGCTTTGCGGGGAGGCAAAGTAGGTGGCAAAAAAGCCAATTTGCACATGTGAAACATTTATTATCCACTGGCAGGAGTTGTTTCCCAGTCAAATTGGCAGTGTTTCAGGACTTGCTGCCGGACAACAGGAGACAATGGGCAGGGCTTGCTGTTTTGATGCGTCAGTTTGTACTCGATTGTTGAGAAGTGCCGAGATGAGCCAGCATTTGTGTACACGTGCCTCGGGCTAGTGGTCGTCAATGCTCGCATAAATTGTGGCGGCCAAAGCCTGAAAGTGCGACCGACAATCTGTTACCAACCCAGAAGTGTGCCTTTTCAGAACTGCCTGTTGCAAAAAAGGCAGCAACACACAAAATCCAGCACGTTTCACGTTTCTGAAAGTTGCTATTTCTCATCCAACCAATGCATTAAAACCAGTAGTGTAATGGAAGGGGGTTAAACAGGACAAATGCCCCTGTTGCAGTATTAAAACCAGTGGTGTAACCAAAGGGGAGCAAATAGGACGAATGCCCCTCTAGTGGGGGGGCACAAAAATAACTGAAACCACAGCAGTGGTTGATTGCCTCCCTGTGATCACCACCAAGGTAGGCAGCACTGCCCATGTCGCATGGCTACCCAGGGCATGGAGCTCCCCAGCTACACCTCTGAATAAAATATTCGAGTTGTGAACGTACATCTGACTAAAACATCAGTGTCTCCACCTCTGAAATCAGCTTTCTTCTAACAAAGAAGGTTTTGTTTGATCTGATTGTTCCAATGGGCCTGAAAGACGAGAACAAGAAGAAAAGGTTGTCACCACTGAAGCAGCTCCATCTGCAGATGTGGGATGTCATCAGGTGAGAATAGCTTGATGTACTTACTCAGTTGTTCAAGGAATATGGAGAAAACCTACAGAGGAGGAAACAGGGCACCGGTGTTGTGAAAGATCCTGCTAGATGGCCAGTGACAAATACCACTTGGCCTTTTGATTGTGAAGACTGGACCAGTGCAAAATCATTATCAGGATTTTCCTGTGGAGAGTAATGGAAGAAAATGTCTGGGTTTCCATTGTTCACACTGGTTTTCAAATGGAGAAGGAAGCTTCAAGACATGGGACGGAGAAGGCCTTCCTTGAGGCCTAGACCACTATCTGCATAAGCACTGGCTCATTTCTCAGTGGTGGACACATCCCTCTGTTCTCAGTCTCTGGACCAGAAGTCCCGAGGGAGCAGATTTGATGCCACAGTGGTTGATCTTGGAGCCTCTTGCAGTAGATCTTGGAGTCGATCCGAGGCTGGGGTGGGGGTCTGAGTGTCTGTGTGCATGCACATGCAAGGATGTGGGAGCAAATTTGCTGCTAATGGCAGCAAGCTGCTCCCGCTTCCAGGGGGCCTTGCAATGGGCCAGGGCTGGGACATTATATCCTCCTCCCCTCCTCCCATCCCCGGAGGCTGCCTGCTGCCAGGGTGAGGACAATGTCCCTCTGCCCTGGCAGCAGGGAGCTCCTGGCCCCGGCTCCCTGATCAGGGGCAGAGAACTTGGAAAGAGTTGCAGGGGGGGAGCAGGTCCCAGCCCCCTGCCCCGATCCACCAATGCCCCTGACCACGACAGTTCCCAGCCCCCACCTGGCACCTGGGGCAGAGGCTGGGGAGCCTGTTCCCTGCCTGGCTCCGCAGCTCAGCAGTGTAGGGAACAGAGCTGAGCTGGGGGAGTTTGTTCACCAGCCTATTCCCCTCCCAGCTTCATGCTCATGGAGCTGGGCAGGGACCAAGCTTCCTAGCCCCTGCCAGCAGGCAGCTCCCAGCACCAGCTCCATGACCGTGTGGCCGGTGCTGGGTGATAAGGGTCTTCTAGCGCTAGCCTTGCAGTCGCGGAGCTGGCACTGGGAGATAAGGATTTCCCAGCCCGTGTTCCCCAATCATGATCTTGGAGCAGGGGGCTCAGAGCTCCCTGCTGCCAGGCAGGGAGACATAGTCCCCGTCTGGGCTCCTGTGGTGGAGCCTGCCTCAGCAGTAGACAGCTCCCGGGGGCAGGGAGCAATCTCCCTCTGCCTGGTGGATGGCTGACCGGGAGCAGATTTGCTCCCAGTCAGGCGTCTACACAAGTGCTACTGTACCATTACTAATTGAGAGTAAATTTGCTACTTGCATTTGCAGGTAGCAAATTTACTCACAATTAGTAAAGTTTACTGTGTAGTAAGCATGTACACATGTAGACACACATGCTTGCTGCACAGTTAAACTGCCCTACCGTGCAGTTAAGCATCTTGTGTAGACGCACATTGAGATGTAGTCGAATGCAGTGATTCTCACCTGTTTTTAGCCTCATTAGACTCAAAGGACTGCTCATTAGGCTCAAGGGACCCCTCAAAAATGCCAGCATTTAGCTTTCACTTGTTTTTTGAGTACAGAAAAATAATGGAGCAATTCTTCTTTGCAAAGAACTCAGAAAGCCCCACAGCAGGTCAGGATGGTTTTGACACAGTGGGTTCCTATTTAAAATCTCTGCGTTTATCTTGTAAATCAGGCATTGGTTTTTGCACTCCTAACACTGCTCATATTGTGCATCGCACTTAAAGAAGTCTCGCAACACTCCGGGTGCTGTGGGCCCTGATTGAATATCACTGATCTGATGTTTCCGGAAGCAGCCACTGATTTGGGATACCTCAATGTCTGGCCACCCAGTAGAAGACATCTTGGGCCTAGCTGTTAGAAGGAGCTGGACATCCTGAAATAAGTGGCAGGTAAAAGTGCTCTTCAGCTCTGAATACCACCTCTCCTTGATGTACCTCTTAGCTGCCAAAACTCAGGAGCAATTTCTGAATACATCCACTGAAGGGTCTCACTCTGGGTTGCAACCCAGTCCCTGCTCAACAGAGAAAATAAAAAAATCTCCAGGACATTTAGCAAAAAAAAAAGAAAGAAAGAAAGAAAGAAAGAAAGAAAAGTGCAACGTTTTTCTAAAGATGAAAAATTGGTTCAGCAAGTCCTTCTGGAAAGCTTTGCTCTTCTTTGGAGTGGTGCATTTGTAGCAGAACTCCGGATACTCTCCTGGACCCAAGAAGATCTTTGGTTGTTCAGCAAAGAAGCTGGTGCCATGGCACTCCACCTGCTCCTCTGCTATTTAAGGGAGAGGATGGCAGCTAACCTTGCCCATCCCCCTTCCTACCTCAGCCTCAGGTCCTCCACACAGGGTTCGGAGGGTCCCACAGTGCATTAATCCCAGAAACCAGGCAGGAAGGCCAGGAAAAGGATGCAGCCATGGAGACTGGGTCCACTGCAAGGTCTTGTTCCATGGAAAAGCTTTCCCTGGTTTTCCCTCTTTTTTATTTAAATCCATCTTCAGCGTGCTGGGAAATGCAGCTCCCTGCTGGAACCCGCACAACTGATGAGTCTATTTTCACTCTCTGAGCAGAAGTGCCAAAAAAGCCTAAACCACAAAAATGGTACAGAAGCAGAGAAGAAAACTGGGATCTCTTGCAGCCCTTCTGCTTTAGCAACATGCAGTCCTTTGTGCATACTGGGAGTTGGTAGGTCCTGCCCCTTCCATGAGGCATGGGGGAATTAAACTTAAGTCACTTCTGACAGCGGGGGCTGTATGTCCTAGTCAGTGGGTAGAGACTGATGGGGGACTCAGAGGGATGGGCTTCTATCCATAGCTCTGACATGGGGTGACTCTGAGCTCATCACAGTCCCCTTTATACCTCAGTTTTCCCATCTGTAAAATGGCAATAATGGGTCTGGCCTGGTTTGTGAGTTGCTTAGAGATGCGAAAATGAAAACTGCAATGTGAGCACCAGAGCTGATGATTAATCATTACTCACACACCTCTGTGTTGCACAGGCAATGCCCATGTAGGCTGGATCCTCAGCTGACGTAAATGGCTGTAACTCCATGGACTTCACCAAGCTTGATTTACACCAATGAGGTTTCCAACCAACCTGATCCAGCCCCATTGATGCTGATGGGCATCTTTCCCCACTTCTCCCTGGGGACTGGATCTGGGCCTGCCTCCCAAACAGGCCCCACTACGTTTTCCGCTCTCTGCCACCCAGCAAGGGGCATGTGAGCAGCCCCAACAAGAGGAAACCAGCAAGAGGGGGCTGGTGGGAGCTGTGAGGAAAGGGAACGTGCAAAGGGTTTAGGTGGGGAGGCAAAAATATTAAAAACATGATGGATTTCTGCTGTCTTCTCAGAAACGAGTTTGCCAGAGGGACACAGAGGGGGCTCGAACAGGTGCCAGAAGGAATTTCCAAACAGCTCTTTCAACATCCCCAGCCGTCCCCCCTTGGCTCCTTGGCAAGGACACAGCTTCCTCTTGAAAGATGTTCCAGAGACAATAAGGCTCGAGGTGAGTGCCGAAGTGGAGGGGGTGGCCGCTAGGAAAGACCCCTCCATCCATGGCTGCGTAATCGGTTTCCTATTAATCTGGCTTTTTTATTATTATTATTATTGTTATTATTATTAAACATCTCTCTTCTCCCAAATCATCTCAGCGCCGTGGCGAGGGCCCCGGTAATAGCTCCATAAATTTCAGCCATAAAAAGTAATGGAGGGAGACAAATGAGATAATTAGGAATAAATCTTGGCGAGGTCTCTATTCATCAACATCCCCCAGAACCGGCCAATATTCCAAATCATTAGCAAAGCCCGTAATTAACAAAGAGCCAAGGCTTCCAACGTTAATAAAGCTCTCTCAACTCTATATTATCAGGTAGCGGCTGACGAATCAGCCCCGTTAATATTATGGCCTTTGTTAAAGATCTTCTCTCTCTCTCCCGTTCTTTTTTTTTTCTCTTTAAGCTAAAAACCCTGTGTCAATTTTTTTTCGCTCTTCTGCTAAATTTTAATTAGATTTTGCGTGTGCATCTGTAGAGGGCGAGTGAGGGGACAAAGGGACAAGGGTTTTTTTTTTCCATTTCTGCTCAGGGGATGCTGGCAAAAGAAGTATTTTGACAGATGATTTTTTTCCCCCTCCTTTTCTGCCTCTGCTTTTATTCAGCGCTAGGTAGGTCTGCTCTCAATACTCTGGATCAGAGATCAGGGCTCTGCATGGAATATACCTTAAGGGCCTGCTTTCCACCCCTCCTCCCACCATAATATTCAGTGAGGCAGAGTGTTTTAGGTGTGTTCAGTCAGTGCCTCATGGGCGGAGAGCTGTAAGGATTGGTGTATCCATGTTACGGCACTCTCAGCACTTTTTGGCCATCTGGCTGTATGCCTTGGCTATGAGCATGACTGCCTCCAGGCACAAGTTACCTGCTAGTGCAGCACATGGCACGAAGTAGACAGCACTTGCTGCAGAGAAGGGCTTGAGATGTGAGCCCAGCTTCTCCAAATCGGGCATCTTTGCTTGCACTCATTCTTGCCTCCTTCAATAGTCCAGGTCAACAGCTGGAGCGCACATGACAGGTGACTTTATGAGAGCTTTGTCTGTCCTAAATTCTGGGCTGAGTCCTTATCTGTTCCCTGAGTGTAAACGAGAACATCCCAAGCTACTCTTTTGCTGTATGCAAGTGGCTCCTGAAGCATCTTTCTGTAGTCGTAGTGAGGCAGCTGCCCGTGGTCCTTCACCCCTGGTGACTGAGTTACATTGGCATTGGCACACCGGAGCAGACCAGGTGTCCATTGCGTCCAGTATCTTGTGTCTAACAGTGGCCAGCAACAGATGTTCAGAGGAAGCTGCAAAAAACCACAGCTGCTTCTTAACCCTGAGGCAGTTAGTTGTTGGCTGATGTCCTGAAGCATGAAGGTTTATACCCTCCCTGCATGTTTAAGGTTATTTTACACAGCTTTGAATTATAACCGGGGCCTGAAATGTACTGTCACAGGCTGGCGTGGATGAGAAGAAGTCAACAGGATTCAAACTTTTATAGGAATAATGAGGATAAACATAGTTATAATGATTTATGTCCAAAGTTTTGGAAGAGAAATTCAACCACATGGTTCAGGGTTTAAGCCAATCTCTAGGGATTAGGGTAGGATGTTTGAAGGGGCAGATTATACAACACCTGCCTGTTGCAGGGATTTTTGTGTATTCTACTGACTCTCACTGGAGGTAAAACATTTGGGTTGACTGGATTTGGAGTCTCTTTTGTGATGCCAGTTCCTATATTGCATGTGGATATGCTTCTTTTCTACCCCTTTCCTGAATTCTTCTAAGCACTTGTCCTTCGTGACATCCCGTGCCACTGAGTTTCACAGGGTAACCATATTTTTTGTTCCTTTTTTGACCAATCCCTTTGCTGTCTGACCATCCAGTGAAATCATTCTTGTATTATGAGACAGGCACAATACTGCAAAATGGAGATCTCATATAAGCTCCTCTCATTCCAGTTGTTGAACAGCTCATGGGCACAAAGCAAAAGACCTTAAGGTTAGATCCATCTGGGCCTAACCAGGGGTCAGCAACACCTGCAGATGCCGCCAGCAGTGTCAACAGAGGCCAGTGGTGATCACAGCGATGACCGCCTTTTCGTAGGGGTGCACTGCCGTGCTCAGGGGGTGCACGTGCACCCCCTATGCGTTGCCAGAGGTTTGGGGGCTGGAGGATGTGACTTGTGAGGAGAGGCTGAGGGAAGCGGGCTTATTGAGTCTGGAGAGGAGAACTGTAAGGGGGAATTGAATAGAAGCCTTCAACTCCCTGCAGGGCGGCTGCAAAGCGGATGGAGCTGGGCTGATCTCAGTGGGGGCAGACGACAGAGCAAGGAGCAATGGGCTCAAGTTGCAGCAAGGAAAGTTGAGGTTGGATATTGGGAAAAACTCTCTCACCAGGAGGGTAGCAAAGTACTTGAACAGGTTACCCAGAGAGGTGGTGGAGCCTCCATCCTCGGAGGTGTTTAAGACCCAGCTCCAACAAAGCCTAGTGTTACCAGATTTCCTGTCACTTTGGGGTGCACTCATTTTTTTACATTTCTGGGGCCTCTGTAATTCTAGCAATGTGCTGCTTGTGTTTCTGTATCTCTCCCTTCTGCAAGTCCTCGCCCCCAGTGGAGCTACCTTGCAGGACTCAGGTTCAATGGGGACAGGTTCCTCCAACCACCGAATCAATGTGTGTGTGGATGTGCAGATATGCGTTTGACTACCAGGGCACACCTGAGTCAGGCTGCATTATTCAGCATTGATGGGCTAACACCTTCATATGCCTTGAGCTCAGCTGATCAGGGCAACAATAAAATGCAATCAGACATAAGCACAAGGGTTAACAGAGCACATCTCAGCCAGGCTGGGTTATTCAGCATTGACAGGCTGACACCTCATGTGCCTTGAACTCAGCTCATCCCTTATTTCAGCAGAACAATAATAAATGCAGTTAGACACACTCATGCTAACAGAGTACGTCTGAGCAGGCTGGGTCCGATCAGCACTTTCAGTTGACAGCCTCATGCGCCTCAAAGCTCAGTACATCCCACTCTCTCATCACAATGGTCCTAGTAGTAACTCCCTTGATGAGCAGACCCCACCGTAGTTTTGGGCATTACAGGGATCTTTGGCTTAGGTAGAAGAAGCATTGCTGCAGACCAAGTGGGGAAGTCAAGGGGAAGGAAGGGTAAAAGAGGTTCAGAGAGAGAGAATATAGCAGCCACCTTGACCATAAAAGTTATTTATTGCCAGGTATATGAACTTATTCCGATCCCAGTAGTAATAGCCATACAAGAGAGACAAATAAAACAGTTACAGCATTACATAGTTTTGTTCAGGCCGCGGGGGGGTGGGGGTGGTGACTGTTTTGTCAGTCAGACAGGCTGCGTACAGTGCCAGGGTTCCCCAACAACAGAGCTGACAGGTGACACTGGGCTGGGATGATGTAGTTGGAGCTGGTCCTGCTTGGAGCAGGCGGTTGGACTAGATGCGACTCCTGAGGCCCCGTCCAACCCTCATCTTCTGTGACTACCTGCACGGTCCTTTCCAAAATCCTAGCCCTGCCCATGGCAGTGCCTTAGCTGAGCTAGAGCTTAAGCTCCTGCCTAGAGGTGACCCCTCGCTGCTGTTACACTGGTGCAACAAGTAATTGTTTGTATATTTTTTCATATATACACACATACATATATGAAAGAGCTAAATTATTCACATTCTCGAAGCATAGACTTTAAGAACACCAGAAGCATGAGGTGGCAACACCGCCACTTCAACATACCTCCTTTCTCCCCACACCTGCCCCTCATACCTATTGTCTCCCATCCCCCCGATCCTAATAAAAGAGATCACATCTACCCAAAGAGCCTCGTCTGCTTTACCAGAAACCTGGCGCCTCTTGGTTTTTAGCCAAGACCCGTGCCTGCCAACGATCAGGATTCTTTGCAAGTCAAGACACAAAACTCAGGGGTGGTTACAATCCCTTTCCTGATGCCCCTTCTGTACATCACGTCCAGATACAACCACATTTCCCAGAGATCCTCCATTCCCTCTGAGCAGGTGAGGGACCGCTACCACCCAAGCTGGATAAAGAGGCAAGAGACCAGTCTCGAGACCAGCCTGGTAACGGTGACACCCAAAGCAGCACTCGTTTCTATGCCAGCCCAACTCCTCTGTGCAGTCTCACCTTTGCTGGCTGGGGGAGACACAGGAGGAAGCTGGTAGGAGCCACATGCCTGCTTGCACAGAGGATTCCCTCTGTTCACACGCAATGGGTAGAGGCGGGTTGTTTAATTAAATATTCTAACTGGCGTTATTCACTTGTCTTGGTTTCACTGAGACCCTGGGAACTAGGCAGAACCCATTTTCCCCTGGGCTCAGAAGAGGTCAATTCACTGGGGTCGGGATCATGACGACTCTGGAAGGGAGGCAGGACTTCTCTGCTCCCGCCATCAGCGATGCTGCCTGCTAGGCCTCGCTGACCTATTGTAACGGCCAGCAGGAAAGCAGCCAGTGCGGCTTCTAGCTGCCAGCTCCTTCCTTTCCCACAAGTGCTTCTCCCCTCTTAGAAGAGCCATATGCTAGGGGCTGGATGGATGGCTCCTCCTTTCACTTGCCCAGGGTGCTGCTTGCAATGCACCTGCCAAGCTGCACCTGCACCTGCTGAGGGGTGTCTCTGCTGCAGCACATGGGACTCATGACTGGCTTCATGTGGCTGGTTAGGCAGTGCCTGCATTGTCTACATGTCTGCCCCAGACAGACCTGGTGGGTCCCTGCTGTGAGGAACAAGAGGAGGCCAGTCACTGAAGGAGGCTCCAGGAGCTGCTGTAGTGCAGGACCTGGGGGGAACAACCCCTGGGGGCAGATGGAGGGAAGGGAGCAGGGACCAGAGTAGCCTGGGGAGGAAGATGTCAGCAGGGGAGGCAGTGCAAGGGGGTCTGTGGGGCTCTGTGGTGGGCACAGGCAGGGAAGCCAGGCTGGGGGGGCTCCAGAACAAGGGAAGTGGGCACCGGGGGGGGGAGGGCCCAGCCAAGACCCCAGTGCCCCCTAAGCAGCCCTAGGGCTGGAGCAGAGATGAAGCCCCTGCATAGGTCTGGGGTACCCCCCAGGAAAGAGCGAGGCCCCAGCTGCACCGCCACGGCCCCCTGCAGGCCCCGGCCGCGGGACACCAACAGACCAACGCTACGACAGGAAACGTCGCACCTCCCCCCCGCGCCTCCCTACGGCGCATGCGCCGCCTCGGCTCCGCCCCCGGCCTCCCCGCATGCGCAGTGCTCCCCGCAGAGCGCGTGGCTGGGCATTGGCCAGCGGCGGGGCAATGGGGAGGTGGCGGTTGCCATTGGCCGGCGGTGAATCTGGGGGTTGTGATTGGCCGACGGTGAGCCAATGCGGCGTCGGGGGCCGGGGATAAAAGCAGGAGGGAGGCCATGTTGCAGTTCCTACCGAGACGTGTGGGTGGGGGTGGGGTTTGGAGTAGGGCTTCCTGGGCCGGTGCTAACTCGCTCTGCCTCGAGCCCCCGCAGGAGCGTGGGTCGGGGCCGGTGCTGAACTTGTGCCGGCCCCTTGTCCCAGTAAAGCTCGTCCGCGTCTGTGTTCCTCGTTTCAATAAAGGCGTTTGCTCCCGGGCCCGTGTCTGTCCCGCACCGTCGGGGGGGGGGGGGATGCGCCAGCCCCGGCGCTTCCCCCGCTTGTGCCCGGGGCTTACCCCTCCCGCTTCCCGGCTCGTTCCCGTCCGCTCTGCCCCGGGCTCCTCGCCGCTGCGGTCACGTCCCTTCTCGGCTCGTTGCCCCCTTGCTTCGTCCGCCCCGGGTGGGTTCCCGCTTTCTTTCGCTCCCGGCCCCCTTCCCCTTCCCCTTCTTGCGGGCTCTTCCCCCTTTCTTCTTGCACTTTTCCTCTCTACTCAGTCCTTCCTCTCGCTGTCTGGGGGGTCCGTCCTCCGGCAGGTCTTCCGCTCCATTCCGGGGTGTTGCCCTCCCTCCTCCTGCCCGTGCTTTCCTCCCTTATGGCTCGTCCCAGCCCTACTCTTCAGGTCCCCCCTTTCCCGGGTTTCTTTCCCCTTTGGGCCTCGGGCTTTTCCTCCTTGTTCTTCACTCTCTTCCCCTCTTCCTTTCCCCCTTCACGTCCCCCCACACCCCCCTTCATTTGTGGGATTTTTTCTCTGTTGTTTCTTAGGGCCCTTCCCCACCCTTCATTCTTGGGGCTTCCCTGCCTCCCCCTACTCCTCTTCCTCCCTTCATTTTTAGGTGCTTCCCCCTTTCTTCTTTGCTCGTTCCCCCCATTTTCCTTGGGGCTTTCCCCACCTTCTTCCTGCTTCTTCCCTCCCCCCTTGGAGGTTTTCTTCGTTCATGGGTCTACCCCCCCCCTTTGTCCTTGTGTCTTTTGCCGCCTCC
>NW_017729019.1:16353767-16354009 GCF_001723915.1 Gavialis gangeticus | reverse complement strand
CCCCCCCCCCCGCCCTTGGGCTCAGGTCCCATTTGGCCCAACCCAGGCCCCTGTGTTCCCCACCACCACCCATATCCCTTTGCCCCCATCTCCCGAGAGAGCAATGTCGGGTCACTACAAGTCAAATCCCACCCCGTAATTAGGTGAAAGGTCACCAACTTATTTTTGGGGAAACCAGGGGGGTCACACAGAGTTCAACTTGGGGGTCACAGAGTTCAACTTGGGGTCAACTACAGGTCAAA
>NW_017729019.1:16259730-16267496 GCF_001723915.1 Gavialis gangeticus | reverse complement strand
GTCCCTTCCAACCCTAGAAACTATGAAACTATGAAACATATAGATAGCTATATATAGATATATATACACACACATATACACATACATATACACACACATATAGATAGCTATATAAAGATATACATACACGCACATAGAGATAGCTATATATAGATATATATACACATACATATACACACATATAGATATCTCACTATATATATACACATACACACGCATAGATATCTCTATATATACATACACACACATGCACATACATACACACACATATAGATAGCTATATATAGCTATATATACACATATATAGATATATATACACACACGTATACACATATACAGATAGCTATATAGAGATATATATACACAAATAGATATAGATATATCTTTTGAAATGGAAAAACACATTTCAGAGTTTTAGACTTCCCCCCACAACAGGAAACCCAGCTCCCATGTGCTGTAGGTGCCATCTCTGGACCCCCTAGCAGGAATGCATCTGGGGAGCCTGTTTTGTTCGCCCCCAGCCTCTTCCACACAAAAGACACAGCACAAAGACCCCTCCCCAGAAGAACAGCCTGCACAGCGCTGGGAGTCAGGCCCGTCTCAATTATAACCCCAGTTCTTCCACAGGCCCTTTCTGAGGTCTCAAACAAGTGACTGGGGGTCAGATCCTCAGGAGGACTCGGGTCACCTTGATATGCCCTCAGGCTCCTTTCAACAGTTAGGGCTTGTCTACATGTTCGTTAACATGCTTCAGTTAATGTGCATTAAATCTAGTACCTCCATTGTGAGGTGCTAGGAAAATGTGCATTAACTAAAGAGTTAAAGAGTTTTAAGTGACGCTTAATGCACATTAAAATAAGCTAAAATGCACATTAACATGCACGTGTAGTGTCTAACGTGAGCGTGATGCTAAAAATCCAGCACCCACCACATGACCCAAGGCCTGTTGGAAATGGGAGTCGAGGGCATGGTTTTCAGAGCAGAGCACCCCCGAGAAGAGACTGCGCGGAATCACCTTTTTCCCCCTTTTAAAAAAAAAAAAAGCTCTTTTTTCAAAACAAACTTTCAGGGGAAAAGAAGGGAATGCTATCCAAGTTTCCTGTTTTTTCACAAAATAGGAACACGGGACTGGCCAGACTGGACCAGGGCCACGGTGCAGCAAGCCCACTATCCTCTGTCCCACAGAGGGCAGCAGCAGATGCTGCAGATGAAGGGGCAGGAACTTCGGTATCAGTAACCGGAGGATAATCTTTTCCCCCCACCCACCCACCCACCCACCAGTAGGTCTTGTCCTACACTTAATCACTTCTCTTTTACTAAGTAGCTGTAGCTCCCTGCAAACTTGTTTTCTTGTTGGAAACTGGACTTTTGGTAAACCAAACATTTCAAAGATGATTTCAAACCTCGTGGAACCAAAACGACTTGGCAATTGCACAACCATGCATAGAAACCTTTTTCCCAGCAGAGGCTGTGGGTGCTCAGAAAAAAAAGAAAAGAAAATCATAATCAGGTGCTTAACTCCTTAGTGTCTGCTCCCCAGTTGAGCTGCATCGGTCTTTCCCCTGCAAGTGGGTATCAGTGGATGTAAAGCCCATGGAAAGTTTTTAATGCTGAGCCCTATTCTGAAAGGAGCCGGCTGCTTCCAGACACACAACACCAGCAGCTAGTGCAGGGGGGCTGCACCCTGGATCTGTCCAAGTGAACCCATCTTACCCATTTTGTGCCCCAAGGGCAGTTTTGTGTATGTGAGAGTTAAGAACTTTTAAAACGGGCCTTTTGGAAGCATCAGACACACGGAAAAAAAAAGAAAAAGCAAGGCACAGGAAAGATTTGTAAGGAATCGTGGAAAAACCTGAGTCCAATCCTGCAGAAACCTTCGTACCCTCTCCTAAAACACCCATGCTAATCAGCCGCTGTATCCTGCTGCAGAAGTGGCTGCATTTCAGTGGGAGACGCAACAACTGCAATAGATAAGATGTTTGTGAGCACTCTGGGATCAAAGCAACATGTTTCTACCACTCTCTTTGGGATACAGCCAGTGCTGAACAGGAGCAGAAGTTCCCTGCCCTAGTACAAGGTGTTTCCTGAAACATCTGTGTTCACCCCCTGCCGCTCTGCCCCATCCCCAGAGAACAGGAGGGAGGAGCACGTCTCCATAGGTGCAGAGGGAGCTCTCTGACCCACCCACCCACATCCCGCTGACCTTCCCTTCTCCTCCCCTGCGAGGAAGTCCAAGGTCCTCCTCATTACTTCCTAGGCCCAGTACATTCCTGCTTCCCCTGCTTTAACTCCCTGTGCTCCCCCCCCACTCCATCTTCGTCACCTTCTTCATTTCTTTTTTCTCTACTCACTTCTTTGTGCTTTAGCTATGCTGTCCCTTCCACCTGGAAAAAGCTCCTAATTCATATCCACCCAACTGATCCCTCCCAGTCCTTTCATTACAGCTGGGGCCATGGTATCATGTTAGCACTGCTTTTTCTAAGAGAAATATGGAAGTGGCCAGAGCACTGGACTGGGATCCAGGAGACTTGGATTTTATTCCCCCTCCTACCACTAAGCTGCTGGACAACCTTGGGTAAATCGCTTCACTTTTGTGTGTGTGTTTGATAGCAATGGTGACCTCCTTTGTCACGTGCTATACAGGAGCTATTATCTTTTGCTTCTGGGGATGATCCAAAGTACTGGTGAGGATCTACAAAGGCCTCAATCTGCTGGAAAACCCTGTTACCAAGTGCCTCACCTATGACAGGCATGCTGATTTCTTAGGACGCGCTTCCTGGTGACCCATGTACATCTGCGCTACCCTAAATTTGGAGAGCCGCTAGTCTGCAGTTTTATTTAACAGCCCGATTCCATAAGATGGGAAACTTTCTCTACTCCAGTCAAACCAGAAACAGCAAGGATGCATTTAGGACAACACTGGATGGAGCACTAACCTAGCAGGAGCTGGGGACTGTATCATCCAGTGATTTAATAGCAATCGTCCAGGTCCTCAAGGCCACAGAGATGCCCCTAATGCAACTCTAGCAGTAGAAGTGAGACATAAAGCTGCCTTTGATTCTCCGCCAACGTGAAACTCCCGAGCTGCCAGCCCTTGCTGTCCCTGGTCCCTCTGCAAAGACAGCAATTCTAGGGCAAGCCTAGAATCAGATGCGCTCCAGCGGTCCTGGCTAGCAGTGCGGTCCCTGGAGGGCCATTATGTGCTGATACAAGTTAAAACAGCCCTTGAGCTCAATGAGATTCTTCACAACTCCGGAGCGCTTGAGCTGGAGAAGTTGATGAAAAACAGATACTCCTTCTCAATATTTGTCATGTTTTTGTTGAACAAGCAAGAAGTTGGATTTTAGGTGGATCTTGTTCTTCAAAAAAATGAAGGTGGGGGGAAGGGAGAGCTGAATTTTGCAAGAGTTTCCCTTTTCTATGGAAAATGACTTTCCAACCAGCATCTGGGCCAACCCCACCATCACCACACCTGGTAGCAAGTACGGGCGGGATCACACCCCAGAACTAAATGTTTTTAAATGCATTTTCAGAGTCTCCAGTGAATTTCAGGCCACTAAGAAGGTATCCTCAAGGACAGACCAGCGGACAGTAGGTTTCTAGCCAACCACAGAGCAGACACAGGCTTGAAAACAACACTACTAGCTTCCTCTGTCCCAACCTTGACCCAAGTTAGGGGCAGATTGACTTCTCAGGGTCATGGAGCCACATTCAAATTCATTGAGTCCATGGATTTAGTACGGAGACCCCAATTAATACCCTGCGTTTTGGTTGTTAGCATGAACTCCTAACTTCTAGAAGGTAGATTGCATCTCAGCTCATCATAGTAAGCCAACAACCACAAAATGGTCATCTTCAATCCCTACAAAGAGGCTAGATCTGGGCCAGCTGCCCCCTGGAAGAGAATAAGTTCATATTGTCTTCAGCAGAGCTTCATATAAATACACACACAGCTCAATTTACCAACGCACTATAGCAGGGGTGGGCAAAATGCGGCCCGCAGGCCAGATGCAGCCCACCAGGCCATTCTATCCGGCCTGCGGGGTCCCTAAAAAATTTAGAAAATTAATATTTATGTGCCCCAGCTGCCTGTCATGCAGCCCTCGATGGCTTGCCAAAACTCAGTAAGCAGCCCTCCGCCCAAAATAATTGCCCGCCCCTGCACTATAGCGTTGTGGCCTGCTGGGTCTGAGAGGATGCATTTCCTTGCCAGCCCCCGCAAAGGAGAGGTGGGTGTTGGTCACAGACGGCAAGCAGGGTTGACATGTGTGAGCTACCTGTCACCATACGTGAGTTACCCCAGAAATCCCACAACCTGAGCTCAACTTGTAAGGACTGGCATCATGTGCGGAGGCACCCTAGTCCATTGCTCTCTTCTCGTGCAGGCACTATTGAGTTAGATCATACCCCAGAAGTTAGGCAAAACCCCAGTCGGACTTGCTCACCAACCCTGGCATCAAATAAAGCTCCCAGCAGTGGCCCTAATGCAGACCCTGTGGTCAGCAAGGTCTGATCTCTCCACAATATGAACAAACCAACAGCCCCATCTCAACTACCAAAACCTTTATACACCCTTTGCAAGTCTCCCTTTCAGCTGAGCTGCTGGTTGATGTTTGTCATCACTTGGTCCCCAGCCTCAGGCTCCTTAGCTATAAGGCAGACAAGCAGTCAGAGGTTGGGGGCGAGACCAAACCCACTTCAAGGGCCTTCCTACCTTGTGCCACTTGGGCAGATCCCTGGGGTTGCTAGTGTGTTCCCACAGTTCCTACTCAAGTCCTATTTTCCTCCTGTCCTGAGCTGTGTCCTGCTCAGCACTGAGTGCATTTCTTATCAGAGAGGTGCCAAGTATTTCTCTGAACATGCAAAACATTGCACAATCCAAGCTGTTTCCCAGTTTTACGTCCTTAGAAAGGATACGTTTCTGAATAAAATACAAGGTGGTTGTAAATGTATTTGTTTAAATGTGGGCCTACTGTCCTGTGAAAACAGGCTGAATTTTTTAACCCGAACAGGCCCTATTTCTAAGTGAAAATAGCCTTGCTCCGAGTGAAGATTCTTATCAAAACCAGGCATGTTGGCCCCCATCTCTCAGTACAAACACAGTCAGTTCAATGTTGGACTGGAGATGAAGGGGGGGGTGGGGAAGGAGAATTAAAGAAAAAAAAATTTGAAGTCACACGAATCAAGATGGGGAGAATATTTGTAAAGTTGCCACAGCCTAGAGAACCCACTACCTTCATCTGTGTCAACTTTTAAACTTTTTAATAGTTTTAAAAAGGTAAAAAGCTCTGTGGGCAAGTCAGAACATTGCTTATCTGCTCCGACTGCAAGGTTTTGGGGACAGAAATCATTAGTTTGTTCTTGTACCACACCTAGCACAGCAGGATCTTGGCCTATGAGTGGGGTCCCCAGGGGCTATCATGTACCCCACCACCAACAGAGCTGCAACACATCCATTAATAGTTGGATCTGAAAGCTGATCAAAGGAAGATCTAGAGCAGCATTTCTCAACCCACGGGCTGTGGCCCAAAAGTGGGTCGCAAGAATATATGGAAGGGTCGTAAACTTTAAAAATGGACTTTCCTTTAAAAGAGAAAAATGTGGGAAGCCACAGCATTTCCCTTGCAGGCTGTAAGACATCCAGCCTGCAAGGGGCTGCTTGGGGCCTCCCATGCCCCACACACCAGGGGGCTGGGGGCTCTGGGCAGCGGGTCGGGAGTGAGGGGCACTGGGTCAGGACTGGCCATCGATGTTTACAAATGGGTCCTGGTACAGAAAATGTTGAGAACCGCTGCTCTACAAGATTTCAACTGCTGTACTAAGAGGGGACTCTACAGGTGCTCATCTATCACATTGCGGAAGCACAGAAGGAAGGAATAAAGAAATGATCACTGTGCAAGTGTGTTGCCATACTTTCGCTCCGAAGGGGAAGACAAAGAAGATGTTCAGACATGAATAACATTTACAGCTGGCAATTTGGAAACAACAGTTTGATTTATCCCAAACAGAAGATGAGTGGACTAGGTACTTGAAGGGGTGGGCGGTGGTCTAGTGACATCAAAGGTCTTCCCACTGACCTCAGCAGAGGTCAGATGAAGCATCTCCAAAAGGTTTTCTGTAAGGCCTTGGGGCCATTCACTCCACCCCTCTCTGTCTCACTTGACTCATTTATGAAAGAGAAAGATAATTGCCTAACATGCCACCCAGAAATGTTGCGAGACTTCATTCACTAAGAGCTGTGCAGGGCTTTGCAGTCCTCAGCTGGAGCAGCAAAACACAAGCATCGTTTTAACTGAAGAACTTGCCTGGTCCTGAAGGCAGACACAACTGTGTCCTTTCCTAGAAGAGCTGCTTATTCCAGCTCTTTCAAGAAGGACAAGCTTCTTCAGTCACACGAGTCATAGTCAACGCCAGGAGTGTGGCCAAAAGTTTTCCCTGACAGCTTTTTTCAATGGAAAACCAAGCTTATGAATAAATGACATTTTTCACGGAACATCGTTTTTCCTAAAAACCGGCAGGAAACTGAGCATTCCAAGCCAATGACATATTTTTTGAGTTTCTGTCCTGTTCTGGTTCCAAATATTGTCTTTCAAGTGCTAAAACCTAAAAAAAAAAGATATTTAAGATGGTGGGGGGTTGAGAAAAGAAAAGTAGAAATTTTCTCCCTTTTTTCAGCCCACCCTAACTGCCTCTTGGGGCAAAGCAGCTAGAGACGAGACGGCACCTTCTTCCTTCAGGCCAGGTCTCAACTGGAGCCTGATTCAAAGTGTTGTAGTCAATGGACGACTGCTGTAACTGCCTGAAAAGACCCCTAGTGACTGGCTCCTGGAAAGGTCTACGTAGTCTCGGAGAAAATTTCAGACTGCTGGTCCCAAAGGATCCACGTATAACACAATCGCCAAATGTGCGTATGTCTTTCACAGTGCCTTGGCCATAAGGAGAGCTGCCAGCTATTGCTTGTATCTAACAGACTCAGTTCGCAAGGTGAAGTCTTTGGAAGTAGAGAACTTTGTTCCTTTCCCACTGAGAACAACGGACTTGCAGAGCATGCCGGGATAGACGATAGCGGCTTCAAAGAATGAATTGCAATCATGGCTGATCCTCGAAATCTCAATCCCCTGAAGAATTCCACCAAAACTAATGGAATTAATTTGGATTTGCACCAGGGATCAGGACTTGGCCCTCTCAGCTTTGGTGGACCTGCTGTGAGCTCTTGTTCCCTGTTTAGCTGCACCTTAAGGTACCAGGGGTTCCCTGTGTGGCTGTGAGATTGGGGTTGCTAGTTAAGGTTTGCAAACAGGACAGCGTAAAAGATTCCTTGGTCATTACAGCAAGGAGTCAGGTCTCCATGCACAGGAGATCTCAAGGCAGACAAGGTTCTTTGCATGAATCTGATATCTTTTATTAGACCAACTTAAATAGTTGGAAAACCATTACTGAGCAAGCTTTCAGGTTCAAAAACCCTTCGTCAGGCTAAGGAAGTTTCAGCAGTCGGCGTGTGCTCTTCCTGGATGGGATGAAAGGTGAAGAGGCTGGGCTGGGCTGCATGCAAGACAGGTAGGCAGTGAAAATGTAGACTGAGGAGTCAATGGGTGAGAGACAGGTGGGGGGGAAGAGAGAGAAGGGGGATGAATGGTGGAGAGATACCTGGGGAGTCAGGTGTCAGGCAGGTTATAATGTGTCATAAATCCAATGTCTATATCTGGTCCATGATTTTTAGTGTCCAGGAGGTGGACGAAGCGGAGTTTGTAGGCTCGTATCTGGGA
>NW_017729019.1:16254397-16254730 GCF_001723915.1 Gavialis gangeticus | reverse complement strand
ACGGTTCCCTTGTTTGTAGATTTTAGGGAGCATGTAAAAAGTCCCCAGGTTAGGTAGTGGGGGGATTAAGGTCTGCAGTTCTTGTAGTCTCGCTGGAAATGATTTGATGGTATTGTTGAGTTTCTTGGTGCAAAGGAGAGTAGGATCTTCTCGTAGTTCTTTGTAGTAGGTGGTCAGAGAGCTGTCTGTTGGCTTCCTCTTTGTAGTCTTTGTGGTTCAGGATGACTATGGCTCCTCCTTTATCTGCTGGTTTTATTACTATTTGGTGGTTAAATCGTAGAGATGCTATGGCCTTTTTCTCTGGTAGAGAGAGGTTATTATGGTAGCGTGTGT
>NW_017729019.1:16238048-16249397 GCF_001723915.1 Gavialis gangeticus | reverse complement strand
CAATTGTGGGGGTGGCAGAGATGTGTTGGCAGGTTTTGCATTTCTTGTCCTGACACGGTCTGGATCCTTTTGGTGTCTTTGGGCTTGAGGAAGTTTGCTTCTGGTGATGAGGTTAGCGAGGTTTGGTGCTTGTTTGAAGGCTACGATGGGTGGCTCTGGGACGATCTTTTTTAGAGTAGGGTCTCTTTCTAGTATGGGTTGCAATTGTTCGAGGGTTTTCCGTACAGGTTCGAGGGAGGGGTGCTAGGTCATAACCAGCGGTGTGTGATTTGTGGGGGGGGGGGTTTCTTCTGTACTGCAGCAGTTCTTCATGTGGTATCCGGGTGGCTCTTTCACACGTGCGATCTGTCTCTCTGGAGGAGTGTCCTTGTTGGGTGAAAGCCTTAAGATTGGTGAGGTGGCAATCCCGGGTGCTCTCTTCAGTGCAAATTCGGTGGTATCTGAGGGCTCGGCTGTATATCACAGCTTTCTTGGTGTGTGTAGGGTGACGGCTGGTTCTGTGCAGATATGTATGTTGGCCTGTGGGTTTCCTGTATAACGTGGTCTGTATTTCATCATTCTGGATACCGATCATCGTGCCTAAAAAGGAGATGTTGGTGCTGGAGTACTCTAGAGAAAGTCGGATGGAGGGATGGAGGTTGTTGAATTTCTGATGAAACTCAATCAGGGATTGTAGGTTTTCAGTCCAAATGATGAAGATGTCATCGATATATCTTAAGACTAACAAGGGTTTGATGGTGCAGTTCTTGAGGAAGTCTTCTTCCAGGTGGCTCATAAAAAGGTTGGCATACGGTGGGGCCATTTTGGTGCCCACAGCTGTTCCCATCATCTGGAGGAAGTGTTGATTATTGAAAGTGAAATTGTTGTGTGTGAGGATGAAGTGTACAAGGTCAGTAATATCTTTGGGTCTGTATTCTGAGTTGTCATCTTGTTCCTGTAGATATGTAAGGCAGGCTTGGATGCCGTCCTGGTGTGGGATGTTGGTATATAGGCTGGTAATGTCCATGCTGGCTGGGAGGGTGTTGCTGGGAAGGTGGTCTATGTTTTTAAGTTTCCGTAAAAAGCCTGTAGTGTCTTGTACAAAACTTGCTCTGTGGGTGACGAGTGGTTTTAGGACTGATTCAACGAAACCCGATATTTCCTCAGTTAGGGTCCCATGGTTGGATATGACAGGTCTGCCACGGTTCCCTTGTTTGTAGATTTTAGGGAGCATGTAAAAAGTCCCCAGGTTAGGTAGTGGGGGGATTAAGGTCTGCAGTTCTTGTAGTCTCGCTGGAAATGATTTGATGGTATTGTTGAGTTTCTTGGTGCAAAGGAGAGTAGGATCTTCTCGTAGTTCTTTGTAGTAGGTGGTCAGAGAGCTGTCTGTTGGCTTCCTCTTTGTAGTCTTTGTGGTTCAGGATGACTATGGCTCCTCCTTTATCTGCTGGTTTTATTACTATTTGGTGGTTAAATCGTAGAGATGCTATGGCCTTTTTCTCTGGTAGAGAGAGGTTATTATGGTAGCGTGTGTTGCTGATTATTTCATTGTTCATTCTTTCCCTGAAGGAGTCAATGTAGCGGTCGAGGTCAGGGTTTTGTCCACTGTGAGGTGTCCAATCTTATGCTTTTTGGGGTTTTTTGGCATTGATCTTTTCCTGAATGTTGTCAGAGGATGAGTTGTTGCTGGGAGTGGGTTCAGTTTGGTCGTGGAAATATTCCTTGAGGTGGAGGCATCGGAAGAATTCTTCTAGTTCTCCACATTTGAGGAGATCTCAAAGCACTTCATAATGGGACGGGGTGCCAGTGTCACTGTTCCCATTTTACAGATGGGGAAACTGAGGCACAGAGCCATGACAAGACTTGCTGAAGTGGCAGAGCTGGGAATAGGATCCAGGTCTCCCGAGTCTCAGGTGCAGCACTTCAGACACTAGGCTGCACTAGGTTAGGAACATCTAGGTGGGAGACTTTGCTGGATGACGAGTCTCATATGCCATGGAGAGTAAATGAGTGAGAAGTAATGCACATCATCTTCAAAAACAAAAAGCTTAGGGGGAAAATTTGCATTAAAAAGATGTTGATTGTTTGCTTTAAAAAAAAACACAACACTCTAATGCATCCCGCCAAATATTTCAACTCCTTGGGTTTTCCCCACTGGTCTCTCTCTCTCCCTCTCCCCTTGGCGGTCTGAAGGGCTGAAATGGAACAACTGGCAAAAAAGAGTTTTAAAAAAGCAATAAGAAAAGGGGAAAAAAAGAGAGAGTAAAGCATTAAAAATGTAACTGAAAACCACCAAACTTTTTATTTTTTGTTCCGTTCAAATAGGACAACTTTTTTCCTCTTGTTTTAGAGACACTCAACAGAAAAATCATGATATTTCTCTTTTTTCTAAAAGAAAATCCTATTGAACAATGTGACTTCCTTTTCCTGGGAGACTCACCTGACCGCTTTTTCGAGCCCCTCTGTTTCCCTCTTCAACATTCACCCCATTTCCTTGCCCTCATCTCTGCTTTACTGCATCCTCAGAGCATGTGCATGTCCCACACGGGGCAGGGGGTCAGACCTGACGATCTGTTTAGGTCCCTTCCAACCCTAAGCACTACAATACTATGATACCAAGGAGATTTGCCCCCTCTGAATTTTGTAAATGGGGTTCTGGTGGTCACCCATGAAAACCACCATAATTGGTTCCTAGGAAAACTAAAGTAATCTCCAGGATCCCAGAGAAGATGAAACACAGAACCACTGGACCCAAGAAGAAGTGGGTGTACTTTAGACCCACTGGAGAAACGAGGGGTGGTTTAGAGTCGCTGGGGCCCTGGGTGATGTGGGGGCATCTCACATTTCCCGGGGCTACAGGAAAGCAAAGGTGGCCCGTGTCTTTGCCGGGCATCCCTGCAAGCCTGGAGCGTGCACACAGTCCTAGTGGGTGGCTGCTCCTTCCTGCCCCGGTGGAGTGGTGTGAAATCCCTGCCTTTGCCTGGGATCTGCCGGTTGGGTTTGTGGCCAGTGCTCTGCTGCTTGGACAGTGAGCTCGTGTTGCGCAAGGCGGTGAAATGAGGCGATCTTTTTCCTGTAAGTGATGAAAACGTTCCCGGCTCCACGTTTAAAGGGACCAACTCCTATTTGCACTGGGTTGAAAGCTTATCTCCCCACCATCCACCCCCCACGTCTGCCTTCCACTAACATTAGTCAACAACAAACCTCCATCTGATTTTCCCAAACGAGCATCCTCCAGGGATGCAGTTCCCTAGGTTCAGAGCCAGAGAGGAGACGTGGGGGCAGGGAGAAGCCAGCGAGATGCACTTGAACTGACCCCTGGTAATATGGGATAAAGTGAGAGGGATGTGTAGCATCCTGCATATGGACCCGGGAGTCAGCGTGTGCAGCTCTGACACAGGCTCCCTCTGTGACCTTAGCAAGTCCCTTTGCCATGTGCCTCAGTGCCCCCGTCTGTAAAATGGGAGCACTGAATGGCTACAGCAGAAGGGAGGTTTAAGGAGTTAATGCCTGTAAAGGGTTTTGGAATTGGGACGAGCTGCATATTGTAGGTGGAGGTTTCACAGAAACCAGGTTTATGCTGTGGAGAGCAGTGGGGAATATCCCTCAAGCAGTTCTCCCTTTAATAATAAATGCCCCTGTTGTCTAGGCTTCCAGCAACACCCCCCTTTCCCTCACCGCCCCAAAGGGTGCCAGTCCTGAGCTGTGGCACAGAAGGAAATGCCAGAGAACGTGCCCCTCCTTACTTCACCAGGAGGGTCCTCTCCAACTTGGGGTCTTCTGCCAGCCGGTGAGGACACTTCTCATAGCTAAACCCTCAGCCTGAAAGGGGGAAAAACAAAGAAATAAAGAAGCTGGAGGGCTTCAGGGGGCTGCGTCTCAACATGAGAGAACAATGTAATTCCAGAACTATGTACAGCTGACCTGTGCTTAATGCTCACATCGTGCCAGGTGGAGAGAGACCAAGACCCACAGTACCACCCGCCTGGAGCCCTGAATGCTTTACCACTCGCTCATTTAGATGCAGAGCGCCTGGGCTTTTTTATCCCTCCCCCTTCCTCCCCCCTTTTCATTTATCTGCTTTTCAAATAATGTTACTCATCCATATTGGGATGTCTGTACACACCACTCATGGTGTTTGTCTGCATGGTTTCCTTAGGGCCTTACGTGCCTTGAGTAAGTGCCTTGCTCCCTATAAAGAGCAGGGGGATTACTCATGGGGGAGAGGACTAATAGGAGTGAGTAAGGGGGCCTGAGGGGGATAAACCTGGCCCTTTGTCTGGGATTTTTTTTTACTTTCTCTCTGATTTTTTTGTCTCTCCCTCCTGCTCTTTGGGTCTGATCCTCCTGTCATTTCCGCTGATGCAACTGCACTGGGCCAAATCACGGAGGGTGGAAAGTGATGTCCCTTCACTGATCTCACATGCCCCAGCCGAGGACCTGGCCTGTGGCCTCGGAGCAGAACGTCCACTGAACCCGACCGGCACTCGGCTGACGTTCATCTGCTGGGGGTCAGGCTCACCTATGCCCAGGAGTGATCATGTTGCACCAGCTGGTGTAAACTGACCTCCCTGTGCTGCTGGCAGTCTACACCAGTTGAGCTCCTGGCCCCTGCATCCTCACTTTACACCATTTAAATAGGGACCGCTACAAAACAGACCAGCTCACGGCCATCTTCTGCTGTCTCTCTCCCCACTGAAGACGAGCTGATGTTTGCTGTCCTCAGAAGACCAGGTTCTGGCATATTAAACCTCAGTGGATCATCAGGCATAGCAGTGCAACACGGGAAAAATAAAAACCTGGATCTGTTCTTCACCCAAGGGTTTTGGCTGGACTCCCTGAAGGTCGCCTGACAAGGTCTGATGTGTGAATTACCATGTTTGTAATGCCAGGGCACAATTCTCTGTTTTAAGTGCATGCTTGGGAAGACTCAATGGAAAAGCATTTGGGACACAGTCCTTTCCTTTCTCCATGCAGAGCTGCAGCAGATCAATGAATATTTTAACAAAGAAATATTTCATTAAAAGAGTTGATTGCTTAATGAACTGTCCCTGTGAGCCATCAAAATGCAATGGGTTTTTTTTCCCCTCTCCCTTTAACGAAGGCGAAGATTCATATCACGAAGGACTGGCTTATCAAATTACCATAATAGCCTGCGTAGAACATGCACTTCAGAGCGGTTGTGTACGTATGTGGAGGGCGCATTGGAGATGGCCCAGACAACATTAGTTCTGGCTATTATTTACTTCTTTGCTACGTAACACAGACAGCTTCTGCCGTTTTGGACTTGCCATATCTGCACCTGAGACTGTCTCATATATATGAGATGGTATGTGTGTATGAGAACAGTATATATACACATGTGAACATATAGGAGAGAGAATATGTGTGTGCATATGTGTATACACACACTTATGCATGTGTGACTATTTGTGCGTGCGTGTGCACGTGCACACGAATAGACAAAGTATAAAGGGCATGATTGGGGTTCTTGGGCTGTACCAAAAGATAGTTAGTACAATTAATAAATCAAAATGATTGGTATAGGGTGTGGCAGATCTTGAAAACTCAAGTGCGGGCCTCCGAGTTGTTAATATTTGAAGGAAAAGAATAAAATGGGCACAATTTATTTTTCTCCCCCGACAACACTATAATAAAGGGACACTTGCTAGTTAGAAATGCCGCATTTTAAGAAACTATCCTGATCTTACACATCAGTGAACATGCACCTGACTTACACCCGAGCAAGCAGGATCAGGATTGTACCTCCACACTCTTCCACCCGAGTCACTTCTGGACTACAGATTATCAGAACAGAAAAGGAATGTAAAAATCTAATCGACTCTTCACTATTGACACTCTTTTGTTTGCTGTTTTGCCAGATGATAACCGATTAGTCAGCTTCTCTTTCATTCCTTTTCACTTTTGCCTTCACAAGACCTTGCAATGGCTTGGCTGTGCACAGAAGTGAAGGAAATGATCCTTTTTTTCTTTTAAATGTTTCCATCAGAATTTTAAAAATAAAGTTTGTTGGTAGAAATACTTCTCTCGATCGCAGGTTTTGCAAAACCTCCACTTAGGACTAAGCCTGACAAGGTACCTTTAAAGGGCAGCAAGTAATGTACAGTTCAGTGACACGAGAAATTCAAGCGATACTTTATAGACTCCCCAGGTAGTGTCCTGATTGGTGGGAAACATAGTCATTAACGACCAGGAAATGAACAATAACCTGACAAGAAACGACCAATTTTCCATCAATTAGAGCGAAGCCTCTTTTTGTCTTTTTGTAAAATTAACTTTTGCTGATTGGTGATTACTTTTGTCTGACGACAATTCATTAAAATTTACATGGAGAGAATGTTAACAGTGTAACTAAGGGAAGAGGGGGGCAGGGGAGGCCAGACCCAGCAACAGCAATTCAGGTTGGCACTCCAACACCCTCCACACTTGAGACGCTTGGGGCCAAATTCTCATAATCCCGAATTAATGGAGTTGTTCCAGGTTTGTCTGGGAGTCGGGCATGTCTGCACATGCATCGATGTGCTTTAGTTAATGCGTATTAAATCTAGTACCTCCAGGCAGTTTTACACATGCATGCATTGCAGTGCTGGGAGCTTTGAAAAGCTCCCGGCGCTGCAGTGAGTGCAGTTGTATAGGCAAAATAAATATGCATTAGTGCTGAGAAAATGGCAGTGGTGCACTTTTGAACTAACACACCTCAGAGGTGCTTTCCTTTAAAAGCACACCGCCACCATTTTCTGCACTTCGACTCGCATTTTGCCACTTACACAACTGCACGTGGCGCAGTGCAGCTAGCGCACAGGGCAGACTTGATTAATCGAGCAGCTCGCACAGCTCTGAAGCGGGGGATCTCTGGCACGTCCCAGGAAAAAAAGTGTTTGTATAAATGCCTTCCACTGTGCAGTACTAAGAAAATGCACATTAGCTTGTCTTAATGTGCATTAACTCAAGAGCATGGGGCATTTATAGGCATGCTTCAGGAGGTGGGGGTGGGGGGCGCTTTAATTAGCACAGCTCTGAGAGCTGCATTCATTTAGAGCACTCAGCGCATCACGTGTATCAGTGTCCCCAGCTGAAAAATGGTGGCGGGGCCTTTTGAACCAAAGTTCATCGAACAAGTAGCGCAAGCAAATGTCTCAAGCTTCTTTTTGGTAATAGAGGAGCTGAGACACCCAGCAGCTCACCCATAGTCCTCTAGCTGGTCTGTAGCAAAGCCAAGGATACAACCCAGATTAGTTCCCAGCCCACTACCTGACTTTGCCTCCTTCCCGTGTGCAACTCTCACCAATGATGCAAATGTTTTGGTTGTGATCAAATGTAATGATGTAGCACTGCACTATTATGGCACTGTGATCCTATGCTGCCGTGATGCTACATCAGTGTACGATCAGCATGCCATCGCATCCCGCTGCTAGAGATCGGGAGCTTTGGGGGGACCTGCCAGTTAGTGTGGGACTTGCTAATATTACAGATTGCTCTGCAAAAAGTCAAATATCCCCTACACCAGCAATGTGGCAGGCAGCAATCAGAGAGGGGTGGTACACAAGTGCTTCGTTCAGTGACTGGGGTTCAGCTACTAACTGCAGGGAGAGGCCTGACTCTGCTCTCCATTGAACTGATTTTGCGGTGTTGTAATTCACTGGCACCACTCCAAATGTGCACCACTGCGAGATCGGAATCAAGTCCTGGCTGCCTATTAGCGATTAATCTAAGCAGTTTTACAGGCAGTGTCAGAGGTAAATGTTACACAACCACAATACACCTTTTTCCCAACAGCATACATGGTAGCAGCACAGCACTTAAGCACATCCTTAAATCCATGTCTACTCAACACGGCACTCCAACACCTACCTAAAACTCACCATTTTCAATGCAATATAAGCATATGCCTAAAGCTAGGCATCGAGCTTGAATGCTTTGCTGGATAGGGATGGGCTGGTAAGGCCTAAAACACAAGGATCAAGCTGGGAAGTGAACACAAGCTCTCTCATCAAGAGCATCAAGCAAACAGGTCGGCTCCTCAGGCATCTGTTCTTGTACCAAATTGGTTTGACCAAGTTCTATAAAGAAACGATGGAAAAGCATGTAAATTATTACAGCTTGGGGTGTTTATTTGTGCAAAAGTAAAAAAAAAGGAGAATTTTGGAAAAACAGATGTTGAGGGAGGCTTTCCATCATCATAATAATAATAAAGGATCGGTGTCATGGGCAATCATTCTCATCCCAAAATCTGTCAGATCTCCCTGGCTCTTTGCTCTTTCCACAGCCCAGAAGCAAAATAGACTGTTTCCCTCCTTCATGCATGCACTTCGTTTGATCACTGATACCTGTGCCCAGTATAAATGCTACTAGAGCAGAAGGCAAAGAGTCCACACCCACTTGGCCCAGCACACCTGTTGGCACATAGCACAAGCAGGAGGGAGAATGAGACCCTCAGTCTTCCACTGGCAAAAGGAGAAGAGCAGCTGGGCACAAATCTTTGCTGGCACAACTTGGAGGGCAGTAGCCTTCCAGTGCATGATGTACCACAAACTTCAGGGCCCTCATCCCTACCAGTGTCCTTCTTTATAACACTTTGGCAATTTGAAAACCAGATCTTCCTATCAAAAATGCTGGTCTGGCCTTCCTTTGTTAGGTTTGGTTTGGATTCCCCTTCCCTGTTTCCAAACTTGCTGCTCATCTGATCTCCACTGAGCTCAGAAGCAACACATAAGACCTTGCAATCAATCCCCTTAAAGGAATGACTGACGTGATTAGGCCTCATGTGACGGTACAATGAACACGTAGTGCTAAATCCTAGTTCATTTTGGACGCATTTACGTGAGATGCTTATTGCATGGCAGCCTAATAGCACTGTGCAGTAGCGAGTTGGTCAAAAACTGTGCTAATATGCTACTGCGCAGCAACTGTCACAAAAAATATACATCTCCGCCGGCACTACTGCGCATTAAATGTAGTCACTGCACACTCAGTTAATACTTTATTAAGAAAGTACTAAAGTAATGCGTAGCAACTCCAGTGCATTAATGAATGTGTAGACATGCCTTTTATGTACCTAAATAGCACTTACACAGCTGGGTAATGGCAGATTCAAGCACTCCTCCTCCTCCGCCTCTCACCCATAGCCATAGGGTCTTGCGTGGTTACCATTGCAGGGCTTTCTGGGCCCCAGGCATGTACCTGGATAATCATATACTGCCCCATAGCTGCCTAGTCAGAGCCCAGCCCAGCCCAGCCGAGCCACAGTCAACATGCGGGTGAGCACTTGTGTGCCCAGAGCTGAATTACAAGCTGTGCATAAGTGCCAAAGACCAGTGACATGGCTGCATTGATGCCATTTAGACAGGTATAGCAAAATGCCAGTTAGCCCTTACTGTAGGCCACCCAGATTCAGCAAAACTCATGGTTATATGCCAAGTCAACAAGACTCAAGCAGATTTCCTGAAAGCAAGCCATGGCCAAATCATCTAGCTGACACGGGTATTAATTTTGGGTCTCTAGCATTAGGTAAGGGATCTGATTTTCACTGACACTGAACCCACTGTAGACTGTTCTCACAGCAGAGCGGTTTTGCAGTAGGTACAAATGTCATTTAGCACCAGATCACTGTTTACCCAGTGACCCCCATCAGGCCCACTGACTGAGCAGAAAGGAGATGAATATTTTGTTGGAAAAAAAAAAAAAATCAATCAAATGTGAATTAAAGATACCTCAAGAGTCAATTTTTCTTCCAACACACTATGGGAATTAACAGATGAGCTTTGTAACTGGTCCCCACTGGACTTTTAAGACAGTCCCGTGCTGGGGAGAATGGATCGCACATTATTACATCTTAGTGGATAACTTTGGGAGATTACCATTCAGTGTGTTGTAAAAAGACAATGCTCCCATTGAGAATCGTGTATAAATATTTTCACAGTTTCCATTCAAAACCAACCTAGTTTTAACATTACCAGAGAGCCAAAGCATGTTGTTACCAGTGGAAATGTTTCCACTGATTTCACCAGGCTTTGGATCTGGCCTTCACAGCTCAACTCAGCTCCTCGTGAGGGCAATGGTAAAACTTGGATGGACCCACAGGCCAGGGTCTGGCTACCACGGATCAACAGAGTCTTTCAGTTCAATCCAACGGCTGAAGGATCTGGCTTGTGCTCTCAGGGAGTGTGGGACAGTGGTGACAGCACAGGAATGAAAACCAGCCTGCATGGTGTCTATCCCTAGCTCTGGGGTTGCACAGGAAGTTAAAAGCCTGGGATCTGACCCTGACCCTCTTTGCAACCCTAAGCAAACCCTTCACTTTCCCCAGGCTTCAGTAAAATGGGGATAATAATAATATTTCCTCCATGGCACAGAAAGGGGAGACTGGAAAACATACTTTATTAAGATCTTTAATGTGTCTTGAGATCCTGAGAGAGAAGATGCATCAAGGAGGCTGGGATAAGTGGTGCTCACTGCCCCCATCTCTAACTCTTTATACTAGGGGGGATTGGGTTAGAGAAGATAGTGAATCAGGCTATAAAAGGGGAAAAGAAAAAAAAAATAGCATCTGGCTCTCAGTTGTCTCCCGGCTTGGAACACATTTGTGCCACCAGTTCCTAAATGTGCAAATTATGCAGCCATTTCACGGGACACTTAGGAGGCAATTTGCAATGCGGCACAGGGGGGAAATTGGGCACATAATTCCCCAGAACAATAACAGGGAGTTGCGTGGTTAATTTAACTCCAAGTCTGCAGCTAGTTAGCACTCGATCAGAGGAGAGTGCCGCGGGCGCGTTCCAGCTGGCTGCGGTCTGGTGGTGGCACAGGTTGCGATGTGCCCGGCCTGCCTGGGAGAGCAGGGATGAGTGCGGGGTGGATGTCTTCAAGGAAACAGGATGGAGAGCTGGGGGCGAAGAAGGGAGTCGGGGAGGATAAATGGACCAGAGGAACAATGGACAGCAGTAGCCATGAGTGGGAGGCAAACCGGCTGGAGGTCTGCCCTGTGGGCCCTCTTTACTTTCCAAGACAGTGGCTGGGCGAGGCGACACAGACACACGTACGTGCACACACATGCACGCTCGCACACACTCCTCGCACCATCGGAATCCGGCAGCTGAGAGCACAGTGGCAGCAGGCTGTTCTCATTATGGACCAATGAGGCTGTTTACTCACCCAGCTGGAGATGGTTAGAGAGTGATAAATAATGAAAGAGAAAACATGATTTTCCCCTCTGTGGTTTCTATTTGTGTAACCATATGTCACAGCTCAATACGTCGGCATTTTTTCTACTGGGTTTTTTCTTCAGGAAAGAGTTGATTTTTTCCATGCAGTGGCTGTTTCTCTCTCTTCCCCCCCCCCCCCCCCCCCCCC
>NW_017729019.1:16236795-16237898 GCF_001723915.1 Gavialis gangeticus | reverse complement strand
ACAAAAAGGTTTTGGTTTGGATTCCTCTAAACCTAGACTCCTGTCTCCTTAGAGGGTTGCTGCCCCGATCACTACACATTCCTGGTAGATGCATTCACAACTTCTCTCCAAAATGCTTCTTGGGGATCCCTCCAGAGCTATGGCCCTGTAAAGAAGACATCCAGTTGGAAACCAGGCACCCAAGCGATAGGCGCAGTTCGAAGCAAGAGCCCCGATTCTGTGCTAGCTTCATCTTTATACTGTAGTAACTCACTGATATCACCAAATTCATACTTGATTTACATAGCAACTATGACACCTGAGAGGAGAATCAGATGAGAGTTGATACAAGATGCTTCTGGAGCACTTCAGATCTCAAGGCCTCCAAGTGTTTTACCAGGGCAGGTCACTACCCTTATCCCCATGTTGCAGGGAACAAAACTAACGCAAGATGTGGTCAAGTGATAGGTGTAAACGAATATAAGGAGTCAGTGGAAGAACTGGGTAAGCTTGCTGATCCCTGGCCCCATCCCTTACTAAGGGCACAAAGCTCTGTGGATATCCAGTACATGCTCTGGTTCCCAGACCACCTCACCAGGGTGGAAACCAATCTGTGCCAATATACTAGAGCCAGCAGCTGTGGCATCAGCTGGGGAGGCCAAGGCTGCATGGTGGAGTGGTGGTGGTCATGATAATCCAGAAGGAAAAAAACCCAAACTAAAATATTTTAGATTTATAAAGCTCCTTTCACTCTGAACGGTCTCCAGGCACTCTAGGCTTGATCCAGTTCCTTTTGAGGTCAGTGGGAAAGCTTCTTAGGGATGGCAGGATGCAGTTTCTTGTGCTGTATTTGGGCTCCCATCTGTCCCTCCTGCGAGGGGACCATGCTAAACTCTCTCTGCCTCCTTCACACACTTATGCCTGCTATCAGACTGCCAATTTGCCCGAGTTTAGATCTGGGGGCATTATCCCCTGCAGTGCTGCAGGAGCCTGGAGACAGACGTCTCCGTGTGCCCCTCCTCATGGCTTTGCCTCTGCTGCCATGTCTAGGCTGCCTCCCTGCCAAGCCTGGGAATCCCGCCAAGGACCGAGCCCTGCCCACGTGCTCCTACCCCCCCCCCCCC
>NW_017729019.1:16233620-16236713 GCF_001723915.1 Gavialis gangeticus | reverse complement strand
AAAGCCGGGCAATTAAGCAGTGTAGCTGGCTTAGCACAGCCCCTTGCACGTGCCAAGAAACACACCCGAGACAGAGCAACGCATGGAGCAGAGCCAGAGCATGCACTTGGGGCTACGTTAAGCCAGCAAGAGAGCACTTGCACTCAGGGAACAAGTGGGTAGAGCCCGTCTTTCCGCAGCAGTCCCAAGCTTGGCAGGAAGGAAGAATAGATGTGGCCTGAGAGCATTCAGAGCAAGGGACAGGCAGTACATTTTTGCCGTAGCAAATTCTCCAGCTCATAACACCCTCTTCCCACAAGATGCATAGTTTTGGGAAAGCAATTATCCGGATGACCTCATACATGTCTACAGCATGAGGTAACCATTGTTCCTTGGAGGCTTACACCTAGGCAACTCCCGAGGATTTGTGCCAGGGAGCCTGGATCACCCCTTCCACCCCTCTACATCCTGACTTGTTGCTTGGAATCTGGCCCCACGGCTGGATAAACAGCCAGCAAATTGTTACACAGTTTTATGGCCAAATCAGATATCAGGAGCTCAGATACTATGGTGACAGGAATGGTCCAAAGACTGGATAAAAATTGATTGGAAATATCCATCTGTGATGCAACTGCATGGACTTCAGGAGGGTTACACTAGGCTGAACATAGTCCTTTGTCCTGAAATAGTTTTAAAAATGCAGTCTCTCCCCAGCAAGGGCCTCCTAAAAAAGGACCCACTGACCCATCATGTTGCCTACCTCAGGCAGGGGTCCACGCAGTTACTGCGTGTATAATCAGGCCTTGTACATTGTGTTAGATATGATATCCAATCTGTATAACCACAAGCCCAAAGCCTCGGCTGTGTTTGAATTACATCAATTAAATTTAGAAAATGCACCTCCCCATACGGCTGATCAAATTTTAAAATGTATGAAAACATTTTTCTAGAGAATGCACGTATATTAATCCTGAAGGGTCTCAGAATATAACCTCCCCTTGCACACACACAATTCTGATTTTGTGGTTCTTCTACCCTAGACTTCTCTGCTTCCTTTAGCGAATTCAGCATCTCCCTGGTTTTAGGCTCTGAAGTGGAAGCCCCCCCCCCCAGACTTGCATTCAAGCATTTTAAGTGTGCTTTATTAGCATCAAGAACCCTGGACTTCTGAAGAATCACGAGACAAAAATCTTTAAAAGGATAGAAGTGTGGGTAGCCTAGGTTTGATTATGTTGCTAGTTTTCCCTTTTTGGTCTGAGCCCTCTTACAACCATTTGTGGTCAAAAGAAACCTCAATTCATATATTCACCACCATTTAGTGCGTATCTGGTATGCACAATCCAGCAGTAAGCCAAATCTCAACTTGTTCAGACAAGATGAGATCTATAGCATCTCATTAGATAAAAACTCCTGAATGCATCATTGTCCCATAGGTTAAAGGCTGGAACATCGATCATCTCAATACAGGAATCTTCATTTAAGTATTTTAGCTGTATAAAAATAAATAGCCTCTTTGCTCCGTGATATAATAAACTTTCACTGAGGACTGGGTTGAACCTTGAGGTGGGAGAAGGTGGCTCGTGAGTTCTGCTCAGTGCAACCTTGGACTTCGGGCTCACTTCCTCCACACTTGCATATTTGACTTCACAGAATAGCTCCTCTCCTTGGGTATATCATGACTCAGCTCTGCTAAATTAGTGGGAGAAGTAAGGGCTTGTCTCCTTGGGAGATTTGTTGTGGGTTAACAACAATTATTTCTATGATAGTGACTTGCATCCATAAGCAACATCTTTTGTGGCACAACTAATTTGGGATGTTAAACTTTATTATTGGACCCAATTGAGGAGGGGGTATAGAGACAGAGAACACATTTACCCTTGGCAGGGGAGATGTGGATGCCTAATCTCTCCAAACAGCTGTGAACATCTACAGTCCTCCCACTCCCCTGCTTCTCTGTGCACTGGGGCAATCCTGCCTGTTTGCCCCTCTGCCCTGTACTGCCCCAGGGTCACCCAAACCAGATATTTCCTCACTCACCGAAATGCTGGTGCACTGCCAGGCACTGCTCTTGGCATTTCCCGTTAGCTCCCGGGATTGTACTCCTGGTTACTGAGCTACCACAACTGGTGCTTCAGCATGGGCTGCAGCACCTTCTACGGAGACCAGCCCATGCATTCTTGTGGGAATCGTGTCCCGCACAACGCACCAGCAGCTAGATGAGGAGTAGGGTCAGGATGCCACTAGGATCCTGAGTACAGAAGGAGCTACAGCAGAGTTATAGGAGCATTAAGGACAGTAACAGGCTCTGTAAGGCCTACAGCTGTTCTGAAGCCCTGAACTGTGCATCTGTGAAAGCACCTCCACCCAGCCACAGATCATTTTGTGGAATCTGTCAGTAGCAAAACCAGCGATGCTGGCCTGGGCACAGTCGAGGAGGAACTGGATCCTCAGTCTCATTGGACTAACAAGATTCTCAATCTTGCCAACACAGTGACACCAGAATCAGACACAGGGCACATCTACATGTGCCTCATTACTGCTCATTAACTTAGGTTACTGTGCAGTAACTGAAGTTACTATGCAGTACAGGTGTGCATGCCCATACTGAACAGTATGTATGGCAATTTACACCAGCCCAGGAGTAAGTTTGTTACCTGCGGGATGCAGCAAGCATGCCTTACTGCACAGGCATACCACGTGCACTCCGAGGTGGAATACTCTCAAGTCAGAGCACAGTGTTGCTGCACAGTAATGCCTACATGTGTAGATGGTGGTCTAAAAAACTACTTACTGTGCAGTATATATGTGTAGACATGCCCACATTCTGGACCTCCCTAATCCCAGATGGGTCACACTGATTTACTGATGGGGCCACTCCCAGCAAGTATAATATCTGCACAGGGGTATTTAAACAATGTAATGCTGGTATTGCCATGCTGAACTAGCTCCCCATTGCCTCCTGGCTTTTAGTCCCCAACAGCCCCTTGTTCAAAAGGTGTTTCAGGCAAGAGACTGGACAAACTCTGTTCTCCCCCACCCCCCTCCAAATATGCAGCTAGGTGAAGCATCCTACCACACAGCTCCCTTCCTTTTTTTTTTTTGGGGGGGGGGGTT
>NW_017729019.1:16198321-16228620 GCF_001723915.1 Gavialis gangeticus | reverse complement strand
ACTCATCCAGTTATCTCCACCAGGCAATCTTCCCCTCCCCACCCCAGATGGTGGCACCGTGTGGGTTAACATGGAAACAGTCAGGAGGTAAAATACTTTTGTTGTGGCAGCTGATACAGAAAGGAAAAAGCACTAGTGTCATTTATCTGGCTCACGGTTTCATTAATGCCCTCGGCTTTTAGCCAAGCTGAGATATTATGAAATAAACAGCAGCCAAGTCATGCTAAACAAACATTTAAAAAAAGGAAGGAGAGGCAGGCAGAAATTGAGGCACTTTCAGGAATTCACTCATCTTCCCCCAAGGTCCTGAAAAATTCTATTTTTCAGCCCACTTTATGCTGAGTCTCAGCTGTTAGAAAAGAAAAAACTTAAGCTAAGGACAGTACTTTAATTTGGCACAGAGATTGCACAGCAATGCACCTCTCTTGGCACTGACTGGTCTCTGGTTCCTTTCCACTCTTGCATCACTTCTAAGGTTGCCCACCAGGCAAGCCACAGAAGGCACATCTACACATGCATTAACACACTTTAGTTAATGTGCATTAAATCTAGTACCTCCATGGTACTAATGTGCATTAACTAAAGAGCATGCACCTATACATGTGCAGCTCCAGCATAGTGTAGTTACAGCATGTCAGACAAGACTCATTTAATTAAGCCTGCTGGAGCATGGCAGTTACTGTGCTCCAGCATCAGGTGCATTAGTATCCCCGAGCTGAAAGGTGGCAGTGGGGGTGCTTTAACTAGAAGCTTGGTTGATAAGCAAGCAGTTGATTAAACCAGCTCTTGGAGCTGCTTTAATTAAGTGTCCTATCCCATCACCATTCCTCCCCTCCCCCAGCACATCTATAAATACTAGTCTTTAAGTGACACTTAATATACATTAGCCCACTTTAGTGCACATTAAGGCATCACTAAAAAGTGTGCTATTTAGTGAATGTGCATTAAGATAGGCTAATGCACATTAAAGCACATATGTAGACATGGCCAGGGTGGTATGTTTTCTTGGTTTGCCCACTGCTTCTCTAAAGCAGTTTCTTCTGGGCCTTATGGACTCAGTAACATCCTCTAAAGTGATGGCCTGCCTAAGTGTACCATCTATATCTGCTGCATCCTCTTTACATAGCTGCCCCCCACCCCAACTATTGTCTACCTGGTATTAGTTAGCCCCTTCATCTTACCCCAATCACCACTTTCCCCAGTCACTGTTTCAAGCCTTGGTGACCTACACAAATAAGTGTCATACCAAACACAAGACTGGGAACAGCCCACGAGAACGTTATTGCAACATGAAGGCAAAAATCATCCTTTTATAGACTTTGTGCCAAAAATCAGTAATTTTGACAATAACTCCCTCCTTTTTCCTGTAGCAGCTCACATTTTTGCATGACCACAAACTCATATGACCACAAGCAAAGGGGCTCTCATTGGCTGGAGATCAGACCAATCTTTGTAGGCCAGCTCAAGAGATGCCATGTCCAAGGAATTCTTGTGGGCTTCCAAACAGAAAGATAAAACGATGGAAGAGCGAAGGTTCCTGAAGCCAAAGAAAGAGAAGACACAAAAGAAGAGGGTCATTACCACAGGCAAAGCCATCGGGGATGATGAAAGGGAAACGGTTCTCCCAGACAGCATGGTAGATCTCTAGAGACTAGGATGGGAGTACATGTCTATCCTTGTGGTATATCCACATCCTGAGACACCCTTCACTGCCAGGATGCCTGGAAACACATCCAAGAACAGGACATTCTGCACCACTACATTAAGAGAGAGAACAGCAGAGAATGAAAGATCCCCTTACTCCAGCACCTACTGAAGGCAGGCCTCACTACTACTATCCCACCGCCCCATGCAGAACAGTTGTTGTATCTTTTATCTATGCATGGGCAACCTTGAAAACAAGCATAAGCTTGCCTGCATACTGCACTGTTTTTAGGTTAGTAGTGGGTTTTGGACTTTGTCCAGTGTTGTGTATAGTTTGTTTTGGGTTGTTTTTGTTTTTTTGTTTTTTTACTGCTCAAAACATTTAAATTCATGCATGTGACAGGGGGCATGCTCAGGGCCACGTCTCATGCCAGCCCACCCACCCCATCTTGGCTGCCACAACTTTGCTGTTCCATAGCCTGATGGACAATGCAAGAGTCTGCCTGTTAGTGCCCCTGGCATTGGGGCAGATATCTGTAGCTCCATAACCCCACCATGCCTCACAGATAGCATCCATGGTGACATTATGTTCCCAGCCTGGAGCTGGGCCAAGCTTAGCCCTCACTGTCAGGCCTCTTTCACTCACACACACATTCACACCACCCTCCTCTCACTAGGCCCTAGTGACTAGGGCCTCTCACACCCCCTGCTTTCAAAGGATCTCATGCATCAGCTTGTCCTGCCCTGCTCCCTCTTGGAGCAGCTCCCATAAGCTTTATCCAGCTCACACCTTGGGTGGCAGACATACAGCCTCCCCTGCAGAACTCACCTGGGTAGTGGCCAGCCAAGTTTCTGACCTGGGCCAAGCTTGCCCTAGCCCCTCCCAGAGCAGCTTTACATAACCCTACACAAACACACACGGGGTCCCCAGCCCCACATACTTGGCTCCAAGCTCTCAGGTCCTCCTTTCTGGGACTCCACACTGCCCTCAACTTGCAATGCATGGGCCAACCCCAAGGAGAGCCTTTCAGGCAGTCCCACAGCCCGACTCAGCACACCCCCTTGGGCTGTGCTTTAGGCTGACCCTCAGCCTTACTCAACCCTCTTCCAGGTCCTCACTACCACCCCTCTCTGGGATTACATCTCTACCCACTCCTTTGGGATCCAGGGTTTCCCTCCCCTGTGGAGCCTCAGGTGGCCACAGTTGTGCCTGGCCCCTTGTACCCAGTGTTGTTGGGTACAGAGGTTAAGGCACCTCAACCCACCTTCCACCAGGGAGGTAGCTAGCCTGGCATTTCCTAGGGACTCCCACACCACCAGAAGCTCCTCCCATGCCACCCTTCCCCAGCAAGGTGCAGTTTTAGGTCATGCCCAGGACCAGGAGCCTCCAAACCAGCTACATAAGCCCCTGCTCTTACCTCTAAGATACTCCTGTTTCAGCTCAGCCAGGCAACATTGCTGCCAGGAGCAAACTGCTGTGCTTATATAAGCAGCCAGTGTTTTAAAATGGCTGCGGCAATCAAGCACCTGCTGGCTGCTTGACTCAGGCCTTAAAGTGGCAGGCACCGCAAGCGCACTGCCACGGCGCGTTCATTAGAATTTATTCAACATCCCCTGAAAATGTCATTATGATCTTGGTTCTGTGCTTTGAACAGTTCATGAAAATCCCTACCTTTGCTATCGTAGCATCCGTGGATATCCACAGAAAGCTGACAAAAATCCCCATGCTAAACACAGTAAAAGCTTTGCACTATGGTATGTACACATTAGTACACGTGCAGCAATTATGATCAAGGCCCTGGAAAAACATATATATTATCTGCAAGTGGCCAGTAGCCTGAAAGTAGGAACACAATGTGTTTGCCAGATACTACACTCCTACATAGCTGCACTGCTTCATCAAAACTTCAGGTTGCTCAAAAGATCCAGCAAACCTGCCAGCATCCTCCATCCATCCATCCATCCATCCAAAAGCCTTTCCCCCTTGTTGTCATGAGGGTTCTGTGAAATGCAGCAAGCACCTATGATAAGAGGCAGATATTTCTTATCAACCTCCAGCCCCTGACATCAAGTTTCAGTCTTGCAAAGGCACATCCCACTCTTATTCTGCAAATACTTTCGGCACTTTTTAGCTGTACCCTTTCTCACAGCTAAATGACCAGTAAAAGGCTGCATCAGCTGGAGAACCAGCAGGAAAGCTGCATCTTCCAGAGGACTGGAGGAATAGCAACATCAGCAATGTCCACGCGGACCACAGAAGCAAAAATTCCATTTCTCACTGCAAAAACAGTGCAGCGCTTCTAACGATCCTGACATGCTGACCATCTCCAGCCCACCCCACATTAATTCTCTTAAGTACTTCATGGTGCTAAAAGAGGCTGAGCAGTGCCCTTTCTGGTGATGAATTCCAAGGTTTCACGTAAGAGGCAATAAGCACATGGAGCTCCTCAGTTGCCCCATTGCACTTTGGTACGCTCCGTCTGCAAGAGCATTAATGAACAACTGTGCATTATGTAACCTACTAGCATGGGGTGGAAGCATCTTCTTGATGGTAGCCCACACCTCCAATGCAACAGGGCCACCAGTTGGTTTGCCAGCACACAACTAGTTAGCTATTTCCTGGTAACCAGAGCTGTGCAGAGCTTCCGCAGAGTGCTGCCCATGCGCTTCTTCATGCTACGGGGAGTACTGTTGTGACTGCTTTTCTACTGCAGCTCCAGGGTGAGCTCTGCACTGGTTTCAAGGAAAGTGGATCTTGCACTCCCGACGTTCCACTGACATTGCTGATCATCTAACTCTCTCCTAACCCCAGTGTGGCTTTCCACTGAGGGAAGTTGATCTAGGAAAAGCCTAGGAGAAGTTTCAGCCTCCTCTTGATTCTCAGGTGCTTTTATCACCCTGGTCATGAAGCCACAGCATTCATTTAAATATGCTTACCTCAACTTTTAAATATTAATCCATGTGAAGACAGCAATGTTCACCAGTGTTTCCTATATGCTGGCTGACCACACTTTGAAAATGGCACGGGTTGGCTCTTGCAAACCCAACGGACGGTGGGAATAAGACAAGAGGTATCCTGGGAATGCAACCCCAAACTACAGCACACCACTACTTTCTGGGACACATTGTACAGTGTGGCATGAAACATCCCAGCCTGTACACAGCACAGCAGTGGAGCAATTCGGCTTGGGAGGTTCGGCAAGAACGTCAAGTGCTGATTTTGAAACATCGCACTGCTGTGCAGCCTTGATAGGAAGTGAAAGTAGTTTAATTGCAGTATAATAACTAGGCGTGGGTGATCTGTTCACACAAGCAGATCACTTAACCCAGTTAGACGATACCCACAACGAGTTTCAAGTGCTGACGTGCCCAAGTGGCCATTGTTCCACCTCTGGCTGAGAGCATGGAACCGGGATGGCTACAGGAGAGGAAGCTGCATTGTAATCAGGCTGATGCATCATCTCAAATATTTTTACATGCATCCCAGCTGTCCTGTTTTGCCTTCAGCTATCATCTGCCAACACACTAAAGGCAAGAGTGTTGCTCATGGAAGTTCGGTCTGTTGGATTTAAACTATTGGTGATGACTCATGAGAGGGGAAGAAGCCAACTTGGCAAAGGTTGTGGGGGGATCTGCAGGCACGGCAGGAAAAAAATAAAGCACCTTGTTACCTGTGAACTAAGCAGATCGGATCTTAATATTACCAGGGCAAAATAAGCATGAAGCCATACAGAGACCCTTGTTAGAGTGCTGTATTAGATTTCCAGATACCACAAGGATGTCCGTGGCATAAGAACCTAACTAGGATACAACCAAGTTTTTTTAAAAAGTAGCTATAAATATGTGTGCCATCCCCATTGCTGTAATATCAGATTGGCCGGTCTGGAATCTGAAGTACTCCTGTTACCTGCATGACACGCCTTTCAGCCAACCCTTGCAGTGGTTTGGTGATGGGGGCATCAGACTCTAACATCTAGCCTAAAACCATTGCTTCATTTTAGCCTTTTCCTCAAATAACTGTTATTTGTTCTGTAGTAGCAGCTAATCGCTTGGGTACCTGAGCAGCCTTCAGCTGACAATAACTACATTTGGCCACAACTGTCCTGAACTGGATTTGGGCTGTTGACTTGGTGCACAGACGTGCAAAGATGTCTCACTGTAGCCTTGAGGCCCTAACTGCCTTAAGCTTCTTTGCAAATCTGCCTGAAAGACCTCATCTCATTTCCCATAACTAGCCTACCTGGTCCTTCATCCTCTTTTCCTTCCCACCTGCGTACTCCCAGGGGCCAAATTCAACTCTAGGGCAGATACACCTCCTTACAACTCACTGCATTTAATTCCCTATACTGCAAAGCATCAGCAGCCCAGAAGCAAAAAGCTTCTTAATGGGCCCAATTAGGTTCCCTTGAAGGGGAGAATAAATAGCCCCCCTCAGGGGTTGGGGGATTAAGGTGTGGCAAGCCCAGGAGACACTTGTCACTACACCAAGACCAAGCGTCACAAATCAGAGCAAAGCAGGAGAGACAGGGCATATGATAATCAGCATTTGCAAGTGGTTTTGATTATACATGTAGCACACATTCCCAGCACACTCATCCGTCACAGAAAACCTTTCATGGTGCTGTATCTCAGGGATCAAATCCTCACCTCATGCTGGGATCTGTGAACACCACTCCACAGCTGGAGTGACCTTCATAGCAATTTGCTCAAATTTTCAGGACTTGATCCTGTAAGTGGAGCCTGCTTTGGCTAGGCCAAGACATAGGGAGACCCCGGGTGATGACACTAGGTTTCATAGGCTGGAAGCTAGGAAAAAACCTCCAGGGCCTGTCTGGTTAAAAAAGCCTCAATAAAGAATTCCTTTTATATTCATCAGAACTGAGTCTTCTTGCTATCAAGGGGGATGCTAATGCCACATCTCCCCCCTACAGAATAGGCTTAATTTTTTTTTTCATCTTTAAGGCCTCACTATGCTCAGTCATTTTTGGCCCCCACCGTTGTCGGTGCATCTACAGCTGGTCTCCGTTCTGTGCCACTGCTTTCCAGAGTGGATCCAGGAAACGGCAACGGGCTCCCAAAGGCAGGACAGTGGGGAATGTGTGGAACTTGAGCGTGGCTGCGGAAAATATGCATTTCATTCGAGGCCTGAGATGACATATGACTGGGGAGTTTGCAAGTTCAGGTTGGCTGGCTTTTATTGAGGAAATCTGCTCCAATCATGAGCTTGTTACTTCTTGTAGTTACAGAATGACTGTGGTTTTCCATGCTCCAGACCAATGTGCTGCATACAAATAACTCCACGCTATGGGAACGTTTGGACACAACGTTGTTGCTGGAATTTGGAAAGTTAAGTGCTCTTTGGTGCAAGAGGCTTGTTTGGTTTGTCAGACCTGCATGGTTTTGGTGTGGGGTTTTGCACTTCACTTGTTTTCTTTATACTGTCAATGGAGGTAGCTTCTGCCTCAGATGTACAAAGCTTGCATCTCTGGGGCCAATATTAGGTTACCTTCAACCAAATCTGTAGAATTGGTTCCGTCTCAGGGTTACCTGCAGCAGGATCCCATGCCAGCAGAAAGGGCTGCTTTTTTATCTGAGGATTTGCACAGACCGTATCATCGTAGCATCTGTGAACCTGCCGAGTGTTTCTCTCCTGACTCCCCCAACAGCCCCAGGAGAGAGGGTACTACAAACAGGGAAATGAAGTACAGATCATCAAAGAGATTTAGGAGGCCTAGACAACCTGGGCCTTCAAACCCACTTCCTGGCATTTGAGGATAACTGTTTGTCTGAGGAGAGACAGCAGGATCTCATGCGCCTCACCCACACAGCACCCAATTAAAAACTCGTGCGCACGCATGCACGTGCACACTCACGCAAGCTGCAATGTGCCCCGGGTAAACAGCGGGGTGGGGCAAGGGCATGGGATTGCCTCAGGGTATCCTAGGAAGAGAACTACACCCAGCACTAGGAAGGCAAAAACCCCAATGATTGCTGCAGTCTGACCTGGGGCGAAAGAGCTTTTCTTGCCCCCAGATCTGGTGACTTGCCGTCCGTCACAGAAGCAGATCAGGAACTGAACCCTTAACCACAAGTCCGTCCTTCCTTTCAATGCCTTAGACCCCCGAGCATTAGTGGTATCTATTTGAGTCCAACCCTGGGGACAGGACACCTGGGTGTAGCCCTGATGTTGCCTCAACTCACCAGGTGGCTACAGAGAAGTCATGCGACACCTTTCTACTTTTCATCCTCCCCCATCTGTGAAATGGGGATAATGGCAGGTATCCATTTCACCTGTGTAGTCCTGAGGTTTATGAGACCCAATGAATGGCTGTTTATAAAGTGCTTTGAGATCTGCTACCTAGTTACAGCCGTTAGCACGCTTATCCATCTGACACTGCACGTCTACAACATCCGATTGAGAGGTGGTTGAGCGAGGGACTCTGGAAAAGGGCAGAGTATCGTTATTGTCATTGCCTGACAGCAAAATCGGTCACATGGCTCTATGATGACAGTTTCTCCACTCTCAAAACCAGGTACCGATTATTTCAAAATGGACCAGACCCTTTGTCCTGCCCTTCCCTAGCCCCCTCCCCTAACCACGCAGGAGGGAGGGCAACATACAGGTCCAGAGCGGAGCGCGCAGTCGCTGTTCGCACTGTAGGGCCAGCTCTTGTGATCAGCTTCCGCAATCAGGCATCTCACATACTACGCTGCATAACCTTTATCCCCTTTCGAGGGATGGGATTACACTCCCTCCTTCCTCTCCTCCCTCTCCCCTCCTCCCTTCCACCCGCTTCTTCCCCCAAGGGAGCCCGAGTGCTTTGCTTGAGGGCACTGAGTGAATCATCCAGTAACACAGAAATCTCTGAGTCCTCTTTAGAAGTCCCAGGAGGAGGCAGATCTGAAGGAAGTCAGCGGAGAAGATGCCTGCAGCAATGTCAGTTCTAGAACAGTCGGGCTGACAGGATTCGGAGCGGGGATTAAGGTTGGGATCAGGGATGCAGCGAAAATGAAAAAAGATGCTGGCTTTCAGGCGCGCCTCTATTGTGTTTGTCTTGTTGTTTGTTCTCAAGGAAGATTGATTCCCTGGGCATCCCACTTTCAAAGGCCCCAGATCACCTTCCTGAAAGGCGTGGTGTTCACCTCCGCACCATGTATTTGCTGCCGCATCCAAAGATTTTTTGTTAACATAGGGGCAGGCAAACCCTCCGAAAGTTCAGCGTCCAACTCCCAGATGCTTATTTGAACTACAAGAACCTGCTGCATCTGGAGAGATGCCTTTGGTGGATAAGTGTATGCAGGGCCAGACACAGGCTTGGGCGAACTGGGAGGCTGCCAGGGGCCCGGACAGAAAGGGGGCCCGAAAATGGCAATTTTTTTTGTCCGATTATCATTATTATTATCATTATCTCTGGTGAAGCGGGGCCTGATTCTGCAAGTTTGCCCGGGGCTGCCAGGAGTCTAGGTACGGCGCTGCATGTATGGGAAGGGATGTGCATGTTCCACATCACCTGCAATCTGACCCAGAAAGAATCTGATTCATTCTTGATACAACCCCACTGAAGTCATCCCAGAGATTAATTTGGACCTGAGCATTTAAAACGTTGGCTTTTTCCAGCTCCTCCTCATCTAAATTGCACCCATTTAGATTCCCCAAAGCCCAGCTGGTAGTATGATAAATAATGATCCCCAGTTCTTATCACCGGTAGAGCTCTGTAAGTACCATCACGCTCTATAACCAGGTCATGACCTCTTCACCCAAGCAGGTTACAACAAGCGCAGCCGAGTTGTGTCCATATGGCAGCTTCCCCCCCTCTCCCCCTACTCCCAACTGTGGGCATATGTCAGTCACATTTGCGAGCCCACTGCTCTCCCCTATATTGCATCAGGAAGCTGAGTGCATGGAGCAGCGTCAGCAGCGTGTGGTGCAGGGCAGTCCGGGAGGTGCCTCCTCAAAGACAGCTCGCGGGGGGGAGGTCGGTAGGCCACAGCCGTTACCCAGCAGGGTTAACAGCTCCTATCTGTAGTGCCAGGTAGGGATGGGTATTTGACTGGTCAAATAAAATTCAGTCAATTGACCGGTCAAATATGGGTCAAAAATTGTACAAAATTGCCAATCGGCCCAACTAATGTACAGAAAAAGCACGATTTTCCCATTAAGAAATAAAAAAATCATATTTATGCCAAGAAAATGACCACAACAACCAGTAGGGTTTTTTTGTAAAATTGTTATCATTGACGGGTCGAAAAATTTGCAGTCCATTGACAATATTTGACTGGTCAGTTGACTGGCTTGCCAACCCTAGTGCCAGAGAGCTGTGCTGCACAGGTCCCAGGAAGACAGCAAGTGCCAGGTTAGGTCGTTGGTCAGACTGATGGGCTGATTCACCCTCACCTTGCACGGGAGGGCTCACCACGAGGAAGGCCTTTCCCTCACCTGTATGAGGATTCATTGCCCTGCACTGCCGCCTGATTGCCTGTCTAGTTTTTGACTCCCATTGGTACATGCCACGTGGGCAGCAAGAAGTCACTTGGTTGTTTAAGAGGCCTGAAGGTAAGCAGCACAGATCTGCTCCAAGTTGCCCATCCCTAAGCTGGGCTAGGACTCTGGAGCTTGCCTCCTGCCTGCCCCCTGCCCCCATGCCTACAACCCTGAATCTTGCCTATCATCTGACCCTCAGCCTTGATGGTCAAGACACGACATACAAGGGTCCTTGCATGGGGACGCAAGCTGTGCCAGTGAGATGTCACAAACACGGTTCAGGCTCTAGTGTGGGCTGAGCCATAGGCACACTCAGAGCCATGCACTGCTGGCCCTTTACACACCAAGGCCTCACGTGGGCCCTCTTTCTCTAGTCTTTCCAAGGCTCCCTGCATCTAACGAGGCTGGTAGGAATACTAGGAGGACAACCACTCTGAGCGGTTACTTTGACAATGATTAGACTCCCAGGCACAACCACAATACATGGAGGCAGGAAACAGGCTTGAAAAGGGGATAGAGAAAGTTTCACAAAACTTCTGAGATCCTCCACAAAATTTGGGGCAGGGAACCATTTCACTCTGTTCGTACTTGACCTGAAATGTTCCCCCAGGAGCTGGAGGGCCGTGCTGAGATCCAAGGAAAGAATGAGTGCCCTTAAAATGAATCTTGTGTCTACCTAAGGAATGAATATGGCCTCCATTGTTATAGTCCCTAAGCTAAGCTTTCATGCAGTTAGCCTCACAAAACCTCTGTGAGTAGGCAGGTGTTAGCACCCCATTATACAGACGGGAACCGAAGCACAGACAGGTCATGCAAGAGGTTTCCAACTGCGCAAGGAAATAAACCTATAACGCTTAAATCCCAAGCCGGTGTCCAAACCTCTGGACCTTCCTCATGACCGAGAAGGTGTAACTGCCATGTGAAGTGGGTGATCTGGTACCCTCCCCCCATTCCCACTTGCTGCTTGCTCCCTTTCTGGGTCACAAGACCTACTGGGTTGAAACAGAAACACCACGGGCCTCCTCATATTGGCCTCCTGCCGGCTGACCCACCCCTCTAGCAGAGGCCTGTCTTGAATCCCTAAGGGACAGACCCTTTCTCTCACTTACCTGCACGGCAAAGCACCATATGGTTTTAATGGAAGCAAAGTCCGACTCCTCTGCTCATCATTAAGCATCACAGCCTCGCACCAGGACTTCATCTGTAATGAAAGGCAACTTTTCCATGAGAGCGGCAGCTCTCCAGCCTCCAACAAGCTGAGCTAGGTTAATAGCTTTCAGGGGGTTCACAATATCCACAGGGGTGCGGTGGCTTCCCCCACTCAAAGGGTGAGGTGGCAAAGTGGTTTAGGTGCACGGCTATATGTCCAGAGGTGTGACCTGTGCTGGAAGTCATCCCAGCTGTGAAATGATTGAAAGCTTGCCACATCCTTCCTTTGTGCTGGTGGCTATAGAAGCCAGCGTGCCTTAGCCTTGCTAGTTATTGATGGGCCTTCTAGGTTCAGGTGCATCGTGACCCTTTTTCCCTAGTTCCAAAAAAAAAACCCAACCCAACCCAACCAGCGAAAGCATCCCACAGGGCAGCTAAAAAAGATACTTTGGGGTCTTCAGTGTGTGGGAAGAGAGGGAAGGTCAGCGAAGAAGGAGGTGTGCTGGGGGCTAAAAGACAGCAGGATTTACCAGCCCTGGACCAAAAGTTGCTCTCCACGTCCCGCAGGAACATGTCAGAGTATGGGGAAGGCCCTGATCCCATCTCTAAACCCAGGAAGGGGGTTTCTCCATCTTGGGTGCTCACTTCCCGCGCTGGGAGGGGGCTGCCTCTCACCTTTGAACCACAAAAACCCTGGCCTGTACCGAAGGGGCAGGGTTTTATTTCCTGGCCGTTCTCCCTCAAAGCTCATCCTGGCCTACGGGACAAAGGGTTTTTCTCCTACGGCATGAATTAAGATGGCGGCCCCACCAAAGATCATTGGCCTGCCCTAGGGCCATGTTACTCCAGTACTCCTCTGGCTTGGGAGAAGGGATTTTCTTGTTGCGTCTTGCATGGGGAGGGGGTAGGAGAGGCCGAACGCGCTTTCCCTTTCTGGAGAAGTGACTGTCCTTCCTCAACTCCAGGCTGCTGCAACTGCCCGTCTTTCAGACATTTCTATTCAGAGCAAATCTGGACCCTCTTCCCTCCAGCCTATTCCTCCCCTTTTTAAATCTCTTATCTCCGTACAAACCATTAACTTTCTCCCCAGTCCTTCCCACACTCCCCTCTCTTAGCTCCCTCCCCCAGCTCCCCCCACCCCCCGACTCATTTGAGCTCTTTTGTTATGGCTTCAAACTGATGGCCCGGCAGACACAACTCTTTCACTCCATCATTACCGTCTGCGCAATGTTATGTCAGTTCTGCGGTGACTCTTTCGCCCGGGCCTATCCTTTGCATTTTGATGGCATAATACACCTCGCAGCCCCATCAGAACATCACTATCGTACCAAGAGCCGCTCACAAGATGGACCATAATGCTTTTGTACTCAAACATAATTCTCCGCTTTGCCACTCTGACACTTCCATTTTAGGGCTCTTTTTTTTTTTCCCTTTCCCCTTCAAGATACAAAAGGCACCGAGTTCTTTTTTTCCTTGGCCCTCTCTTTTCCCCCTTCTTTTTCCCCTCTGATACACAATATTCAACCCTCTGTTTTCAAGGTTTTTTTTCCACACCCCCCCCTTAAGTTTTTCTTTTAACTTTCAAGGTCAACAGGGACAGACAATGCCACCAGTGCCTGTTTGATATGTAAGCGCTATTGGCGTCCATTGCCACGGTTTCCGTGGTAACACAGTAACCATTAATTTTCAATTAAAGTAGACAAAAAGCCCGATGACAGCTCCAGGTCTGCTGAAGATGTCAAGAATCCGTATTAATATACAGCAAGAGAGCATAATTGTGTGTCCATCTTCCCGAGCAACGAAAATGGGGGGATAATTACCAGCTAGAAAGCCACTCTGTAATTTTGTTCTTACTGTCACCACAACCCTACATATTAGCATAAATTAAAAGCAGGGTTTATTGTTACCAAAGTGCATTGATATTTCCAGCCTATTTTCTTCCTTTTAACTGTTTGTTGTTGATGAGTGACTCCTGGACACATGGCAGGGTGCACACGCAAGAACCATTTGGTTGCTGAAAAGTAATGGATGAAGTCTTGGGATGCCGCCCAAGTGGAAGGAAGAAAGATATCTATCTATCTATACATCTATATGGATAGATATATGGATAGGTAGCTTTATCCATATCTATATGTGTAGGTATATATCTCATCATCATATATGTGTGTGTGTGTGCACGTGCACGAATTATACATATACATATATGTGTATGTGTGTGTGTATATATATAAACACACACACACATATATACATACATAAATATATATGCACACACATGAAGGGAGAATTTCAGGAGCAAATTTTCAGCCCTCTTCCATCCTTGCCAATTTTCCTGTTGCAATTAGAGACCCCAGCCTGAACCTGCCTTTAAGAAAGGGACACTTAGCATGGGAACATCCTTCCACTGTCTTCATTCCCAACCCTCCCTTGGATTCTCCACCCTGGGCTGCCTCAGGATTTGGATATTCAATGGTTTCTTCTCCCTCTGAAGGAGGAAATTAAGTCTCTGGTTTATGCTCCAGATTCAAGGCTTCTCCCCTTAATTTCTCTGGTATCTTCAGCTCAAGATAGCTTTCCTTCAAATTTCATAATTCCCCTTGGATGGTTGGGAGAAGAAAGCCCTGACTCTCTTCTCTCTGTGTCTCCCTCTTGCTGCGTCTTCTGGAAGCAAGGACATTTCCATTCCCTCCTTCTTTATTTGCATGCTCTTTGGGGGTCTTCTTTGCACTCCATTGTCCACACATCCCATTCAAGAAGCCCTGAAAGCTAAGGGTTTTCCATCATCCATATTCTCAATCCAAGATGTCCAGGAATTTAGATATTCCCATTCTCCACACGTGCTGACATAACATTGAAAAGATGCCTCCCTCTTCCATGCTTTCTGATCCCTATTTCCCTTCCAAGAAACTCAGCTGGTGTTACACGATTAGCCCTACGGTCTCCAATACTGTCATTACCTCCTCTTCAGAACTCACCTTGAAGTTGGAATAGATGTAAGTCTCTAACTGCTGGGTTCTTAGTGACAGACGCTGAATTCATGAATTTAAGTGAATGGAAAAAATGGGTTCCTTGTATCATATCCAGAGAAAGCTGTCCTTCAAAAGGAAATTTAGTGTAATTACCCTTAAGGGAGCTATCCTCACGCAGTCAGTCACAACACTGACCTGCTGGCTAGGATCTGACAAGGAAATTGCAGGCTGTATACTCAACAGAAGGGGCTTCCTCCCTTCTTAGGAGAAAGATGAAATGCAAAGCTTGAAAGGAAAAGTATTGGCTTCTGGGTTTTAAATCAATATCTTTCACAGGGTTTTCCTTTATGCAGAAATAAGGAGTGAGGGAATGGGGTCTGCAAGAGGAATCCTGGAGGCATGAATTCCAATTACTTGAGCAAAGGGGCTTCTCAGGATGTACCTTCTTAAATACGCATATGGAAACGAAGCATATGGATGATCAGAGATGGGACCATCACCCTTTAAAGTGGCCTGTTGAAACTGTGTGTGATGTGTCTCTGCCCTTATCCTAGTACACCCGGGACATCACCACCAAACCGCAACATCATCTCAGTACTTGTATAAACTTCATCTCCATATCAATTAATCTCCTGGCCATGCTTAGCAGAGAGGCCATGGACTGGTACATGGAAACCAAGTCCCCTCACACATACAGATAGACTCTCCAAATCAAAGCCATGCTGGAAGCCTGGACTCTACTGTACCCTACAGCGTGTAAGGAATGAGCCCAAGCAACCTCCAAAGCTTTAGCAGTTATCTTCAAGAATTCATGGAGGACTGGAGAAGGGCAAACACAGCACCTATCTTTAAAAGGGGGAAAAGGAGGACCCGCAGATCTGTAGACTAGTCAGTCTACTCTTGATTCCCAGAAATTATGAAACAATCAATTTATAAGCACCCTGAGACAGCTGAAGATGATTAAAAGACAATTACGACAAAAAATGCCAACACGGATCTATCAAAAACAAACTGTATCTAGTCAATCTAATTTCTTTCTTTGACAGACCGCCTGTGGGTAGGGTGTGATGTGATATAGCTGGAAATGCAGGACCAGGCCCTACAGATGGACCACTGTTTGGAGCACTTGCCTGGGGCTCTGGGTTGTTAGTCTAAAGACACAGGCAAGGTTCTTTGGGTAGATGTGATACCTTTTATTAGACTGAGTAGTTGGAAAAAAGTTTTTCGAAAGCTTTCAGGTGCAATCACCCTCCTATGCCTGAAGAAGGGTGATTGTGCCCAAAAGCTTGCAAAAAACTTTTTTCCAACTACTCAGGTTGTCTGGGACTCAGAATTTAACTATGGCTCCAGTACAAACTTCCTCATGAGATGGGACAACTCTGTTTAAATATCCATAGGAGTTAAGGGCCTAAATATTTCTCTATGCCTCAGTTCTCCAACTGCAACGTGGGGACTGTAGCCTTTCCCTAGGTAACTGGTGTGTGGCGAGTAAGCATCCATTTTTAAGTTTGAAATGACTTTTTGAGATGAACATCTTGAAGGGAAGGGCAGGAGCTTATGGGGATAGTTTGGAGGCTCCTGGTCCTGGGCATGACCTAAAACCACACCCTGCTGGAGATGGGTGGCCTGGTGGGGCTCCCAGTGGCATGGAAGCCTCCAGAAAAATACCAGACCAGGTACCACCCCGGTGGAAGGCAGGTCAGGGTGCCTCAATAACCTCTAGCCCCCAAATCACCATGGGTAGCAGTTGGGGCCAGGCATGGATATGGCCACCTGAGTCCCCACCAAGGAGAGAAGCCACGGAGCCCCAGTGAGGTGGCGATGCGGAGCCCCAGTTGGGGGAAAACCAGAGGGCTGGGAGCCCAGTGTGTATGTGAGAGTTCATGTAGAGTTGCCCCGGGAGGGGTCAGGGCAAGGTTGGCTCTGGCTGGGTAATTGGTGGGCAACTACCCCGGTGAGGTTTGTGGGAGAGGCCCAACAGACGGTACGTCTGCCACCCAAAATGTGCGCTAGGTAAAGCCTATGGCCAAAGGGGCCTGCTCCGAGAGAGAGCGAGGTGGTATAAGCTGTCAATGTGTGAAAGAGACCCTGTGAGAGGGGGTGGAGCATGAGAGGCCCTAGGGAGAGGAGGACGGTATGAATGAGTGTGTGTCTGAGGCCTGAGAACGAGGGCTAAGCTTGGTCCAGCTGTAGGCTGGGAGCATTATGTCACCTGGATGCCATCTGTGAGGCTTGGGCTGTGGTGTAGGAGAGGAACTGAGCCGCAGATAGTGCCCCCTGGCATTGGGGCAAGAATGGGCAGCCTCCCGCCTTATTAGAACCAATTAAGAGACAACAGGGCATGGCAGGCAAGGAGGCAGGCAGTTGGCCCAGAAACAGGTGGGTGAGCCAATGGAAAATCGGCCCTGAGAAAGCCCCCTGTTACAGAGATAAAAAATTAAAATGTGCAATAAGTGAACAAAATATTCCACTCTTATCTAAGACATAATTTTGAACACTTAATTTTGCTAAAAATTTTATTTTTTTTCTCATGCTACGGTACAATGAAGACATTTTGGAAATCGTGGAATTTCCCGTGAAATGGAAAACTTGGCACCTGCCCAGACTCTAATAAATACATTAAAGATTGCGAGTTGCCTGTGGACAATGGTAAGTCGGGGGAGGGTCACAGAATTATTTTGCAAAGAGAGGCTTGATTGCTTCATTTCTGCTGCGCTGCTTTTAGTTTCAAAGTTGTCTCCCATAGATGCAGCCACCGGGCACACTGCCAGTGAGCGTGCAGCACAGCTTTTCTACGTCTCTCTATCCCCCATGCTCTTCCTTGCCCCTTTGGCAGGACCTCTCTGTTCTTCTTTACTACCTGCTGCCACGGTGCTGAGATCCAAAGGGGAGATCCTAGGATTCTGCGCCTTCCAGCGCTTTGGGCCTTTCCCACCTTTTTCTCTGTGCTCTGCAGTTATTGCTGGGCTAGCACTAGGAACTGTCATTCACTATGCGTCTGTATAAAACCCGTGACAGTGGGATCCCTCTAGATATTACTGCTGTGTATTGGTATATAATAAATAACAATAAAGTTTAGCGTAGAGGGAGAAATTAGCTGAATACATTTCATGGTTGTAAAGCAGCAGGTGGAAGCACAGTGTGGATTTTGGATTCCCATGCAAAGTGTTTGGGCCTCTCTTCAGTCAGTAGATTTTAGGTCTTCCAAGCCTGCTCTCCCCAGGATGACTTTGTTTCCAGGATGCCACACGAATAACTCAATAATTCTAATCGGAGTTATACAGGAATGGTAAGCTGCGTACCAGGATAGCGGCAGCACCGTACCTAGACTCCTGGCAGCCCAGGGAGAACTTTTAGTATCAGGTCCCCGTTCACCAGCGACAATGACGATAATAATTGGACAAAGGAAAAAAAAACAAATTTATGGCCCCTTTTCTGTCCAGGCCCCGGATGACTGCCCAGTTTGCCCATGCCTGCGTCCAGCCCTGGGTAGCAGCATCAATCTGCACTAGTGCCCCTGGTGTCACCAGGCTGGTGAAGACTGTCTTCCTCACAAGACTAAAAACCAAGGGATACCTTATCTGTTCAGCCATTGGACATCTCATGGCAGGTTTTGCAGGAGTCAGGGTATTAACCCTGTTGTCCTGGCTAGGTTCCAGTTTGGGTCATTCTTTGGACCAAATCAGCCATGGTAAATTGGAGTGGCTCCAATGATTTACGCTAGCGGAGCATGGTGCCCTCCACGTTAAACTTCCACCTTTCCACTCAGTTCTGCGTAGCGTTTTCCTTCACTTTATATCCTAAAATGATGTGTAATGTTGCTGTGTGCTGCTAAAGGGATGCTGTGTCCCATCCTAGAAGTGTGGCTATATAAGTGCTTCAGGGACCCTTCACAATGAAAAGCAAGACAAGATATTACAACTGCTAACAAGCCTAACACAGGCTTAGAGATCCCACATGGCTTCTCAACTACAGCAAGCAGGTGGGAGTCTGCTCCTAGGTATACCAGGGTAAAACCTGTCAACTCCATTCAGGTTAAATTAATGTTATAGACAAATTATAGTCAGTTAAGTGTCCATGTGCCCACTCTGTAGTGAGTGAAAGTTAAATCATAGAATCATAGAAAATGAGAGTTGAAAGGACCCCAGGAGGTCACATCTAGTCCAACCCCTTTCTCCAAGCAGGACCAGACCCAACTGGATCATCCCAGCCAAGGCTTTGTCTAGCAAGGTCTTACCCTCCAAGGATGGAGATCCCACCACCTTTCTGGGTAACCTGTTTCAGTGTGGTACTACCCTCCGCGTGAGAAAGTTGAAGTGACTTAGCTCTCTTTCACTGAGAGGTAAACCCAACTCTGTGGCAAAGGAAATCCCTGTTCCCTTTTAACTTACTGTCAATGATTTTTTTTTTTTGGTCTGTATCCTCAGTTCAGCATTTCCTCTGAAAGCAGAGATGGCAGACAGATTGGTAGGCATCTGCTATTTGTTTAAAAAAACCCAAAGTCATCCAGATGATTTACAGGGGCATGTCTGAAGGGAAGGGAGGGTGATGGAACAGGTGTGTCTCCAGAAAAGTCTAAAATCCTTTTGTCTTCACTGATGTGCTTTCCCAGCCTGTCAGACTGGGGCACTTTGACCTCCTCAAGCCTCTCCTTCATGCCCCGGCAGTGCAGACTCAGTCCCAGTAACTTCCAGGATCAGGTGCTAAATGGGCTGTGACCAGCAGCTTGCTCCACCATGGTGCGCATGTGCATGCGCATGCATGTGCACGAGAGAGAGAAAGAATAGGAAACTGGCTTCCCAGAGCTAAATTTAGCAGGAACTGAAGGGAAACTGCAAATAAGAGGGAAAACCTTTGCCACTTCTTATGGCTCAAAGACAACTCTGAACCTGCCTGACTCTTGACTCGCAAATACTTTCCTCTTCAGCAGCTTTGCTGTGCTTACATGGTCAAAATTATTTCAGGTAAGAAAAATAATGACCTTTTTATGGAAACAAACATCCCCACCCCACCACCATTAGTTTCCCACCCAAAACACAACAATCCAGCCCACTTCAATTTTTTTTAGCCTGTTTAATTAAAAACAAGAATTTTTTTTTGTAAAGATCTATTTTTCTGTGAATTTCAAAAAGGAAAAAAAAGAAAAAGTACTTCCGAATTTTCCCCAGCTGGCACCTACTGTTTCGTGACCTGTTTGTACTCCTCAGTCAGTGGTTTTGGTACTTTGGTTGGGATGATGGAAACTTTGTTCATTCGTTACGTCCGTTCTCATCCCTCTTCTTAGAGGAAATCTTTGTGTCCCGTATTTGTACAGCTCCAAGCACAATGGAGCTCCTACTTGCTCCCATAACACACACAATTATAATAACGTTCTGGTCTTCTACCAAGTTTTCTCAGCTTGTCTTCCATCTGTTAGGCCGCCTGTTCATGCCATGGCTGCTGACTACCTTTCTCTTATGCTAAGTCTAGCATCGTCCAGCAGCTACTTCCCGACCCCCCAGTTACATTAACCCTGCACTGCTCGTCATCATTAGCCATGGTGCTGCCCAGTGGATGAGGGCAGTCTTGTGGAAAAGGCACTCAAACAGGCTGCAGGAAGGTGGGCTCGATCACAGACGCCACAGATGGCTTAATTCAAGTCTGTGCCTCAGTTTCCTGCTGTTACCTGGGGTTAAAGATGCTTCCTCTCACCCCGTCTTTTATCTACCTTGCTATTTAGATGGCAAGCTTTTCAAGGAAATGGGGTCTCTCCCTAGGGCTGTGTTTGTACAGCGCCTAGCACAGCGCAGTCCTGATCTCAGCTGGGACCTGTTTGCATTCCTGTAAGATAAAGAGAATTAATGATTGCCTGAAAACCCTCCGAAACTGCTCCTGCTGTTTTGTTTCACCCGGAGCAGCATCCAGGGGTCCCTTCGCGACACCCAGACGAGACATGCCGGTGGCAACATGCCAGAAGGCTGGTGTCCCTCCAGCTCTTCAACACCCAGTTCATGCAGTCAGAGCTAGCAAAGGGTCAAAAGGATCCTCGTTCTCCCTTCCACCCTCCCTTGATATAAATACCAGCCTACCAGTCGACACAGAGTACATACATCTTAAACAAACACTTGGCTGGGCTGTTTATCTCCACGGCCTTTAAACAAACTCTTTCAAAGGTTTCTGCTGATATGAGAGATTTACTGAAAACCATTCGCCCTTCTTAAAAGCCTCTCAGTTTATGCTGTGATGGGTGAAACGAATGGTGTTTTAGCCTGGAGTTTTCTGTCTCCTGACCGCATGTTTATTCTAGGGGCCGCCACCGGCTTTGATAGCAGAGCAACATGGGCACAATTCTTTACGAGGGAAAATATAAAATAAACCCAGAAACTGGGTGTGGAGGTGGGGGATGGATAAAAACTTTGGGTCTGTTACTTTTACTCACGGCATGCCTGCTTTTTTGGCTCCCGACTCTTGTTACCTTTCCACTTCCGCTAGTCCAAGGCAAGTTTGCAGCTCAGCAACTGGCTTTGAAGTTTCCTAGTTTATTTTTAGCATCTACTGGCAAACATGCAACCTATGCCCTGGCATATGTGCTGGGTTAACTAAAACTGGCTTTTAAAACCAGTTTTGATTAAATCAGGTGCAAATCCCTGTCGGGTCACTGAAATCACAGCGGCACCATCAGTAAGAAGGATGATACCACCTAGTTTCCAAGTGCGGGTTTCATCTGTAGACGTCAAAGCACTTTGTGTCTTCTCTTGTCGTCATCACTTGCATTTTGCAGACGGGGAAACTGAGGCCCGAGGGGGTGATGTGAACTGATTGCAGTCACCCAGTGAACCACTAGCCCAGCCAGGCAATGAACCCAATTTTTCTGCATCCTAATCCACTGCTCAGTCCATTAGATCACCCGGCCTTTAACAAGCCTGCTTTAATAGCAGTCGAGCTTAAATCAGTAAGAAGGAGACAACTCAAATGGGAACAGCCAGGTTTAGAGTGATTTATGAGTGTCCTTACAAGGGACTGCACTAATTTACAGTGTTTTCAAACCCCCACCTTTACTTAGAGTAGTGTCACTTTATGTTTAGACAACGCTTCTTGCTTTGCAGCGATTAAACCAAAGGCAAAGCCCCAGTTTGTTGTCAACCAGCTTAGAGCCAGCTCTCATGCGGCCCAGCCCTGGGTGAGTTCAGATTTGTTTTAAGGAGAGGGTTTTCTGGGTCGGGGCCTCTTCTGGGCCTGACAAGACACCTCTGAGGAGGGCATGTGCGGGAGGCGGGCAGAGAAAGGAAAGAAAGAAAACTTGTGGCTTCCAGCTCCCTTCCCCCCTTCCTTTCAAGCAGACGGAAGCTGCTTTCACTCTCACTGTTTACATATAAACATCCAGCCTTTCCTGTCCACAGACATGTTCCTGGCTCTTACCTATGGGCCCTGGGGTGAAATACTTTTGCAGTTAGGTCTGAATAGACTTTTCAATACCTGAAACCTCCCTGCTGGCTCCTCCCCATCTGGAGCCAGGTGAATGGTCCCACGCTTGACGAATGGGGCATGAGAGCCGGCGGGAGATCACAGCGTCCTGGCAGCAGGAAGGACGTGGGGCAACTGGCTAAGGAAAATGTGACACATAATGAAGGTGCATTCAGAGGCAATGTACTGCAGCAGGTAAAAAAGCTGAGATGTGTCTGATTTAACCCAGGCAAGGTGAGGATTAGACAGGGGAAGCCAGCTTGAGAAGGAGCCAGACTCTGTTCTTGCTTACAGCAGCATAAATCCAAAGTGACTAACTCTCCTGATGGGGTATTTTCCATTAATTCCCAGGATGACAATGAAGGGTAACATCACTGACGTGAACTGGATGATTCCAAGTTCATACAGGCGTAATTAAGAGCAGATTCAGACACAGGCAAAATCATCACTGATTGATGGGTTGATTCATGATTGATCACATCATTATTGATCCGTGATTGATCATGCCATTCCTGATATTGTGAAACAACCTCAGAGCCCTGCTTATGAACCGGGATCTCACTGTGCTCAGTGCTGTACAAACATACAGTGAGAAGAGGATCCCTGCCCCAAAGAGCATCTTTGCCCCAGAGCACCTACTCTGGACTCCTTTAAGAGACATTTGGATGCTTATCTTGCTGGGATCCTTTGACCTCTGCTGGACTCGATGATCTCCTGAGGTCCCTTCCAGCCCTAATGTCTATGAAATTTATGAAATCAATCTAAGAACAAGGCGAGATAATACACATCTAGACTCTCTTGCTATAATCATTCCCCCTTTTTGTCCCTGTTCATTGAGAAGCTGACCTGATGTGCATGCGCTTATACTGCAGCGTACAACAAGGGAATTGGGAATTTGTTCCTTTGTGTGTAGGGGACCGCAGCTTTGCCGTATCACGTGTTGTTTCTGATATACAGTTCTCTCCAGCATATCACAAAACCAGGTGGAGACTGGCATGTTGTCAGTGTGACCCCTGCATTGGTGAGCAAACCAGTTTCCCCAGCCATCAGCCAGGAAGTTATCATCAATAACCCAATGCCTTCCAACAGGGAGAACGAACTGAGGTGCTTGAGGATGGGTGAGAGCTCAGAGCTAGACAGAAAAAAAAGGCTCCACCATCCTGCATCCTCAGGGCTTCCCGTTGTGTGGCCAAAGGACGCTGGACCCAATTCTAGTCTTGCTTCTAGTGACTTGTGATGTAAACTCAGCACAGGTGGAATCAGAATCAGGCCTGGTCTCTTTAAGGTTTTTACTTTATCACTACAGGCATAATGACTTTGCTCTTGTATAGCTCTTCTAGACCCGGGCTCTCCAGATTTCTTAAGAACTGTAGACGAATAAGGCCTTGCATTTTTAGTCCCCTCACTTTACAGATGGGATGATGGGGTACCATGAGGGCTGATACATACAATCTGCATTAGAGCTGGTCAGAAAATGAAGGGGGTTTTTCCCAGTGGAAATTTGTAAATTTGGGGCAACAAATTTTGGCAAAACATGCAATATTTTTCTCCTGCAGTCCTAGCAAAGTGCCTCCAAGGGGGCTGTGGTTGGGTCCTTCCTGCTCCCCCCACCCACTGGCTAAGCTCCTTGGGTAGGCTACATATCCTCTTGCAGGCAACAGTTCCTGAAGAAAGGAGGCAGCAGAGCATCATGGGAGACAAGTTCCCAAGTCATGAGAACAGCTTAAAAATCACGAGATTTTATTAAAAATGGTAGAGCTGCAATTTGCTGTTTGCCTCTGGGAGCTTTAGGGATCCTGTTCTTAAACTTTGTTTCTACAACTCCACAGGGCACCAGTGTATTTTTTTTGAGATAAAAGCAGGGACAAGACTCCAGGGAGTTGGAGGTTTAAGAAAACCCCTGGCTACCATGAGGCTTGTGACAGAATCACTGCTGCTGACTACACTGATAAGCCTGAAGTTATGACCTGAAGGTGCCTTAAAGGTTCAAAAACCAGAAGGTGAATAAAAAGAATCCCAACTGCGTTAATAAATGATCAACATTAGCATCCCGCCATCTTTCCTAAGCCTATGTCACGGTTTTGGGAGTAGGGGGGCTGATAGGTTGTGTTTGAATGCTAGGGTTGGCCCTGTTTCCACCTTTCTCTCGATGGTTCAAAAGCAGTGCAGAACAAGACTCACAAGGTTTTTTCTCACTGATCTTAAACTTAAGGGACTCTAGGTTTCAAGGCCACTGGGTAAAGAGGGAAAATCACTCCCACTGTCCATGGATATAGTTACTCACAAAGAAAATAGAGGAATGGTGACTCAGGTCTCTTGATAGATTAAAGGGTAATTCCTAGGCCCTGCGTTTAGAAGAAACCTGGCAAGAGAGTAAAGGTCAGGAGAGAAATGCTGGTATTTATTTATACAGAGGTGGTTGGCGAACAACATGTATTTTGGAGACTTTCGAAACAACATAACTCACCCAGAAAGAGCTGTTAAACCTGTTTGGTAGATACATATGCATACATGTCTATAAGCAAACACAGGTAATTGCAGACAGCACACAAACAAGGAAGCACACACAAGGCAAACTTTTAAACTAATCGGGCTAACAAATAAGTCCAAACTTTCTGGAGCTTCACAAACTCCTGCCTTCTATGTGAGCCCACCTGTGTAACCACCCGCACTTTATTAGATCTGCGCAGATCTTTTTTGTTACAAACCCAGAACGTACTGCTCAGTTCCTGAACGTGCCAATGAATCTGAGCTGAGGGGAGGGTGAGTTTGGGGGCACAACTTGGGTGAATCTGGACTGGGTGACGTGAGGCTGATTTCTAGGGTAGCTGAGAGCTGATTTACTGCACTCGATGGAAACCAAGCAATGTTTGGAGGTCTGATATCATTTGGAGGCCCGGCCAGGTGGAAGGGAAGACTCTCTCTAAGTGCAATTGTCCATTTAAACCCAGAATTCAAGAGGATGCAGGTGAGTCTCCAACATGAACCACCAGTGAAAACTAATGGGCTGAGACAAGCGCATCCAAACAAAGGGAAATCTCTGAGTTTTGCCAGCCCCTAGATCCTGCAGTCATTATGTTTTCTTTGCTGGCCTTAGGGATTTTGACTCTGCTGAAGTAATGGGGCCTCCGTGCTCAGCATATCTGAATATCAAGACAAGGATGTGCTCAGAAATCAGTGACCACTTTTGAAAATCTGTTGCCTTACTGGAAACGCGGAGAAATCATAGCACAACTATTCTGGGATCTGAGGCTAACGCGCTGCCAAGTAAGGGTCCAGATGGCAGACGGGGCCCCCAGCCCGGAGCAACCGCATCTCTTGAAATGGAAACTTTTCCTTATTTTATCGCCTTTTTACTGCTTTGAAACAACACGCAGATTAATACCACGGAAGCACAGCTAGGCAAGGAGGAGGAGAGACATCAATGCCAGGCAAGGAGCTGCCGGCTAGATTGTGCTGATGTTTTTGGTAGCACAAGGGAAAGTAATTCAGTCCTGAAAAGGGCTTTCTCCTAGGCCTCTCACTACACCATTGATCCTACCATGGGAAGCGTCGAGCTGATCTGCCACGGATTCAGTGAACACGGCTCACCAAATCTTTCCAAGTGCAGCCACATTCATACCGACCTTGCTGTTCCACCTCTGGTGATGCTAGTGCTTTCTGGGCTCATCATGCATGAAATGCCACCTGCTGTGGGCACGTCCTGAGTTTGGGGAGGGTGAGATGATCCCAACGGATAAAAGCCGGGGTATATTTTTGAACGCTACGAAAATAAACATGAGAGTATTCATTGATGACTAACCTAGTAGCATGACTGCAATTAGATGGTTGTGTTTGGTGCATGCCTCTTCAACTGGGTTAGAAGATGGTTTCCTTCCTTTGCTTTCTCCCCCTGTGGAAAATCTGGAATTTTTGACGAAATACTGAAAACCAAACAAGGTCAGTTGAAACCTGAGGCTTTCTGTGAGAAACCTGGAGGAAAGAAAAAAAAAAGATTGGTTGAAAGCTGAAAATTTCAGGCTGGAAACGCTGGTGTTTTTGACTTTCAGGAGATATCATAGAAATATCATAGAAATCATGGAGGAGAAGGACTGGAAGGGACCTTCAGAAGTCATCTAGTCCAACCCCCTGCCTGAGGCAGGATCATCCCAATCCAAACCAGCCTATATAATCCATAATCTAAATTTTTTGTAAGACTACCATCAACCCTGACATAACACAAAACATAACACCCGAACCCACCTTGCAGGGGAACCATGATTTTATGAAAGGTTGTTATTCATAGATTCATAGGTTCATAGACGTAGGGTCGGACGGGACCTTGCAGATCTTCTAGTCCGACCCCCTGCCCTGGGCAGGAGAGAAAACTGGGCTCAAATAACTAAACAATTGTGACTTGGCTTTTAGTATAGGCTCAAGAGATCCCAGGTAGAGATGTAGGTCCTGTAGCTTCAGGCTTCCTGAGCTGGGCTCCGTGGCTAGACAACTGTGTTCACAAGGCACCATGGGCTGCCCTTTCTTGTGGGGCTGCCCGTGGTGTTTTGTGGGAGTCTGTGGTTGTGATGCCTGGCTGCAGTCGTATCAAATCGTGGTCCATGCCAGCTTGGCTCCTCGGAGGGCTTTATTAGTCACACCATGGGCTGAGCAATACCCCTGGGTCCTCTCTGATGTGGCTCTCCGGTGACTCAGACGGAGGCTCCCTGCCCATCCTCTCGAGGGAAACCTGGACAGCAGTAGGCACGAAGGAGCCCCTCCGTAGGTGGAACGTGGGTAGCACGGACAGGGCCCTAAGTGCAAACTCAAAAAGACGACTTTTGTTCACATGTGTTGGCTCAGCTCAAATAACTCATGAGGGACCAGAGCTGCAGGCTGGAAGGGGAAGAAACTCTCTCCAGATGAAAGGATGTCAGAAAATTGTATTTAGTCAACTGCGTGTGTGTGTTAGAAAGGGGAGGAGGGAGGAAGGGGCCGCCGAGGCTGTAACTGTGACTGACTTTCTGACTTCTTAACTTGTCAGCATATCCTAAAGTTAAAAATGCACATGCACACAGGCCTGCAGCCAAAGAGGCCGTCTAGCCGCAGATCCAGATGTGGGGGCCACTGCGCAGCCAGCCAGCCCCGCTCTCCCTGAAACGACTTTCAGACTAAACAATTGTGACTTGGCTGTGAGAGGCAGCGCAATTCCAGATGCTGCTTTCCTTTCACGTTGTTTTAATTGGGCTGGCAGGCGCAAGGGCTCTTTCAGTGAGAGGAAAGCTTCCCCACGGGACCGCAATGTTTTGGCAGAGCTCCCATGCTGCTACCTTAAGAGAGAGAGCAAGGGAGAGCGGGAGGGGGGAAGAAAGAAAAAAATTGGGAGCAAGTTGCCAAGGTGTTTACTGCTGCAAACAGCTGCTGCTTTTTGTTTTTATCTTCCGAAATTCACACCTCCTTATACTGCCCCCGAACCTGAGCAAACGGCATCGAAGCTTTGCCTGGAACTGGGGATTTGCCCCAATTCGTGCCATCAGTGTAACCGTACTGGTGCCAGCTTTTGAAAACAGCTCTTGGCTCTGGCAACTTTGCTGTCTGCATTAAAAGACTCGCCCTAGAGCCGCTGAACGTGGGATAGCCCCAGTGCAGATCATGCCCAAATGTTACGCAGGAGGGAAAGGGGGACCTGGCCTGTGAGGCGGGATCCTCCAGGGACATTCGACCAACAGGCTTCAGCAGGCTGCAAACATCCTGCCACTCTCCTGCTGGACGGAGGGTCCTGAGTGAGCGTCTCTGGCATGAAAAAGGGCTGAGAACCACTGCCGGAGCCCGCTGTGGTGGTATCACGCTGCAAGCAATGATTAAGACTCCAGGCAGGACCAAAGTATCATTTCACTCCACGTCAGAAAGTGTTGTCTTGAACTCCATGTCATAACACTGTTAGACGGATATTTGAGTCGTTATGATTAACTGTTCATATTCTGGTGGCATCTAGAAGCATTGGCCCCAATTAAAGCCCCATTGTCCCGTTCACGTACTTATGGGAGACAGTTGCGGCCCCGAAGGCCTTCCAAGAGAGACCACTAGAGAAAGAGAAAATTGTTATTTAGTAGAAAGGAAGTGGTGGGAAAGCCATAAGTATTGCTGAAGTTGCTTCAAATCTGTTTCTGAGTAAACTGATTGCTAACACTACTCAGCTGGCTGGTATAATGGGTTAAACCGTAGTCTTATAATACACTTTGGCCTTGTCTCCACCATCTATCCAAACAGTGTTAAAAGCAACGTTGTGTTTAAACATGGTTCCCCGTCATAAGTAAAATCCCAGTGTTGACAGGAACAAAGGCCCTTGCTCCCACTGAGGGACCGGACTCCATACTGTACAGCCCTCACATGATGAAAACACAATGTGCTCTTGGTAAATGGGACCAAATGGCCTATTGACAGACTTAAAAACGTGTGTGATGTCCCTGCGCAGGCACTGCCAGAGCGCGATTCAGTAACACAACGGTAGCTGGAGCTGGTCTCATCCCATAAGCATGTGCCTTAGTCCACCACGGCACTGCTGTATTGTAGAGGCATCTGCAGGCAGGTAAGGCAGAGTGGACTATAGTGAGCCCGATGGGGCGGGAGGTCACCATGCTGCAATTGGAGGGCATGGAAGGTTCATTATAAAACATTGTACAATACGCCTGAAAGGCCTGAATATTTTATATGATACAGCAGTTTCAGAACTAAGAACCCGGCCTCTCCTGCTGCAATGGCAAGAAGTAGAGCAGGATCGGACGTGAAAAATTCAGCCACAAAACGCAGCAGAGATACAGGGAAATCACTAAGATAAAAGGGGAGCAAAAAAATGCCAAGAACTCTGTGGAAAGTGTTAATGTGTGGAGGCACTTTGCTGCTCCCTGCCCGCTTTACCTCTGCCGAGGATGCACACGTGGCATCTGTCCCACCTTCTCCCCTGCTTCGAGGATGCTGGGCTGCAATGGTGCGGTGATGGGGATTCTGCACAGCAGAGCAGACGCAAGGTTTAAAGATGTGGAGAATGACTCGCATGGCGGCAGACTGGCTCTTTGGGGCCTGCTTTGACAATCTTTCCTTTGTTTGTTTTGCTTAAAATTGGGAGGTCTGAATTCCTGCTGGATACCGTATTTTGAAATTCAGGAAAGGCAAGTCCACTGCCCCTTTTCACACAAAGCTTCCAGGAGCTGCAGGTACTGCCTCCAAAAAAACCAAGGAGGCAGCAAGGTTTCTGAATGCAAACACAAGGTGAACGGTGAGCAAGAAAAAACCAAACGGACCACTTTTCTGAAATCTTTCCCTGGCGTTATGGCCCCGGCGTACTGGGAATGATAAAGAAATACAATAAGATAATCAGGAAGGTTTTTTTAGACAGAAGAAAAAGTGCCCAGAACACATTCTTCGCTCCCATGCCCACGCCTGCCGTTACTCACTCCTGAAATGGAGGAAAGTAACAAGCCTTGTTTTTTGTTGGAGTTTTTGTTTTGTTTTGTTTTCAAACTTTGGCCTCATTAATTTCCAAAAAAAATTTCCCCCCAATAAAAGGAAAACATGGAAAGAAAAACAAACTATTAGAAAAGAGAGGAGGGAGGAAATGTTATTTAAAAGGTTACCAGACCACATCATTTTCCAATGATATTATATACTCCCTGCAGTATCCAAAATATATATGGGCCCTGGGCCAAGAATGTAAAAAAAAAAAAATTAAAAAAAATACACACAGCGTAGACACAACATCTGGACAGAGGCTGAACAAAACCTCCATTTATCACACTTAATCCTGCAATGAAGCAGTCAACAGTTTACTTCTGTTTTGCTAATTTAGCTGCTTTCATGCTTCCGAGGTGGAAAAGCCAAAGTAAAGGCATTGAATTAAGTGTCACTTTGTCAAGCTCCTTTTCCTTTTTTGCTTTTTGACTTTGCCTGCATTAAAAAAAAAACCTTTTTTTTTTTAAATTAATTCCACCTTCTCTTTTCTCTTTTGCCTGGATCGGCTAGGAGCTGGTGAGCAGCGGGGCACAGGCAGCTGACACAGGCTGTACAGACAAACACTTTCAGACGCACAGGCAAACACGCACAGGACACGCAACCCACACCCACTCAGACATCCACAAACACACAAAGGTTTGATTTCAGCTCTGGCATAGCAAGGGACCACTCCTAACTTTCACGGGATCTGCGGGTGTGCTGGGCCTCCAAAAATCAGGCTACTTACTTCACCGGCCAATTGGAAAACCTTGGCCACCTGGCTCAGATACCCAGAAAGGTAAAAGCGCATCAACATAGCCCCTGCGGATGGTAAGCAGGAGCAACTTGAAACTGTTTTTCAATGGAAACTCAGTTTTCCACTGATTATTATTATTTTTTTTTTGTGGGCAGAGGGAAAAGTGCCTGCTCTTCATGGAAATTTTGTAACTGAAAAATCCAATCAAAATTTTTTGATTCAGAAATGTTATCTTACTACTACTTGGGAAGTGTAATTCATTGCTCCTCATCCCCATTCTCATCAGCAAGCCAACATCTCCAGCTGGGTTTTAGTGCCCACGATGCTCTTCAACCATGAAAATCCCGCAGCCCATCATGCTCAGTTACCCGAGGGGGGGGGGGGGGGGGGGGGG